>NW_027397081.1:1194010-1473190 GCF_003265705.2 Callorhinus ursinus | reverse complement strand
GAATGGATAAAGAAGATGTGGTATATATACACAATGGAATATTACTCAGCCATAAAAAGGAATGAGATCTTGCCATTTGCAACGACGTGGATAGAACTGGAGGGTGTTATGCTGAGCGAAATAAGTCTGTTAGAGAAAAACAAATATCATCTGTTTTCACTCATACATAGAATTTAAGAAACAAACCAGGTGAACACATGGGGAGGGGAGGAAGGGGATAGGGAAATAAACAGTAAGACCCTCTTAACGACTGAGAACAAACCGAGGGCAGTGGGTTTGATAGAGGGCAGTGGGTGGGGGATGGGCTAGACGGGGTGGGCATCAAGGAGGCAGTTGTTGTGATGAGCACTGGGTGTTGTATGTAAGTGAGGAATCACTGAATTCTACCTCAGAAAACAGTATTGCCTTGTATATTAACTAATTAGAGTTTAAATAAAAAATTAAAAGGGAAAAAAAAGATAGCAAGAGCTAGCTCCACAGATCTGAGTTAGTACCGGTAAGGAACAGAATGACTGAGAGCAGAGAATGCAGTCTGGAAGGTAGCTCCAGGTTGCAAAGGCAAAAGTCCCACTACTAGAGGTCTCTTCACAACACATCAGCCACTGCCAGGCCACACGTGCTCACCTGTGAGTTAACAAGCGATCCATGAATGCATTTTTTGCTCTGCTTCTGATTTGCCCCAATAACTCCAATTTCTATTTCAAGCTTGCAGAGTTAGCATAATCTTGTGGTGCTAGCACCATGCATGGTGTAAATACATGCGTGTACATGTCTTTGTACACACTTTGCATGACATGGTCTTGAGATGAAAAGCATTACGTTCTAATCACCAAAGGCTGGGTTAGGTAGCTGTGCAGGAAAGAGGAAACACAGCAGTCCTGAGACTCTATCCTTAGAAAGGCCTGCTTGTGAGACAGGCCCATAATAGGCTTCTGGAAATTTGGATGTGGGCTGGGTTCTCATGTAAAAGTGCTCACTGTGCATAAACTGTTTGTACAAATAATGTGGCTTATGCAGAACACCTGCTTTTGTGTGAGGAGTCTGGAATCCTGTCTCATGCTAGGCGGAATGTGCTAATGTAAGCACAGCCCCCAGTAAACAGTGTGTGACGGAGAGTCTAATAAGCTTCCCTGGGACATGACACTTCACAGGTGTTGTCACAAGCTGGTCCTGGGAGAAGAAGCACATCTGGTGGGACTCCAATGGAAGAGGCTCAGAAGCTTACACCTTGTTTCTTGACTCCTGACTTCACGCTACACGCTTTTTCTCTTTGCTGACTTGACTTTCTATCTTGTCCCTGCGAAACATCTTAGCCACCAGTGAGACTGTTTCAAGTCCTGTGTCTTCTGGTCACATACTGTCCCTGGGAGCAGTGCTGGAGAACCTGACGCAAGGCCGCCTCTGTAAAGGCAAGAGCTTGTCGACTGTTCCTGTTAGACCATGATGGCATTCCCAACATTCAACGAGAAAAATCAGATTCAGTGGCAAGACCAAAAGGGTCAAAGTTAGTTATGAAGTTAATTACTTTGGAAATTTTAAAAACAGTTACTCTCTGGAAAATGTCAAATATTTACCTTGAGCAACCAAATCTCGTCTCAATAATGGATAAAGAACAGGTTCTACACCATCCATCTCTTGTATAATAAGGGTTTTCCCAAAACGTACTGCCAACTCAAGAGCTGTAATAAAGTTACTATCCTGAGAAAATAAAAAAGAATACACATTAATTCCTTTATTACCTTAGTATCTACAAAGGTCCTTACAGAAAATGAAGGAATCTATTAATAGGAATAATATGAATATTTTAAAATTTAATATGCATGTTAATAATTCAAATTACTCATGATTGCTTTTCTAGTTATAAGTACTTGCTGATGAATCATTTTAGTTGAATAAATTATCAAATAGATTTCATAAATAATTTAAATAGAAATACAAAAAATAAAGATTTTTACAACAATAAAAAAGCTTTTTTCAATCCTTTACTATGATTTCAAATTTCTACTTGATGCGGAAACAAATTTTCAAATTCTTTATATAAGTTACTCAAGTATTAATAAGAACTATTTTGGTTATGTTCAAAATCAAATGCTGAACAGAAGAAAGACAAAGGATGAATTCTAGCCAACTTTCCTTGGTGTGAAATGTGATAGGTCTAACCACTGTGGGAAAAACCTCTGGACAAAATTCTGTAACTGGGCAAGAATTTTAAGACTTTCTAGCTAGCAAAAAGGTTTTAAACATCGCTTCAAGCCTCCAACTATGGTTACAAAAATTAAATATTTGGAATAATAATTATTAAAATCTCAACCTGTAAACCATAAATGGCATTAAAGTATTTTATGTATTATCTAATTTATAGTTATTCTTAACACACAAATGAAGTAAATACCCCTATTTTATAAATGAAATATGTTTGAAAGAGGTAATTATTCAAGCACCTGAAGAATATCTATGAAAATGAATACAAAATACACTAGGCCTTCCTCAAAGGAAAACAACAAACAAACAAAAAAAGCTGATCCCAAAGAATTTTCTTAGCAAGATAAATATGGCAGTGAGAGGTCACTACCCCAGAAGACGACGATTACATTTTGCAAACCAACATGTCTAATGTTGGGACACATAAGAGATGCTCGTTGGTGAGATGCAGGGACAGGGAATGACCATATATGCTGCAAGTCTGGGAGGCTGTCTCTGAGCAGAGTCGGGAACTCTTACTTCTCTAGGATCCTATACTTAGGTCTTTAATCATAATGTAGTATAAATGCTTATTTAATTGTCTCTCCAACCGACCGGACCGGCATCACCATAGGACAGGAAGTGTGACTACTTTACTCGCTAGTGAATTCCCAGGGCTTAGATTAATGCCTATAGCACACATGAGCAATCAAATAAATATTCTCATCCCTTTTGTACTAAAGCTAAAAGTTACAATTCCTTCCCCGGGTCCCATGCCAGGTAAGTCACAGGACTGAGTTTGTGCCTTCTGAATACAGACCCAGAATAGTGTCCACCCTACCACGCTACTACCAGTTGGTATCTCAATGATAAGTCATACAAACCTGCTGGTTAATAACTTCCAAACGTGAGTCTTTCAAATGTGTCTTTAACCACTCTGTAGCTTGAGAAGAAGGGTCTATAAGGAATGGGCATACTTGACTCTAGTTCCAAAAAAGAAAAAAATTATAAGCTTCCATCAAATGGAAATAATTTCCTAAAAAAGATGAAATCAGGTACTGAGTGAGTTTTCTCTCAGGCTTTGGAGAACATAAACACACAACCATAAGGAGGGAGTAAAGGTGCAATTTTTAACTGCACCCAGAGGCTACATCAATCCATTTCATAGCTATCAGAAATTCATATTAGAAAATTAAATTCAACCACAGTAAAGTGAGGATAGTCCCCCTTGCTACATGGTAACTCAGAGAACGTATATTAACACTACAGTGAGCAAGAGCTCCAGTCCCAATCTGACATCATTCGCACCTGTCTTCTGGCTTTTAAAAGACACAAATTATTCCAAACTTTATATATTCTTTGGTTGAATAAACCATAAAGACCTTAGAAGAGAAGTATGAACTCATCATAAAAGCACTGTTCAAATAATTATCAAGGTAACTGTTTCAGACATTAATTCTTATAAAGCAGTATATAGCCAATATTATAAAAGGAGCACCCTAGAAAAGAAACAGCTTATAGATTAAGATCTAATGAACTAGGAACTAAATTCATTACAAGATACACTGAAACAAATAGCGAGTTAGAAACCAGTGAAAATGCACTAAACACACAATGTCACTTAGCAGGTGAAAGGAAGCCAATTATAAAGATACGATTAATAAAAATATAGAAGATAGCAGGAAGGGAAGAATGAAGGGGGTGAAATCGGAGGGGGAGACGAACCATGAGAGACAATGAACTCTGAGAAACAAACTGAGGGTTCTCGAGGGGAGGGTGGTAGGGGGATGGGTTAGCCTGGTGATGGGTATTAAGGTGGGCACGTTCTGCGTGGAGCACTGGGTGTTATAAGCAAACAATGAATCATGGAACACTACATCCAAAACTAATGATGTAATGTATGGTGTTAACATAACATAATAAAAAAAGGTAAATAAATAGAAAAAAAAGAATACTAATACTAATAAAATATATAAGAAAAAATATATGTAAATATATAAGTAAATATATTTGGTAAACTTAAAAGTCTAATATTACAAGAATTGTTACCCAGTAAGTCAGAATTAAATAATAACTGGCCTAATTTTTCTTAAATGTTCACACTTACTAGAAAAAATGTGATGCGGTTGTGCAACAGGGATAAGAAAACACACGGAAGTGCCCGTGACATGAAGACTTAGCCCCAAGGAGCGTCTAATAGGAGCACAGAGGCTATTTCAAGGACACACCAAGGAGGCAGACGGTGGGGGCCATCTGCCCTAGGGACAGAGAGCATTTTGTCAGCAACGTTGTTTAAAAGTACCCACAGCTGGTGGTAATAAAGAGTTGACTGACTGTAAACCAGCTTTATTATTGTTTTAAAATTCCCTCCAAACCACACACCCCCTTTTTGCTTGCACCTGGAATGGACTGTTCACATCCACTATAGCTCCCACGGTGGCACAATGCAGTAGGATCCTCACCTGGCATCTCTTTCCAGCTATTTTCACTTACTGCTCCATCATAAACAATAACAATGATGATAAAACAATAATAAAACATGCCTCTCCTACTAAATAAGGTGGTCAGTAAGTAGCCTTGTACGTACTTCCTATGTACTACACCTGTGTTTGAGACCTAATTTTATGCTAGTATTCAGGAGCAAACATTTCACAAGACTACACGATTTTGCCCAACCACAAAAACAATTACTTTAAATTTTAAAAAAAGTTCTTGCCCATGATTTCAAACCAATGATCTGATGCAGTTAAAAAAAAAGAAAGAAAGAAAGATAATATATTTCAGTAGGACCAAAAATATGCTTTAGAATTTCCAAGAGTACTAACAAGTTTGATTTCACATTATTTATACTCCTCCATAGAGATTTAGACAAAATTTCTGAGGTATATTTTAAGTCTGTGATCCATGATTAAATGAAGTTAAATTCTACTTGTAACATATTATAATAGATCCAAAAATATTGAGCTTTCATTCATTCTTGAGTTCATTCACCTACCATACGTGAAACAACTACTAAGACAGTATGAGGGATACAGAAATTAATGACACATACGCTTACCCTCAAAGGGTTCACACCCACGAAAGAAGCAAAAACTGACAACTCTACAAAGAGCACGCAAGAGTCTATGGGTGGAGCACAGGTGGAGTTAGAGGCAAGCCGCTAGAAAGCGCTTCAAGTCAAACTAAGTGAGGAAAGATAAATTGGACTTAGCCTGGAAAAGACGTGGAAAAAGCATGTCAAGCCAAGACAAGAGCATGAAAGACAGAGGGATAAAAAGCCCAGCACAATTTGGAAAACTAGCGAAGCTCGGCCAACCTGGAGTGAGAAAGTACCGGCAAGAATGATGCAGAGGATACGACAAGAGCAGTCAAGGTCCTTCAGCTCTTTTTATGCCGTGCTTAATAATGCCATGCTTATACTTCAAGCAATGGAAAGTCACTGAAATCTACTGATCAAAGGACCATCTTGATCAGGTTAATAAGGTGGAAAGAGCACTCCTATGGCAGTGAAGGCAGTGATATTGGCGGCAAGGGACCAACAGTGTGATACTGTGTTCATCCAGGTGCGTCACTCAGCCGAAATGGATCCACTCGCAGCGGACGTGCTTAGAGCAGGAGAAATCCGTGACACTTCCGGGACAGAGATGTAACAAGATTAGTTGAGTAACCAGCTGCATGTAAAATTAGAGACATACAGGGACTCCACGATATGCTGCCTCCACTCCTAGGCCAGGACTGACATCTCCTTGGGTTAGGAGTAAGGAAAAGCAAGTCACAGGGAGGAGGGGAGGATGAGAAAAGATTCTCAGGGTAGAAAGCTGCCTTTGCCCACCCCTGCACGCCCACTCCATGCGTCTCTGATGGGACCATCAGTCATCGAGCACTGCCCAAAGGGACGAGCACGTGACCCAAGCTAAGTAATCAGAATCCTCTGGGGAAATGGCACAAATGCTGTTAGGGCAGAGGGGTGTGCAGACACATCTCTAGTCTTTGAGCATGAACTCTGGTGACAGTGAGCCCAGAGCCACCAATGTCCATCCTTAACACAGGGTGGACGGAACCTGACAAATCTCTCTCAAGATGGGTTGAGAAAACAACATCCTCGTGACATCATTTGAATCCTAGAGCTGATCTCAGTGTTTTCACATCTTAGTTATATTTAAAAGCACAAGTTCCTTTTTTTCCTTCTTAAATGTACTATGCTTGGCCAGTAAAAGATCCTTGACTAAACAAAAATAAACAATGATTAATTTAGAGACGGAGACAAGTGACTTCACCCTTCTGTGCTGCAAGGTCCTTACCCATTAAAAGGGTAACACGTGGACTAGACAGGTTGACTGGAAAATTCAGTGAGTTATTTAAGTGCTTCACCTGTACGAATTCTCAGATAGTAACATATGGACAACATGGTGTGACTGCTTCAGTGTTACTATTATTTATTTGGGGTTTATCTGAAAACAGAACTTTCCCTATGTGATTTACCTTTAAAATTTTGTGTTATTTACATTAAGATCCAATTAATTTGCATTTCCTCAACACACACTGAATGTCAGGAAGAAAAATAATCTCAGGAATTCTGTGTGGTTTAAAAAAAATCTAATTTGACACTGAATTGTCTACAAACAATAAAAAACATTCAATACATGTCTTCACAAGAAAAAATTTGTGAAATTTAAACCAAGAAAAATTTATAATACTGTAAAATTTAAATTAATCACCTTTCCCATCTCCTTTTTGGATACTTTTCACTCACACTTTCCCCCTGGTTTCTAACAGCCTTATAGCTCTGCATTACCGCTGGGTCCCACCCTCAACATAAGAAAGAACACAGAAATTATTACCCAGGCCAGGACACCTTGGAGAGTAAAAGGAAAGCTAACAGTAATTCCATCAGGACTACAGGTGTAAATCACAGGACAAGCAATCCAGGACACAGGGTCCCCAGTGGCCACCTTCTTCCCAACCCACAAGGACATAGCTCACAGGAACCTCTTACTGATGTAGTTAAACTAACTCCCGTTACGAGGTCATTGGTAGATTAGTTGACTATTTCCTCTTCCAGACAACACTGCACTTCAACAGTTAGTTTAACACAGATACGAGAAGTTCGAGCATCTTTTAAGACAAAGGAATAATAATGGACACAAAGGTTTTACTTAGGACCACTAAAGGAGACAGCAACTACAGACCTTGAATGTGGGAAAGGCTCCAGGGAGAGGGAGAACCTCAGGAAAACTCTAGTGGGGTTAATGAGATGAGCTATATCTCTCAATCAAAATTACATTTTACTCATTATGCCTAGTCATTTTTTTCTCAGGGAAGACTTCCCAGAAACCCAATTTGCATCTATTTAGAAATCTAATTTCACATACATCACTGGAGAAGGTTTTTATAGACATGGGCTATCCAATCACAGCCTTACGTGCAAGAGCTTACTCTAAATCTAGAATACTTGATAACTGAGACAGAGGGTTAACTTTAGTGGCAAATTTATCCCAACAAAATAACTAATTACCCTAACAAATTTTTCCAAATGGTTTTTGTTTTGTCATATAAATATCTATAATAAACATGGCAATATTAAATACAAAGTGAATTTAAGCTTATTAAAATTAATTTCAGAAACAATTTCATGAACTACATTCATCACGAAAGATAATTCAGAACACAAAAGTAAACATTTTCAATTAGTATCATCAGGAAAAAAAATACTGTGATAAATATATTTTTTCTAAAAGCTCACCCCCCTGACTTCTCATGGAATAAAAAAAGAACGCTACTTAAACTGTGTGTTTTTAAATCTGCAAATGATTGTTTTCTTGGATTGCTAAAAAAGGAAGAGGAGGTGAGTATGAAACTTTGGGGAAAGAATAACAAATAGGATAAAAAGCCGTACTTTTTTATATAATGTAATGAACTTATTTACCTACACATTTAGAGTTCCAGATTTGTGATTCTACTGTGAAAAATAATGATGGAAATGCTTTAAAGGAGAACAAGCCAAATCAAGTTTTAAGCAGTCAAGGCTGCTTGTTCTTTGGTCGGCAGCTCCTCTGCTGGGGAGGCAGCAATGTAACGAGCCAAAGCATGTCAGCCGACTGGTAGGCCTCATCAAAGAAACCCATTTTATCCAGGAATGCAGGGCCCACAATACAAATCTTGTCGTACTATGGCTCGTGTTACCTAAAAAGGAGCATTCAACGTTCACGCTTCTGTTGGAGCTGTGGAGTCACTGAAGGAGGAGACAGTGTGCAGGCAGAGAAAGGGGCTGTGGGGAGCAAAGAGGAAACTGGTGTATGGAGCGCAAGCCACCGAGGCAGAACCAACAGGAAAACCCTATCAGCACAGGAAAGAGCTGCCTTCCCATTATCTGTTACATCCACAACGGTTCACCAAGCTAAAGGTAAAAATCATACTTCACTAGAAGAATTATCACAGTTTGTATACCTGAGTCACAATTTGATTTTCATATTCATCACTGCTAACACGCTGTAACAGTTTCACATTTAAACAATGACTTGGAGAAATATACATTATGGGAAAGAAAAATTTTCAAAAAAAATGCATGTCGCTATCCCTAACCTACAAACCAAAACTTATCTTCACTTTGTAGAACTTTTGTTTTGTTAAAAAAAAAAAAAAAAAGATGATAATATCATATACTGTAGATGCAGAAACTATATAACCAGGTAAATCAGGTATCACTAAAATATCTCCATTACTATTAGGGAGTTCAATTTAGAATTTTTTGTCATCAAAATAATGTCACTTTAGTTTATGCTTTTATATTAAGGTAAAAAAATTATAATGAAAATTGTAGATTCACCAACTGAATCACAAATGGATTTTCGTTCCCAAAATATCTTCACTTTCATGTAATGAAAAGAGTAACTGTGAAAGCCTAAGAATTTGAGAAAGGTGCTTCCTGGGACAAGCTTCCACAAGAATACTTCCAATGAGAAATTAAAACTGATTAATTACCTGCAAGATAACAAGAGCGTTTTCTATGGAAAGGTCATCGGATGGTAGGCCTTCACTTTTCCAAATTAATTGCTCACTTTCAGTACAAAGAAATCTCCTTAGATCAAATTCTGAAAAGTTTAAGATATTAATATTTTACTACAGTGATCGTGCACTTGACAAAGGGAAGGGAACAAAACTATTTAAAATATACTCAAACAATAGTCCCACGACCATTCTTAATATTCAATCCGTTCTTCCCCCTTTAGCACGAGAAGGGGGAGAAAAGTTTAAAATAAAAAGTGCAAAGGAATGGAACTCAGTGAAATTATATTTCTTGTATATTTAATACATATTTCACAACTATAATAACTTGAGAAAGCCACAAAATTCACAAGGAATTTTGGAGTTCTTACATCTTATTTTATGATATAAAATTACTGTAAAAATCAATGTATTAAAATATTTAACTGCATTCATCCATTATCAAAAATACTCCGTGGTCTCAGTTTCATAGAGTGATTTTAGGAATAGAAGAATCACTGCAACAAAACAATTCAGAAAACAATTACAGAATTGAGCAAATCTAAAGTAGATTTGGTTTCTTTTAGCTTACAGAAAATTTTTCTCATTTAGAAAAAGTAAAATGGCAAGAATTAAAAGAGGCATTTTTAGGATACTGAAATTTCAAAACGTGAATGACTAAATACAAACTTTCAAGACAAGCTGACTTGGTCCATTCTTCCAAACAGGTTTTTCTCAGACCTTCAGGAGCAGCAGAAAGATATGTAATAAATGCAGCAGCAAGCTGAGCTCTCTTAGGAAGAGAAGCTAATTCCTCTGTTATCTCTGCAACCTGGACAAGAAGAGAGAAAGCAGGTGAGGGAGGAGGGTACAGATATGTTCTAAATGTGAAAAATACAACAGCTTTATAAACTAGAGTTTTGACTGTAGAAAAAAAATCATGTATTGGTTTAAAGTTATAAACCCTGTCCTGAATACAATTGTGAAAATGTAAAAATATCAACAAGATCTCTCAGACCCTGCTGAAATTTTAAAAAATTTGTGCAATACCACTATTATTTGTAAAGATGAACATATTTTGTCATTGAATTAAATGTATGAAATGTATGAATGTATAAAAATGTATGAAATACCACTATTATTTGTAAAGATGAACATATTTTGTCATTAAACATTCCTAATGAAGAATTTTTATCCCAATGATAGTTAAATACTATGAATTAGCATCACTTTGTAAACTACTATTAAGTACAGAGAGTGTGAGCAAAGGTACAAAGCAAAATCGTAAGCAAGCATGGAGACTCAGCAGTTAAAAGAGTAGTGTGGCTGCAGAAAGAGTAGAAACCCAGAAGTAATGAAAAGGGAGAGGCAGAGGCGGTGTGCAGGAGGAAGGCTGTGAACGGTTTTCCCTGCACGCAACGGAGCTTCTGTTGTAAGCCGTGCTGGTAACAAACCACTCAGTGTTTAAACAGGGCAGGGAGGGATGTAATGAGACTGGGCTTAGAAAGATTATTCAGCTGACAAATGAGGAGTGGACCAATTTAAGGGTCAGATAGGATGGAAACAAGTTAGGAGAATTTAGGCAAAAAAATAAAATAAAATAATTGGCATTAAAGACAGAAGACAAATATGAGGGATATTTGCAAATGGATAAGACAAGTAAATAAGGAAATCCGAACAGACAGGTTTTTAGTAGTGAAATCCAATCAGCAATCAAGAAACTCCCAATAAACAAAAGTCGAGGACTGTATGGCTTCACAGGTAAATCCTACCAAATAATATAAAGAAGAGTTATTACCCATTCTTCTCATATTACACTAAGTGAAATAAATCAGTAACAGAAATACCATATGATTTCACTTATCTGAAGATCTGAAAAACAAAATGAATGAGTAAACAAACAAAAGGCACAATGAGACCCATAAAAACAGAGAACAAACTGATGGTTTAGGAGATGGACCGAATGCGTGAAGGGGAGGAGACACAGGCTTCCAGCTGAGGAAGGAGTAAGTCACAGGAATAAAGGGCACAGCACAGGGAATACAGACAATGATAATGTGATAATGTTGGATGGTGACAGATGCCAGCTACACTTTGTGAGCACAGTGTAACATATAGACTTGTTGTGTTACCATGTTGTACACCTGAAACTAATGTAAAATGGTGGGTCAACTGTACTCAAATAAAAAAAATTTTTTAAAGAAAAAACAAACAAAAATACCTGCTCATCTCAAAGTATTCCAAAAAAATAGAAGAGGAAGAAAAACATCTAAATTCATTCTATGAGGCCAGCACTACAGCACTACCCTGATACCAAAACCAGAAAAAACACTACCAAAAAAACCCAAAAAACTAAAGGCCAATATTTTTGATGAACAAAGATGTAAAAGTTCTCAACAAAATATTACCAGATCAAATTCAACAGTATATTAAAAAAAAAAAAACACCACAATCAAATGGGATTTACTCCAGGAATGCAAGAGTGCTTTAATATTTGAAAATCAAAGTACTACATCACATTAATAAGAAGGGTAAAAGCTCTATGATCATCTCAAGAGATATGGAAAAACCATTTGACAAAATAAAACACCCATTCATAATAAAAAGTCTCAACAAAGTGGGTTTAGAGAGAACATACCTCAATATAATTAAAGTCATATATGAACAGCACACAGCTAACATCATACGCAATGGTGATAAAAGCTTTTCATCTAGGATCAGGAATGCCCACTTTCACCACTTTTATTCAACATAGTACTGGAAGTCCTAGCCATGGCAATGAGACAAGAAAAAATACGAAAGGCATCCAAGATGCTAAGAAGTAAAACTGTCACTATTTGCAGATAACTTGATACTATACATAGAAAACCCTAAAGGCTCCACCAAAAAATTATTAGATCTGATAAATGAATTCAGTAATGTTGCAGGATACAAAATTAATATACAGAAATCTATTGCATTTCTATGTATTAATAATGAAGTAACAGAAAGAGAAACTAAGAAAACAATCTCATTTACAATTATACTAAAAAAAAATATCTAGGAATAAATTTAACCTAGGAATTGAAAGACCTGTACTCTGAAAACTGTAAGGCACTGATGAAAGAAACTGAAAGCAATACAAACAAATGAAAAGATACACCATACTCATGAACTGGAAGAATTAATATTAAAATGTCTATACCACCCAAAGCAATCTACAGATTCAGTGCAATCCCTATCAAAATACCAAGAGCATCTTTCAGAGAACTAGAACAAATAATCCTAAAATTTCTAGGGACCCACAAAAGACCTTCAATAGCCAAAATAATCTTGGGCAGGGGGGAAATAGGGCTATCACAATCCCAGATTTTGTTGTACACCATTAAGCTATAGTAATCAAAACAGTATGGTACTGGCACAATAATACATCAATGGAATAGAAGACAGAGCCCAGAAACCCACATTTATATCATCAATTAATTTATGACAAAGGAGGCAAGAATACACAACTGGAAAAAGACAGTCTCTTCAAGAAATTGTGTTGGCGAAGCTGGAGAGCTACACGCAAAAGAATAAAACTTGACCACTTCCTAATACTATATACAAAAACAAACTCAAAGCGCATTTAAGATCTAAAAGCATAAAACTCCTAGAAGAAAACAGGCACTAAACACTGAGATGTCACCCACAGCAACATTTTTCTAGATATTTTTCCTCGGGTGAGGGAAACCACAGCAAACACAAACTAATGGGACTACATCAAACTAAACTGCTTTTACACAGCAAAGGAAACCATCAACAAAACAAAAAAGGCAAACTACTGAATGGGAGAAGATATTTACAAATGATGTATCCAATACGGGGTTAGTAACCAAAATACCTAAAGAGTTCATACAACTCAACACTAAAAACCCCCAATAATCCAATTTAAAAATGGGCAGAGGACCTGAACAGACATTTTTCCAAAGAAGACACGCAGATGGCCAATAAACACATGAAAAGATGCTCAACATCACTCATCATCAGGGAAATACAAATCAAAAGCACATGAGACCTAACCTCACATCACTTAAAATGACTAACATCAAAAAGACAAGAAATAACAACTGTTGGCGATGATATAAAGAAAAGGGAACCCTCATGCACTGCTGGTGAATGTGAATTGGTGCAGACACTATGGGGAACCTTACAGAGGTTCTTCAAAAGATTAAAAAGAGAAATACCATACAATCTAGTAATCCCACTCCTGAAAATGAAAACACTAATTCAAAAGATAAATGCATCCCTATGCTCACTGCAGTATTATTTACAATAGCTAAGATATGTGAGCAACCCAAGTGTCCATCAACAGATGGATAAAGAAGATGAAAGGATAAAGAAGCAATCAAAGACAGCAGTGGAGTACGAGGACCTCAGGCTCACTTCATCCCTCGAACTCAGCTGGATAACTATTAAAACATCCTAAATACCCCAGAAGTCACCCTGAAGACTGACAGAACACAATCCACAACTAAAGGGGGAGAAGAAGCCACATCGAAGAAGGTGCGAAGTGCGGAGACGTGGTCTGGGGGAGAAAGGGACTGCAGGGGCTGCAGAGGGGAGGGAGCCCTGGTTGCAAAGAAGCGGGAGAGACAGGGGCACACCGGGGAACGCACAAGGAGAACGTTTCCCCAAAGCTACTGTCTGGGAAAACGACAGGGGCTGAATTTCTTGAGTTCTCGCAACCAGCCAGGATTAAAGCCTGTCGTTTTCAAGGTCAGCGGGCTTGGCTGGGCTAGAGCCTGGAGGGCACTGCCCTACCGCTGGAGAGGAGGCAGGCAAACAACCCAGAGGTGGACAGCATGGAAACAGTGATCTGGAAAACTGGAAAACGCCTGGGGCACGCAGCAGGGAGATTATTCGCTCTTCTTGGAGAGGCAGCGTTCACAGAGCCACCTCTCTGGGAGCAAAGGAGCCCGTTGGCCCCACTTCCCTCCCCGCCCCTCAGCATAAACATGGAGCCACCTGCAGTAAACAGCGCAGCACCCACACTGGCCGCCTAACCTGCTTACACCAGGTCCCACACCCCTGCGCTCTGCCGGGAAGGCCCTCCTCCGGCAGGCTTGCTCAGTCCCAGAGCAGCAGGCCCCTCCCCAGAAGACAAACGGAAACCCCTGCCCATACCACGTCTCCCAACCAGGGACTTCTGCAAGGCCTCAGTTCTGGTGGAGATGGTGTCAGGTCTCATTTCACAAGCAGACCAGTGCACACCTCATTAAAACTCGCCACACTCAGGCCAGGGACCAAACACTGTCCACAGCGGGCAAGGAGAGCCTCTGCAGACCGCTGGCCCGAAGGACAGAGCAGCCAAACCACAGCAGCAGAGTGCATGCAGCACACATCTGAGACACTCCCTGAAGCACCGGGCCCTGCGCACTGCAGGACCTCTTCTTCATACTCTCAGAACGGGTCATATAACAGGCTTTTCTAACACAGAGAGAAGGAAGAGACATAGACAAAATGCCAAGACAGAGGAATTTCTCCCAAATGAAAGAACAAGATAAGGCCATGGCCAGAGATCTAAGCCAAACTGATATAAGTAACATGCCCGATGGAGAATTTAAAGCAACGACTGTGAGGATACTCGCTGGGCTTGAGAAATGAATGGGAGACTTCAGGGAGGCCCTTACCACAGAGATAAGAGAATAAAACAGAATTAGTCAGAGATGAAGAATGCACCAACCGATCACAGAGACAGGCTTGATGCAAAGAACAGCAGGCTAGAAGAAGCAGAGGAACGAATTAGTGATCCAGAAGACAAAGTGATGGAACATAATGACGCTGAACAAAGGAGAAAGAATCATGGAACACGAGAACACACTTGGGGAGCTCAGCGACTCCGTCAAACATCATAACGCTGGTATGACAGAAGTCCCAGGAGAAGAGGAGGAAAGGGGGCAGAAGGTTTATGTGAGGAAATAACAGCAGAAAACTTTCCTCATCTGGGGAAGGAAACGGACATCCAGATCCAGAAGGCACAGAGAATGCCCATCAAAATCAACAAAAGCAGGCCAACACCAAGACATACTGGAGGAAAATTTGCAAACCACAGTGACAAAGAAAGAGTCTTAAAAGCAACAAAAGAAGTCCTTAACTTACAAGGGAAGACCCATAAGACTAGCTGCAGATCTCCCCGCAGACACTGGGCGGGCCAGAAGGGAGTGGCATGATGTATTATTCAAGGTGCTGAATGGGAAGAATCGGCAGCCAAGAATACTCTACCCAGTAAGGCTATCATTCAGAATAGAAGGAGAGATGAAGAGTTTCCCAAACAAATAAAACTAAAGGAGTTCATGACCACTAAATCAGCCCTACAAGAAATAGTAAAAGGAACTCTGTGAGTGGAAAGGAGAGACCAAAAGTAACAAAGACAAAGGATCAGAGAAAATCTCCAGAAACAAGGACAAAACAAGTAATAAAAGTGCAATAAATACATATCTGTAAATAATTATTTTGAATGTAAATGGACTAAACACTGTAATCAAAAGACAGAGGGTATCAGGATGGATAAAAACGTAAGAACCATCTATGTGCTGCCTACAAGGGACTCATTTTAGAATTAAAGACACCAGCAGACTGAAAGTGAGGGGATGGAGAACCACCTCTCATGCTAATGGACATCAAAACAAAGTCAGACTGGCAATATTTACATCAGACAAACCAGACTTTTTTGTTCTTGTATTGTTTTTGTCCTGCTTTGGTATCAGGGTAATACTGGCCTCATGGAATGATTCTGAATGTGTTCCTTCTATTCCATTATTTGTAAGATTTTGATAGAGATTGACCTTATTTCTTTTATATGTTTGGTAGAATTCACCAATGTAACCAGGTGGTCTTGGGATTTTCTGTACTGGGAGATTCCCAATTCCTAATTCATCTTTCATTCTTCTTACTGGTCTAAGAAAATTTCCTATTTCTTGGATTCACAATTCATGATTCAATCATGGTAACTTGTGCATTTCCTAAGTTATCTGATTTGTTGGTATATAATTGTTTATAATCTGTTATCACACTACATATTTCTGTGGTTATCTGTTGTACTCTTTTCTCTCGCGTTTCTCATTTTGACTTTCAGTCTTCTCTCTTAATGTAGTTAAAGCACTGTCAATTTTGTTTATTTTTTTGGAAAAACTGGTCATTACTTTCAATGTTATATTATTATTTTGGTCACTATTTCACTATTTCTGATTTTTCTTTGTTATCTCTTTCCTGTACAAATTTCAGCTAAGTTCCTTCTTTTTCTAGTTCTTTGTGGTATGATGTTAAGTTGTTTATTTGGAATTTTTTTCTTCATACAAGCATTTATAGCATAAATTTCACTCTAACATATGCTTTTGCTATATCCCACAGGTTCTGGAATATTGTTTTCTTTTTCTTTTGCTTTGAGATATATTTTGATTTGCTGTTTGATTTCTTATTTGGCCTACTGCTTGTGCAGTAGTATGTTGTTTAATACTTATATATTAAATATTTAATATTTACATTGTAGATTTTCCAGCTTTTTTATTATTGATCTTTAGTTTTATACCACTGAGGTTGGAAGATATACTTGGTATAATTTCAGTCTTCTTAAATTTGTAATATTTGTTAAGTCTCTTTTTATGTGATTTAACAGGGGATTCTTCTGTGTGTACTTAAAAAATTTTTCTTGGATGGAATGTTTTTTATAGATCTTTTAGAACGATGTGTTCTGAAGTATGCTTTTAAGTAAAAAATGTTCTTGTTGAAAGCGTATCAGAGGCGATGGGCGCCTGGGTGGCTCAGTCGGTGAAGTGCCTGCCTTCAGCTCAGGTCGTGATCCCCGGGTCCTGGGATCGAGTCCCGCATCGGGCTCCCCGCTCCACAGGGAGCCTGCCTCTCTCTCCGGGGGGGCAGGGGGGAAGGTGGGGGGAATCGAACTAGTTCAAGAAAAACCCACCAACCAACCGAAAAAAAATAAAACAAAACAAGAGACAGCATTTTAACAAAGTCAACATAACAGAGTATTTCTAGAAGGAGTAAGCGGCCAACAGTGTCAAATCCTAAGCTGGTCATCCCAGAAGGCCTCGTCCAACAGGATTTCTAGAGAGTGCCACACTTTCCCTCGAGTCATTTTCGTTCCTGCTGTCCCCCTGGTAACCTACCCTGGCAGCCTGTTCCTAACCTACGGGAGGAACAGGCTGCACTCAAATGCACACATACAGAAACATTCTGCTTGAAGATGAACTCACATCATGGCCCTGATCGTCTACATCACTGACCCTCAGCCAGCTCAAAGTGCACGGCTACTGCCCTCCTGCTGTCTTTTTCTAACACATACAGTACACTGCGGATTTTCTGTGTTTTAAAGGAAGCCCCTTTCTGACGGCCGTGCCCCCCGAGCTCCCAGCCAACCTGCGCGTTCCAGCGCGTGTGCTCTCTATCGAGCTGATGGATCAGGACCTCCGCGGCTTGGATTGTCTCCTGCGCTCTGCTCACTTCAGCTTCCAGTTTGGCAGCTTCTGACGTCCTGCTCTGGAATCTGTAAAAACGTTAACAGCAATTAAAGGCAAAGGGATTTCAGAAAGATTTGACTGAATGAGCCTTAGTAAAGTGAGCTTTTCTCTAAGTTAACGGTAATACTGATAATATTTGCGTTCAAGATAGCACCAACGCAGCAGACACAGCAGCGTGCAGAGGTGAAAGGCAGGGCTGCTTGAGCACAGACTCCTCCCTGTGACGTTCAGGGCCCTGTGGGAGGGCTGACCGCCCCCCCCCCCCCGACCCCGCCGCCTCCTCAGTTTTCCCTCATTCAAGCCTCCCACATCAACCTCTGAAGGATAAACATGCTGTCCTCTTCTGGATAGCCTGCTGCTTCGGGACGTCCCACGTGCCTGGAATACCTTCCAGCCCCTTCCTTACCCCACCCCCCAGCATTCTAACTCCTTCAAATACCTACCTATCAAAAATATAAAGAAAATTTTAAAACTCACTTCAAATATCCAATCCATTACATATATTCTTTCCCCATGTGCCCACTTGCCCAAATTTATAACCATCCTTTTAAATTATTTTCCTTAAAAAATACTTGTACAAATCATTATTTTATTAAATAAAACAGTAACATTCCAGCTGATTACCTAGTCCTTCAATAAATATGTAAGTACTTATAAATGCCCAGGATTGTGCTAAGCATCAAAAACAAAACAAACAGCAACAAAAAAGCATGTCATGTAATCCTCAGAACAACAGCTCAAAATAAGTGTTATGATTCTCACTTTCCAAACAGATTCTCTTATAGGTTTCACCAGTAATCAGTAGAGGATCTAAAATCCACCCACGTATGGGTACATCTGACACTATGTTCCATGCAATTTACAGTGCATCTTATTGCCTCTCTAAGCACCCAATATCTTCTCCTACACGTGGGAGTAAAACTCAGTTTTCCAGTATGGTAGCCACCAGCCACAAGTGGCGATTTAAATTTAAATTAACTAAAAGTAAACAAAATCTGAAATTCAATTCCTCAGTCATATTACCCACATTTCAAGGGCTAGTGGCTACCACACTGGACGGTGCAGACTACAGAACCTCCCATCATGTCAATAGCTCTGCTCGAGACCTGGAAGTAGAGACCACACTTACTCACCCCAGCAAGTCATACTACGTACATTGTTCTGCCATAAGTATTTGCTGAATCAAGCTAACTTGAATGTTTCTGTATAAATTATACTAAAATGGCAAATGTCTCAATTCTGTCAAGTTAGAATTTAAATACTGATAGATCATACTTATTTTTCAACTACTTTTTTCTTTGTACCTGTACAAGAAAATAAGACTGTCACTCACAATCTAGGGTCAATTAAACCTTAATTAAGAATCAAGTAAATGGCTATTAACCAGCATTGATTCATTATTGATAATCACTCTAAACTGGAAAATGCCATTCTGTTTTACTTAAAATTCAAAGTTAATTCTGAAGGTTTTTTTAAATAATCCTTCCACAATATTGACAGTATGGCGTAGTGATTAAAGAACAGGAACTTTATGGAGTGAGACAAATCTATGACCTAATGCTAGCTTTGTCACTTACTAACTGTTCAATGTAGGAAAATAAACCTTCCTAATGTGCAGGATGAAAATACCCACCTCTGGGTTTATGTGAAGTACTAAAAATGACACATATGTAAAGTGCCCAGCACAACAGATCACATGTGTGCTACCATATGTGAACCACCCAATAAATACCGAACACTTGGCTGAATAGTAAGCACCAATTCTCGGCATAGGACACTGAAAGCAATGAATACTTTCCATGCTTCTCTATAATTATATCTAGAAGAAAATGATGAAGTTTCTTTCCTGTATCTATAACATACAAAAAAATTCAGAAATATTGAAATGACTGGGTTTATGGGTTTGAGGCTTCTTTTTCATTTTTTTCTCTGTAAGTAAACATATAAACAAGATCATTATTTCCTGTATGGAGAAAAAAATAATAGTTTTCAGTCTGATGAATTTATTTCTTGGTACAGTAATTTATATTTCTTCCATAAAAAAAAAAGATGGAAAATGGAACACACCACTTGAAAAAAGGTATGTATTTAGAAAAGTTTGAGTCTTACAAAACTAAAAGCAAATGATAACATAACACAGTATTTAGTCACATATGCTCCAGCTTTCCAATTTTCACAATTTTTAAAGGGAAACAGTCCCACATTTGCTATGATTCCCACACCAATATTTTCTATCTTATACTCTACAGCAATCACATGAAGCCAGAGGTTAAGGAAAGGTTTTATGATTAATAATATTCATAAATGGTCCTGAAATTTAAGTATGATATTGCATAAAGGAATACGTTTTTAAACATTCAAAGTACAAAATTAAAAGGACACAATAGTTTCTAATGTGATCCTGCGCCTCAGGCAGATTACAGAACAGGTCACGTGAAGTAAGTCTGGATAACACGGAAATGGAGACGCCAAATGTAAGGACTCTGGGCATGAATCTACTACATTCTCTCCCTCTTGCTTAAGTCCCCAGTGCTCAGGAATAGACACAGGGACAGCTCCACAAGGGAGACTTCAACTGTGTTTGTTCCTACCAAAATCACTATTTAAAAAAAGGAATACCTTCTATATTATTTCTTATGTTTCCCTATTTTAGAGTGATAAATCACTAAAGGAAGTGAAAATAACGATTATAAGATTTTCAAAACTGAAACATTAGTTTTCAAATATCCAAAATACATTTTTTTTTCAAAATACATTTTAAAGTTAACTTACTTCTCTTTGAGTTCTGATACTTTCTGGCCAACAGAATTTAGAAGCTCCTCTAGTTTCCTTTTTCTGTCTTCAGTTTTCTTCAAATTTCTAAAATATAATTCCATTTTATAAAAGTTATTCTATTTTATATATCAACAATAGCAGAAACAACCCTTTCTATCCCTTCTAAAGCCCTACCAAATGAAACCAAGGGAATTAAAAAAAAAAAAAAGATATTCATGCACAAAGATAAAGAGAATGAAAGAGAAAAGGGCTGCACTGGAGTAACTTTAATAAAATTTTGAAAGGTGGTAAGTGACATAATGGAATGCAAAAAGCCAAAAGTTGAGGGGCTGCAGGAAGAAAAGCCAAAGAATTCCAAACGCTCAGGAACTGAGGACAACAGGTCCTCTGAAGATAACACAGCTGAATACAGAAAGTTTTCCAATAGTTGATATAATCAATCCATCAACCTCAGATTCCCTCCCACGCTGAGAATGGACTATCCTCTTAACACATCCTGAAGGTCAAGCTCAGAACCGTCAGCCCTCCCACCCATACCCTAGGCAGAAAGTAGGAAGATTCTTCTAGAGAAGACTAGACTTACCTCCTCCCCACAAAATTACCCACAACATCCGAGAGACTGCCGTCAAATGACCGGTTCCCACTGCTGTGAATCTGTCTTTGCACAAACTGACTAAAGGATTTGTCAAAACACAGACTGCAAGGCCTCACACCCCGGCACTCCCAGCATCTCTGACTCAGAAAGCATGGACAGAGCTCAAAAATGGGGGCTTTTCCCAAGTTCCCAGGGGATGCTAATGTTGCCAGCCTGGGGATCCCACTTCAAGAACTACTGCAATAGAATAAGGCCTTCAAAATTGTGAGATTAAACTACTTCTCGCCTAGTGTTGTACACCCAGGCCAATTATTGACCGGATATAACAGCATAATACAGGTAATTTTAGACGGGCAAGATGTCAGAACATTTTTCATCCTATATACCCTTTCTAATGTGCAGGATGTGTTCTAGAAAAATGAAGGACTAAACTAAGAAAGAGAAGGACCCGAAACAAAAGAATACAATCAGAAAAGAGAAAGAGATGAAGACGGTCTCCGGAACCATGGTGAAGAGAAGTCTGAAGAGAACAGCGGTCAGCAGCAGCCTGGGGCAGACAGACTCACGTGAGCACAGGACGGAAGGCTCCAGAAGGGGTAACAGTAAGAAAGAACATACATAAACACACAGATTCTGAACGTGGGTTAGGGTCTGTTCTAAGGCTGTGCATAAATACGTGATATGTCAACAGAAAAAAAATAATCGATTTTAAAAATGAGGAAATTATTGATATTAAGAAAAAACAAAAAGATGTACAAGAAAGGAAGTATACCCATAAGATACAGTATGTCTCAGCTGTGGAAAATACTTATATACTCAAAATAATATAAATATTTAACATTATTCATTACACAAAAATATGTGGCAAATTAACACAAAAATTTCACATAAGTATATTGAGAAAAAGAAGTCTGGGCAGCTAACAGTCTCCTTGTCCAGGGTCAGAAGAGATGAGGTCACACAGAGATCAGTCGAGAACATAACATGCTTCTCGTTCTGCGCATAGAACCAATGCCGACTTATGAACAACCACCAATTAAAAGTAAATGTTAAATTGTCCACCTTCCTGCCCAGACCATGTGTTATAAAATATATACAACACATTTCCTAGAACTTAGAAGGAGAAAACAAATTTAAAAGCCCTAACTTTCCAAAACCTACTTGTTGTACCTTAATATTACTCATTCACAAAATTTAACCCCTTATAAAAGAACTTCTACCAATTTATCCTTCCAACAACATAATAATGGTAGGGGGAAAAAATGAGTTGGTTCTGCTCTCCAACTTCTTTTAATTGTGTTTTCTTTTCATCTGTTTAATTTTATTTAACTGACTCATGTTATATGTTTTAATGCTGTCAGCTGCCTTTTTAGGTATAAACAAGAAATATAACATAAATAAACCCCAATAACTGAGTCATTAAATTGATGCAAATAAACAAAGGTTAGACTTCTTTATATTCGATATCCCGGAACTCACGATTCTAATCCCGCCTGCTCAGTTTCCAGAGGCTGAATGCGCTCCAGGACGTGGGAGTACTGGACGTTTGCTCTAACCCACGCAGCCAGAGGGGCGGCCGCCGTGCTGGCTCGCTTCGCATTCTGAAAAATCCATCACAAGTTAGCCAGCACCCTAACTTCCTTTCAAATAAAAGCAAAGGTAATCCTAGTCTATTTTGCTTAAGCATTTAATAATTTATCCCCTCAAATGAAGTTTTTGGTTGATAGTTAAATAACAATAACATGAATTGTTATTTTCATTAAAATAACCCTGAACTTCTGCTTCCAAATAAATGTTTTTGAGCCACATAAATCTTTAATAAAATTATATTTTATTGACATAAGCACTCCATCAGCTACATTTATAATGAATATGTCTGTCCACAATGATGTTCAGGCATCAGTTCTTCTCTTCTGTCCATGGGACACATCCTTATTGGATAAAAGCAACCCTGAAACCATGTTACCAACATCAGAGATGATGCACATAACATTTTGTATAAGAGATCTAAAAAAAAAATACCAGCATCATGGAATTTAAACTGTTCACTGAAATAAGATACAAGTATCCTAAGGCAGGTTTCTGTTGTTATATGACAAATATACAGGAAGGAAGAAAAGCAGACCAGGCAGGCTGGAAGTTCAGAAATGCCAGACTGATAGTAAGATGCAAACATGTTGCACGTATGACACTGACTGTGCTCTCCAGACCCAGCCTGGATTCCCGCCCACCTGTCTGCCGCTCAAGGCTTCTGACACACAAGCCCTACGGCTCACTCTTATCTTTTACTTTTAGTTTTTAGGCAGTGTAAATAATCGACAATGAAAAGCCATCACATTTTAACAAGCAGAATATTACAGACCATATAGGAAGGGGATCGATGGCATAGCTGTTAAAAATTACCTTTGAATCAAAAGATCCCTTATTTTTATAAAGAAGTTCTTCAACGCTCTCTCTTATTTCCTTGGGAATATTTCGTGCATCAAAAGTTGCTATGTCTTCTCTTACGCCTCTTTTTGCAAGGAAACTAAAATGAAAATATTACTTCAAATAAGGGTAAATAAAATTTGCCATTTCTGACAATAACATCAATTTAACAAAATAGTGTATGCAGTACTTTTCATCCACTAGTTAACGAAACACAGGGTCCTGAAGTATCCCAACTTCTCATGTGCTGCCCGTCACTTTGTAAAGACCACAAGGGAGAACTCCACAGAGAGGCCCCACGGTTCCTCGCCTCCTGTCAATAACGTGCAGCGGTGAAGGGCAGGGATCACAGTCCTCGGATTCTACCTACATCCCTTTCCGTGAACTGCTCTGTGCTTGTCTGTTCTAGGATAGGTCAGAAAATTTCCTGACTCCGTTCTAAGACAGGGACTTCCAAGTGTTCCTCAACCTGCACCTCCCTTCCCACCTCTGGATATGAAAGGACTCCACCATGACCCCCAGTCCCAGTGTGGATCTGAGTGTGGGCACAAACCACAACACAGTCACCAGAACGTGAAAGCCGAAGCCACGCAGCTGCGTGTTTCATTAACGCCCGGCCTTTTCTCTTCCAGTGTGCGTCTTCTATTATTTATGGGGCTCCTGCCCTCGCTCCTCCAGCCCTTGTCTGACTCCGCCAAGAGTGCAAGACTCTGAGAAGACCGACACTATTTTCTTCATCAGTAAATCACAGGAAACACAATGCTCTGTACTGTGGGTGGGCCAAATAAATGATGGCATAAATTGAGATGTTCTTCGATTTTAGGCATTCTTTTTTTCTCTCTGTGGATACTTATATCACATATTATGGAGAAAGGAAAATATAGATCTTGGTATAGGATCACACAGAGTATCTTTTTTTTTTTTAAAAGATTTTATTTATTTATTTGACAGAGAGAGAGAGAGAGAGACAGCGAGAGAGGGAACACAAGCAGGGGGAGTGCGAGAGGGAGAAGCAGGCTTCCCGCAGAGCAGGGAGCCCGATGCGGGGCTCGAGCCCAGGACCCTGGGATCATGACCTGAGCCGAAGGCAGACGCTTAACCGACTGAGCCACCCAGGCGCCCCCATACAGAGTATCTTGAAATATTACAGCAAAATGTGTAACTAGGTAATTAATGAAGCACTTGTAATTACAAGAAACAATGTAAGAAGTATTTAAAAATATGAAAGAGGCACGCCTGGTTGGCTCAGTCAGTACACCATGGGACTCTTGATCGTGGGGTTGTGGGTTCAAGCCCCATGCTGGTTGTAGAGATTACTTAAAAATAAAATCTAAATAAATGAATCAGTCAATCAATGTGTACTTCACTAGTGAAATAATAACATTTTTCACAAATTAAAAAACTTACCTTTTCATGCTCACCCAAGATGTATCAAAGATACCCATCAACCTTAAAACGCCCTCAAGAATATCTCTGATGATATCAGGTGGCATACGCAGTGAGCGAATTTCTGAAAGAGATTCTGGCTTAATGTTTCCAACTGCTAGTTTAGCTTCATTGACTAGAGGCTAAAAAGACAAAGAGCATTTTTACTTTCAAAAAAATATATGTAAAAATCAATAACTCTAGAAGTTATTGAATATTTGTCATTTCATTAAAAATAACTCGTTATTAATATCCTTTCTCTTCAAATATCAAAATGCTTTGAAACACACAAAATACAAAATCTTCAAATTCTTACCACCATAACTACAGGAGTCTAATTTAGAAAAAATCCCATTTGTTTTGAGACAATTTGCCATTTTCAAGAGGCTCCTTATATTCTATGACTAGCTGGCTAATAACCTAGTGAGGAGCCAAAAAAAAGAGCCTAAGAGTTTGACTTAATTTCCCTACAACACATTTTTCTCCTCGACACTCAAACAACACGGCTCACGGGAAACGCAGATGGTTTCTGATGACCTTCCTTCTCCCGGCCGACCTTCCTTCCTGCATCTCTTCCATAAAGACCATGGTGTTGGAAGCCACGCTTGCTAATACTGCTAGAACTCCCAGACACAGTCAGTAGTCAGACAACGCGTCCACTGTAGCCTACCTGCACTTCCTTTAATTCATCGTCAATTTTGTTTTTTCTTTCTTCAATTTTAACAACTTCTTCTGCTATTTTGTGCTTCAGTCTTTCAAGTTCTGTCTTTTGCTCACTAGCATCCTAGAGGAATATTTTAAATGATATTCCAATTAATTTTCATGCACTCGATATTTTAAAGCATGATATCAAAAATATAAATTATTTTAAAATAATATTTTCTTTTTTTTTTAAAGATTTTATTTATTTATTCATGAGAGACAGAGGAGGAGAGAGAGAGAGAGAGAGAGAAGCAGAGGGAGAAGCAGGGAGCCCGATGTGGGACTCGATCCCAGGACCCTGGGATCATGACCTGAGCCGAAGGCAGACGCTTAACCATCTGAGCCACCCAGGCGCCCTAAATAACATTTTCTATTAAATGTTTTCCTAATGTTAATTGACATGAAAGTTTCTAAGATGCCTGGGAAATGAATGTTATAATTTACTACGTATTTACTATCAGGAAGTTTCTATTCTTTGTTTTAATGTTTCCAAATAGCAAAGCAATAAATGCTTATTATATAAAAACCAAGCAACTCAGAATTGCAAAACTTAGAAAATTATCATAATATACATTTAACACTTGGAATAAATAATTCAGAGAGGTTGGTACTACTATACTCATCTCATAAATGAACAAACTAAAGTCTCCTATAATTCTAACAGTAAAGACTAACAACTCTTAGAGACTACAGTGTATTAGAAGTTTGTGTTTCTACACTTTATTTTAGACAAAAATTGAAATCATGATACAACAATATGATAGTAACTATATAAACAAAAATCAGTACAGATTCAAAGAACAGTAAATTATTTACTAATAACACGTGAACTCTCTGTTCATGCATGCAAGTACCAAGGATCCCACATATGAAAGGAGGAAATTTGTCAAGAAATCTTTCAAGAGTCCTTACATCAGTGGTTCTCAACCACATTCTAGTCACCCAGGGAGCTTAAGAACTAATACCTGGTGTTCTGTTGCCAAGTATATCGAAATACTTCATCTGGGTGCAGGCAGGGCGCAGAAAGATCTAAGGACGCGCCAGGTGGCTCCAATCTGGAGCCGAAGCTGAGACTCAGGCACCGGCCAACCCCTCCGCAGTCTCACCCTGAGCTCCCTCACACGTCAGTGCAACTGGAACTGTGTGCTCCTCAGAAGGGAACTCACGTGCTCCATCACACACACAAACACCCTCCAAGGCCCAGCACGTGTGGTGTTCTGCCACCTGGAAGTGAGCCCTACTCCAGGATTTTACAGTATTTAATCTGTACTCTTCTCAAGTCACAGACCTGGAGCTGCAAGCTTTGCAAGTTTACACAATTTGATATTTAGCTGTCTCTCCAGACTCTACTTTGTTATAAAATTATGAACAGAAACGTCTGCTATTTATAGTCAAGCAAAATTATTAGCGTACAAGATACACAGCAACTCTTCTGTGTCTCAGATAGGCAAGACAACTAGCTACCGTCGTAGAAAACCCCTCTGCAGAGGGCCGACCACAGAACAGCACAAGCCGTCCGAGTCTGACTGCAGCTCGCCAGCCTGACGGCACACGGGCACACATACTGCTCAACGGTCTCCTTTCATCAACAGCGTTATCCTTCACACCGCCTTCACTTGTTTCATATTTCAAATTACTCTTCAAAGGTAAGGAGGTGACAGGTATTTTTTAATAATAACAATGGCTGTCTGCTTTACATAAATCTTTATAGTAATTTGTTTCCAAAATACCTTGAGGAAAAAGTGATGCTAAAGTTTTATAGTATGAAAATTACATTTGATTTTCTATTACATTACTTACCAGGTCAGGTACTCAATAAAATTATCCTGGAAACACTGAATGTGTACATAACCATCATATATCTGGAAATGTTATTGCTTTTGAAAGTTTCCCAAATGCCAATGGAATTATTTTGGCGTATCAAGGGAAATCTTGATTATGTCATTAGAGTCAGTCTAGATAATCCTCCTGTGAAGCTCACAGTCCTTAAGAACCCTACCCACACTCAGATTTCCAATGAAGATGACCAAACTCACAAAGAAAGCTTCTTTTGTGAATAAGAATAAAACAACCAAGTATGAAAAAGTACATAAGAAAATATAGTGGGAAACAGAAGATTTCATAAAGTACCCTCCGAGGGCTAAGTGGAGATGAGGCAACAATGAAAGAGACCAATAAAAAGGGACGCTGCAGGGGCGCCTGGGTGGCTCAGTGGGTTAAGCGTCTGCTTTTGGCGCAGGTCATGATTCCAGGGTCCTGAGATCGAGCCCCACATCGGGCTCCCTGCTCGGCAGGAAGCCTGCTTCTCCCTCTCCCACTCCCCCTGCTTGTGTTCCTGCCCTTGCTATCTCTCTCTCTCTAATAAATAAATAAAATCTTTAAAAAAGGGGGGGGCGGGCGCCTGGGTGGCTCAGTCGTTAAGCGTCTGCCTTCGGCTCAGGTCATGATCCCAGGGTCCTGGGATTGAGCCCCGCATCGGGCTCCCTGCTCGGCGGGAAGCCTGCTTCTCCCTCTGTCTGCCGCTCCCCCTGCTTGTGCTTTCTCTCTCTCTCTCTCTCTCTGACAAATAAATAAATAAAATTTAAAAAATAAAAATAAAAAAATAAAAAATAAAAAAAACGGGGACGCTGCCAAAAGGAAGGATTTACAGGCTAAAGAATCTCCTGAGAGATAACATCACAGCAGGAATGAAAAGCTCAAGAGGCGAATTAGAAAATGAAGAATTTTTAAAGGAAGTAGAGCAAAAAGAGAAGGAAAAAGGTGAGAAAACATAAGAGAATTAGGGAAGCAGTCGGGGAAGCCCACAGTCCAAGTAACAAGCATCCCAGGAAGGGAAGACAGAGACATGGAGGGAGGGGAGTACGGCCACACGCAGTAAGGACACTTCCCGGGACCGCGGAGAGAAGTGTCCTGGGGCAGAGTCCACACGGTGTCCAACACGGGGAACGAAAGGAGACCTAAAGCCAAGGCAGATGGTGTCACCTTCAGAACAATGACTTCCACAAAGTCTCAAGAGAGGAAAAAAGAAAAAGATCACCTGCAAAGGATCAGAACTTAACAGAACTTGGGAGTGTTTCGGTCACGACAACAGAAGTTGGAAGAAAATGTCTGGAAACAAGGGGATTACATTTCTTGATGACTAATCATGCTGAGCATCTCTCTGTGCATTTACTGGCCCTTCCTATGTCTTCTACCATGCAGGGCACCTTCAGATTTTTTCCTCATTTTTAAATTAGACTTTTTGTTTTATTATTGTGTTCTAATGGTTTCTGTATATTCTGGATACAAGTCATTTAGCAGATTTATGTTCTGTAAATAATTTCTCCCAGTCTGTGATTTGCTCTTTAATTTTCTTCAGAACGTATTTCACAGAGGAAAAGTTTTTAATTTCGATAGGGACCAATTTCATCAATTTTTCTTCTTTTTCTATTTTGGTATCACATCTAAAAAAATCTTTATCTCACCCAACATCATTAACATTTTCTCCTGTTTTCTTCCAAAGTTTTATAATTTTATGCTGTACGTTTAGATCTATGACCCATATTCAGTTAATTTTTGTACAAGTTTAAGGTAGAGGTCTTGTTTATTTTTCTCTACATGGATATTTAAATACCATTTTTTAAAAAGACCATCCTTTCCCCATTTAATTGGCATTTTGTATAAAATCAATTAACTATGCACGTGTTAGTTTATTTCTGAACTTCATAATGTTCCAATGATCTGTTTGATTATCACTACACCAGTACCACACTGCCTTGATCACTATAGCTCAATAGTAAGTCTTTTTTTTTTTTTTTAATATTTTCTTTATTTAGTTAGAGAGCAAGCAAGAGAGAGAGCATGAGCGGGGGGAGCGACAGGCAGAGGGAGAGGAAGAAGCAGACTCCCCACTGAGCAGGGAGCCGGATGCGGGGCTCGATCCAAGGACCCTGAGATCATGACCTGAGCCGAAGGCAGACGCTCAACCAAATGAGCCACCCAGGCGCCCCTCAATAGTAAGTCTTTAAATCATAATTCGTCCAACCTTATTATTTTATGAGTTTTTGTGCCAGTTCCTTTTATTGAGATTTATACATTAGTCTATTAAATTTTGAAGTTAATTTTAATTAAAAGAGGCATTAGACTTGCAGTAAGGTTAATAGTCACCAACATGAAGATAGAGAAACATATGAGATTTAATCAAGAAGGTAAACTTACAGAACTTAGTGATTCATGAAAGGTAGGGACTGAGAGAACATATGTCCAATATAATTTATAAGTTCTGTCTTGAACAATTAGCTATATTGTCAACAACGCAAGAAACAACAGATGTTGGCGGGGATGCGGAGAAACGGAACCCTCCTACACTGTTGGTGGGAATGCAAGCTGGGGCAGCCACTCTGGAAAACAGTATGGAGGTTCCTCAAACAGTTGAAAATAGAGCTACCCTAGGATCCAGCAATTGAACTACTGGGTATTTACCCCAAAGATACAAATGTAGGGACCCGAAGGGGTCCGTGCACCCCGATGCTTATAGCAGCAATGTCCACAACAGCCAAACTGTGGAAAGAGCCAAGATGTCCATCGACAGATTAGACTATGATTAGAATGTGGTTGAGAACCACATTGAAAATAGAGCTACCACATGACCCAGCAATCACACTACTGGGTATTTACCCAAAGGATATAAAAACACTAATTCGAAGGGGCACATGCACCCCAATGTGTACAGCAGCATTATCTACAATCGCCAAATTATGGAAGCAGCCCAAGTGCGCACCGATAAAGATGTGGGATAGAATACACAATACACCCTGGAATACGACCCAGCCATAAAGCTGAGAGACTTCTCAGAAGACATGTCTAGCAGATTATTGGGGATTTGGGTCTGAAGCTCAAATGAGAGAGTAGGGCTGAAGGACGAGGGAGATGGATGTGGCGGGGGTCAGCACAGAGCAGCCTGGGAGGGCACATGGACGCAGCGCCTGCGCGGACAAGAACGTCAAAGACGTCTCCTCTGAAAGGTTTGACAAAGGCAAGGCAATGGCAAAAAGTGGACAGAATCAAAATATTAAAATATCATGAAAGTATAAGTAAAATGAATAAAGACTTATTTTGTAAATCTTGAGAATTAATATTCTGCCTTTAATAAGGCAGGAGAAAAAAAACCTTGAAGCCTGAAGGAGATAATTTTTTAAAAAATAAAAGGAAATATCAACTTAACTAGCAGAGGGTAAACAAATAAAATCGCTTACAAATCTATACCAACGTAAAATGTTATGTATTTACAGGGTTTAGATATATTAGTATATGGTGAACTGAGAAGACTATAGCTATGATTTTAAAATAACATGGGAAAATACTATGCTTTTCCACAAAAGCTCTAGTACTTAATACCATCAGCCTGACTCAGCACAGACAAGCAATATTTTTCAAATCCACATAAGTAAAAATCTAAGTTTTCACAGTAATAATCAGGCAGATGTGGTCTCCCTACGGTCTGCATTTTCATGCTCCCTCGAAACATTACCTGCATTGACACTGTGATCTCTTGGAGAGCAGCATCTGCTTCGTCTTGCTTAGTTTTAAGTAACACACTTTGTTCTCCAGCTTTTCTGTTCAGCTCGTCCACAAGAGCTTTAGCTTCATTCAGTTTAGACACACCAGCCTGTATCGATAAAATTAACTAACATTTAAAAAAAAGGAATTTTAATACTCTTTATCCTGATGAACGGATAAAGAAGATGTGGGATATATATACAATGGGGTATCTTTAAGAAAGAATCAAGGAAATCTTCAAGAAAGAAAGAATCAAGGAAAAACCTAACTGTGTACACATCAAACGCTTGCAAGTGGACTTGGGTAGCTCCTTACTGCTAATTATAATGACTTATTCAACCATATACCCATTAAGGTGTGGTACAAGACTCCACAGAGACATAAAAGAAAAACAGACTTTAAAACTGTCACAGTAAAGCCGAACAGATCAACACATACTTGGGAGCTTCAAGACCAGAATTTTTACCCACTGAATTCTGTGAGAAAGAAAACAGAAAGCAAGGAAAAACTCAGCAAAGCTTTTCCACTTCTCAGTCTCCCTGACTACGTAAAACGACTCAAGGCCTACTCTTGGGTGGACATCTGACCCTGGGCTGGCCATTACTGCACCCCATCCCACTACCCGTGAGTAATCCAAGGAATGAACACAGAAATATTCCCCCTCTTCTATAATATGAGTTGGGTTTTTGTCACCTAACAAATGAGAAGATTTCGGGAGATAGTAATGGCAAAAAGCAATATAACCAATATTTACCGAGCACCCAACAGAGAGGACAGCATCATGCTGGTTCTTTATCTAACTCACCCAATTAAGTTGCAGGTCAACAAGTCTGCATAATTTACCCAAAGCACCCCAGAGAACTAAATCAAGAAAATGACCTTCCCAAAGCATGTACAGTTAGTGGCTTGCTCTGAATGAAAGAGGGATAAAGATAACTTTGTCAATTAGGACGGATCCTACTTTATGACACTACGACTTCGGAGAGGAAATGCTCTCAGACAACTTCCAAGGCTGGCATTTTAATGCCACATTTAAGTTGAAGCTCTGTAGTTGCAGAAATGGAGAAAGACAACTGTTCAGAATGTACTGACATAGATAAAAGTAATATTTTATAAGGTATAATTTTAATTTTAAAGGTTATTATAAAGCTTAATCTCAGATATTATGTTTTAATTAATAATAGACATTTCTGAATTTCTAAAAACACTTTGATTTTAAAGAAGCTTTTAAAGATCACCATAAACTATCAAAAGCACATAAATACCATCCAGTAGAGAAAAAAAACAATTACTGAATCTAAATAAAAATTACAAAACCGTTAGTATACCTATGAGCAATACGGGTAAGTGAAACTGTTTTAAGGCATGTAATACAGTACTCATTTACACCAAATACATGCCACAGGCAACGGTTTGTAATATACATAATCCTTGTACCCCACAGATAAGTAAAATAATTGGAGATTACCAATATTGTACCTGCAAATGACTTTGTCTTTTTAACAGTTCGTTTTTCTTGGTGCTACTGATGGCAGAATACACACGTAAAAAGGTCATATATCGGCTTGGGGTAGCACCATATGCTTTACAAGATTCATGGATTAATAAAAATGATTTTAGAAAATCAGGATCAACTAGAAAGAGAAAACAAAATGATTTAACATATACATGATCTATTGTGAATTAGAGAAAATCATCTTAACTACATTTATTTCATACTAGATATTTCCACCTACAGAACTAGAAATACGCGGTATCATCTCTGCATAAAGGTACATCTATTCACAGCTCCCATGTTCCTCATGACTTTGAATTACTTAATTTCAGTGGTCTCTATCTGTCCACTGTGACATATTTGCTCTGAACACTTTTACTGCTGCAAGAGAGAGAAATCTACAGGTTGTCATAGCATATAAATTAGCTGGAACTACAGAACTTGTAATCCAGAAGCAAACACAATAAAAGCTCCTTGAATGGAAAAGAGACACCAAACCAAGCAACACAGATCCACTGTCATTTGACACAGGGCGAAACAGGACCTCAAAAGCCAAGAAATGAGGAGGCAGTTCACACAGGACTGAACACATCCATTACTAAACGTGTTACCTTCCTCTCATCACCTCAATCTATGTTCTTCCATATTCTCTACCTCGGTTAGTAAAGACAACTTCTCATCCTTGTTCGAAGCCAGAACCCCGAGAAATGTCCTTGCGTCCTCCTTCCTCTAAGGGGTCCCCTTAGAGTGCCTCCTGGTACCCCCAAGTCCATTCCTTCCTCTTGGTTTACTGCAGTGGCCTTCCACAGGGCTCTGATCGCCTTCAGTTTCTTCTTACACCCCCCTAGTTGCCAGTAATTGAGGAAAAGGATGGACCCAGACACTTTTGTTTCTACAGCAAGACCCTGGTTACGTCTCTGCTAAAATCGCTCCATGACCGCAGATCACCCACGAGTCAGAATCCAAATTCCTTAGCACGACACGGGAGGCTTGTCATTACTGAAGCCGCCTGCCTTCTCTTCACCTAGTACTCTACTGCTCACACGTCCATGTCTCAGCCGTTGGGCTGTTCACAGATCCAATAAAATAGCTGGTTTATTTCTCAGAGCCTTTTGCATGTAGTCACTCTTCCCCAAACTGCCCATCTGCCCGTCCGTTTGCTGTAACATCTGCTAGTAAAAGCTGTCTCACTTTCAAAGGCTCTCCACATCAACTCCTACCGTCATTTATCTCACTGTATCAGAGTTTATGTTTATATAGAACATAATTCTTGCTATTCTTTAGTGCAGTAGGAGCTCCTAAGTCATCTCTAGTATCCAGCCCAGTACCTAAGGTAAAACAAGTTCAACAACTATTTGGTGACTAGATGGTTAGATAAATAAATGAATGAATGTGCTATGATACTAAAAAAAAAAAAAAAGACCACATTCAAAATTAATTTGGAACTGGAAAAAATAATGAGAGTATAATTAAGAAAATATTGTGTCCACACTCAAAGAACACCATAAAACTTTTTCATGTGTGAGTTGCATGCTGTGACGTAGCTAAGTGAAAAGTGAAAACTAATAGAGAAGCTTAGCCTTCTAGCCAAAGACCCCAGACAATGTAAGTAGAACATCTGATCATCCGGGTCAAGAATATAATTGTTCAACTTCTTAAATGTAAACAATAGATAATGAGTTAGGTCCTGTAGAAAATGACATAAACATGAGTTTATAAATACAGAGAGCTTTAGTTTAGTTTTCATCCAAAGAAATCTTTGTTAGGAGGCACCTGCGTGGCACAGTCAGTTAAAAGCGCCCAACTCTTGGTTTCAGCTCAGGTCATGACCTCAGGGTCCTGGGATCGAGCCCCGCATCAGGCTCCACACTCAGCGCAGAGTCTGCTTGGGATTCTCTCTCCCTCTCCCTCTGCCCCTCCCCCCGCAAACAAATAAATAAATCTTTAAAAAAAAAAAAAGAGAAGACTTTGTGCTAGTTTGTCATTATTCAAATTCATAATCACTGTGAATCTTTAAGGAATCTATGACACCAAAAAATGGCAATTATTTCACAAAGTCAATTTCATCAAAATACTACCTGAGTTTTTTTTCTTTTCTTCTTTCCTTTTTTTGTCACTGTATTTTTCTTCGCCATCTGTTTCACTGAATAACATTTCAGGTATCTAAAACAGGAAGAGCATGTCTTCAAACCTCAACTCAACAGCAAAAAGTTTAAATAAATCCAATATCAAAGGTTAAAAATAAAAAGAACACTTTTCTTCTAGATTTCTTACCAGAGTAAGAGAAATAATGAATATATCCATCTTCAGAATTTTTAGAATTCTAATATTCTAGAGTATTTCCTAGACAAGATTTTTGACACACATCAACCATTAATTGATTGCAAATTACTGACAACACCTCACTTGAAAAATGATTAGACCATATGAAATGAAGGAGATCACAGATCACAGTTTGGATTGAATTAGAAAATAATCACAAATGCCATTTAAAATCACACAATAAGAAAAATGAAAAGCTTTATTTGGCATCAGGGCATAAAGGGATAGTAAGGGTTCTGAGGTTTCCTGAATAAGAAGAAACTAAAAGTAAATGAAAGGAATTCCACAATTGGTAATTAACAGTTTTATAATTGATAATCTCAAAAACTGTTGTTGAGCTACCACTAGGATTTTGCCACTATCACAAATAAGATCAAGTTTCATAAACAGATCATTATTATAAGGGAAAGTATGATAATCTAATAAGAGTATTCATTTAAAATATACAAAAAAAAAAAAAACAGAAGTAAAATATTCTTAGTTTCCCAGGAAGAAAATTAAAGTAGCAGAACAGAGACATTTTTGCAACAGGAAGCCCAAGGAGTCCAGGTATGCAGGTCAAAGCCTCACTTTCTGAATCTCCCAGACTAAACAAAATGTCACACAAAAGACCCCTTTACTGATGAAGAATTTGAAAGTGCCATGGTTCGTGACCAGAGAATACTGTTTTTCCCTCAAACATCTTCACTGATTTCTGCCAAAACCCTGGAGCCTCTGGGAGAATATTTCAAATTTATCCTTTCAAATAAACTGAAATTTTTTTCTTAGGAAACTTGCTTTCTTTAAAATAGTCTATCCCTTATGTGAATTAGCTTGATTGTGTAAACATCGCACAAGATATACATATGTCAAAACATCACACTGTACACATTAAATATAGACAACTTTTATTTATCAGTTTGTGTATCTCAATGAAGCTGGATGACAAAACAACACCCTCCATCTGCAAAGCGTTCCTGGCTGGATGGGCCCACGCTCCCCTTCACCTCCATTCTCCCCCTCAGAGATAAAATCGCGTATTAACTCTATTAATTCCGATTAATACCTTCACCTCTCAATTCCTTCAACTCCTGTCCTTCTGGTGTCTTCTCCACCACCTTTTCCTCAGCTAATCACGCCCTACCTGCCATGGTCAGACCCTGAGACCGCGTCACTAACAAGAACTGAAATCATTCCATCATGTCACCTGCAAATATCCCAGGCAGCCCCAGCCCATTCCCTTCGTAAGGCCAATAAACCTCATGCTCCACTAAGACCTGCGATCTATGAATTTGAAAATCGCCACACTGTCGTTCACCATCTTCCTTATCACGAGCTTGCAACTCCCTCAGCCCTCACTCACTCGGCTGTACTCGAGTAACAAAGCCCCAGTCCTGGCCAAGTGCAAGTGAGCACTCACTGCAGGTGTGCCCTTGCGAGCGCACAGTGACTGAGGGAAACACACAGCACGCTGACGGCCTCCGCTCAACTCTCCCATCGCCAGCTCATGCCAACCCTATGCCACCCAGCCCTCATACCCCTTCTCCTCAGCCTTCCCCTCTTTCCGCGTATCTTCTTACATCCCTTCAGGACCCCACAAACTCTCCCCTCGGCTTTTCTCTCAGCTCATCACCTTGCTGTCTCTGAGAAAACAGAAACAATCAGAAGCCTGTCCACCGCTCCCTGGTACCACACCTGCCCGCTTACCTGGAGCTGGGCCCCTGCGCCCTGCTTGCTTTGCTGCAGAGGCCAGTCCCTAGTCCTCTCATTTGTGCACCAGGCCGTGACATGGCTGCACAATGTTCCCCTGCCTTTCATATGTTCTTACTTCCTTGTTTGCATTCCCGACGGCATACAAACGTGTAATAGTATGTCCTACCTTAAAACTTCAAAAAAAAGTATTATTTTTACCTACTTCCTTCCACACGGATCCATTTCTCTGTTCCACTTTACAACAAAACCCCTCACAAGAGGTGACCACATTCACTCTCTCCAATCTCCTTCTCACTGTTTCTGGAGCACGTTCCAGTTGGCAGCCGCTAACTCAAAACTGCTTTCTTAGCCTCACGCTGGCCTCCCTGCTGCCAGAGCCGACAGTCAGCTCACAGGCCCCGTCCACCTGCCTGCGCCACGGCCCTGAAATGCAGTCTTTGCTCGTCTTCACACTCTGCCGGTTTCCCTCCCATTTCCCCACAGCAGCTCCTTCTCAGTATCCTTTGCGGATCCCTCATCTTCACGCCAACCTCTTCATGTTGAACAAGAGCCCAAGACTTCAGTCCTTGACCCTCTCCATCTGGTAGTCAACGCTCATTCCTTGGTGGCATCATTCATTCTCAGAGCTGTAAATACCACCCATACCCTGACAATTCCCTGCGTTTTATCCTGGATGCCTGACCCTTCTTTCCCCTGAACTCCAGACTCCTACACCCCGATGCCTCCTGCGTCCTGAAGCTCGGAGGTCTGACGTCTCGTCAAGAACACATCCACAACTGCAAGCCTCACATCCTCCCCTGCAAGTGCTCTTCTCAGTCCCCGTTCCCCGTGGACGGGTACTCCACCCTTCCAGGGACTTCAGCCAACATCCTTGGCTGTATCCTTCCAGCCTCACCTCCTTTTACATCTTAGTACAATCTGTCAGCAAATTCGGTTATTTCTACAGTAAAAAGTATTCAGAATCCAGCCACTTCCCACCACCTCTCCTCCTCCATCCCTAGTGCACACCACCCTTCTCTCTCACCGACTCCTGCAACAGCTTTGTAACTAATTCTACCCTTGCCTTTGAGAGTCTACTCCCAGCACAGAAGCCAAAGTAATCCCGCTGAAACATTAGAACGGTGTGTCAAAAGCCTCCGAAGCCTCCCTCACCTGTTTCCAGGAAAAGCTAAACTCCGCAGCGTGGCTCACAAAGCCCCACCCTAACTGCTCTCCTCTTACTTCCCTGACGCCACACCCCCAACTGCTCTCCCTCTGAGTCACTCTAACCGCTGACTGGGCTTCCGGCTGACCCTCAGAGTCACCAGGCACGCTGTCAGCTCAGGGTCTCCCTGAAGAAGACATTCCCCCCCGCGACCCCCCAAAACCTTGTCAACTCCATGAGGGCAGGGACTTTCATCTGCTTTTTCTCTGCTATAACCCCAACAGATAGAACAGTGGCACATATTAGAGACCCGATAATTACTTCTTAATGAAGCCTCTCGTTCACGTGGCCTCTTAAGACTGGAATAATTTTCCTGTCCTTTATCTACTTCCTGAAATCTAACTAAAATATTGCCTCATCTGTAAAACCTTAACTCTCATCTCAAATTACAGTCCTCCCTCTGACTCATGATAGGCAATAGTCTGTACTTCTTTACACAAAAATGAAGACATGAATGATCGAGAATATAAATATTATTCAAAGAAATAATCCTGAAAAATATTATTTATCAAACAAAACAATGGCAGAGGCTTCCAGTTAAGATGGTTCAATGAGTTCACACTTCAAACACATCCCCCTCCCAACACTTAGCACCACCATGATAGATATTTTTTAAGATTTAATTTTTTTAATTCAAAAAAATGGCTAAAATTATTGCTACGATGTTTTTATCATAGGCTAGCTAACAACATGAATAAAATTTTTAAAGTACAATAAGTACCTCTGTAGTCCTTAAGCACATGAAGTTGTACACTCAACTAAAATGTCATATAAGAACATAAAGAAAAGAGAGAGGTTTTCAAACATGTATAATCAGTGCCACAATTAAGGTAATATAATAACAAACACCAAAGCAAAGTCAGGAAAATCTGTAACTTCAAAAAGAAAATATGCTCTCTTTCATTTCCATACTTAAATGTTAAACTTACTTTCCTCATGCTGCTATCTGACCAACCCTCCATCCACAACACCTGGCATTTCTTATGCAAAGCTGGATTACTCTCACAGTTTATTATGAAGTTTAAATTTGCAGAATCCATTATCAAGACAATATGCAAGTTTTGTTGAATTCCTAAAAAAATATAAGAAAATTATCATGGACATTACAACAATAATAATTGGGGAAATCTATATATGGTCTGCTTTTATGAGTTTAAAATTTTCTAAAATGAAATGGTAGGAGCCATTAAGCAATATTACAGTTATGATTTTTATTTTTGTTCAGAAATACTTGTGTGTGTGTGTGTGCGCACGCGCGTGTGCGTGCATGCTAAGAGAAAAGATCCAGAAGGAATTCAGGAGGAAGGCAAGTGTCCATATACCAAATTGCTGTTTTGTATGTTACTTTTCAAATGTGAAACTGGATTCTACTTTACAATTTTTCTTTCAAGGATTTTGATTTCAATATTCACAAGCAAATTGATCTCCAATTTTCTTTTAGGAGAAATATATTTTTCCTGTTTCATCAATGTTATTTTCCCTTCATGAAAGGGAGTTTGGAAAGTTTGCGTCATTATCCATGTTCTGAAACTGTTTTGAATAGCACTGGGATGATCGGTTTCTCAGAGGCCTGGTAGAGTTTCCTTGTGAACTGGAAGGAGAGGGAGGGGACGGTAGCTCTTTAACCAGTTTCTCTGTTTCAATAACAAATGTTCTTTTAGGGAAAGAAAGGAGCTAAGTGTAGTAGTGATGTCTGGTATTATTAGTGCCTTGTAACGACTTCTTCAATGTGAGATATCTGCAGTGCACATAAAACCGCTTCTGTGATCAGAAAGCTGCTGAGCTAGAAAAAACTAGAGAGTCTGGCAAAATCTAACCAGTTCAATAATTTTCTAAGATAGGAAGTTCTGAACACTAGTTTTACCACACAGAAACAAAAGCAGTGAAGTAAATATTCCAAGGAACATGAAAACACTTTCATCCTCCCCTTCTGCTAAAATTTTGCTAACATGCTTTTACTATAGGTTGGCTTTTCTAAAAGCATCGTAAAAAAGAAAAAAGTATAAATTACCAAATAGACCCAAGATTTAAGACACCTTTGCAACCTAATTAGAAAATATGGCAAATTAAATGGTACTTATTTCACATGAACCAGAGTTTGAATTGATGAATTCAATACAGTCACTTACTATATGTAAAGTAATTGAAGACTGGTCCGAAAAAACCATCCTGCGAAGCCTCATCTTTGAGGGGCAACAGCAAAGGCTCTAATTCTTCCTGGGTATAGAGTCCAGGAACTTCACCTACGGGACACGGTACTTCTCGTGAATTTTAGCCGCATTACCCCAGTTGAAACACACTTTACATCCACAACACTTGTTCTATTTTTGTATCAGTCTGCTCTTATTCAGGCTGTTTCCAAAAATACATAACCCTATCACCTCTCTATTACTCACAAATCTCCCTCTGTTGCCTTCATTCGATAAAACTCAAACTCCTGGGCAAGATGTTCAAGACAGTGGACCATCTAGCTGTCCACCTATCCTTGCGGGTTCTTCTCCACCCCTCCCATATGAGACCTTGTATTCTAGCCTCAGTGAACGTCTTTGTGTCCCATAAATGTAATGAAATACTCCCTCTTCCTGGAATTTATATGCACAGTCTTCCTCTGGCCTTTACCTTCCCCCCAAATTACCATGTGTCCTAGGAGACACTGCTGTGCTGACTTCCCAGGTGCCGGGAAGAGCACCCCTTCTCTCTCCCACATCTAAACATGTCGCTGTTCAGCATGTATCACATCACAGAACCATGAATGAAGTATTTTCCTTTCCTGCTCAATTAGATTCTGAATTCCCAAAGGTCAAATATTTGATCATGTTTAATATTAACCTTAGACCATCCTTAGCAAAGTATCTGGAACAATTAGATGAATGAATGAATGAATGAACCTGTAGCAGAAATCAGAACTAACTAGTCCAGGGCCTGTTACAAGGCAACAGAATGATGAAAGGCAAATCACACTGGATTAAGACCACAAGCATTGATAGGGGCACTGAACTAGGTCTTATTCACAACTATGAGTCCAGTACTTAGAACTGGGCCTGGCACATAACAGGTGTTTAATAAACAGTTATTAAGCCAATATATTTAAAGTTTGCAAAAAACAGTAAGATTAAGCAAAAACCCTTTTGCTATGCATCCAAGGCAGTACATTCACACAGGGCCCATCACAGGCTCATCCCTACCTTCCCTCAGGCCCAACTCAGAGGTGCCAGACCACATCTCGTCTGCCAAGCTTGTACATACCCAAACACATGCACACACAAATCTGCTCTATGTCTTTCCATTTCAGCCATAACAAGACACTTTTTTTTTTTTTAAGATTTTCATTTATTTATTTATTTGACAAAGAGAGACACAGTGAGAGAGGGAACACAAGCAGGGGGAGTGGGAGAGGGAGAAGCAGGCTTCCCGCCGAGCAGGGAGCCCGATGCGGGGCTCGATCCCAGGACACTGGGATCATGACCCGAGCCGAAGGCAGATGCTTAACGACTGAGCCACCCAGGCGCCCCAACAAGACACTTTCGATTCCTTAAATGTAGCAAAGAAACCTAGCTCTACGTACTACAGCAAATAAGAATTTGAAATAGAAAAAAGAGACAAAGGCCTATTTTCTCTGAAAGCATTTTTCAAATACTTTTTTGCTAAAAATGGTAAAATTTAACTTACGATTTTTGCAGTTACAACTTGATAATAAAGACCAATTTATCTTAAGGTAAAAAGGTAAAAACAATAATTACTGCATTAATGCTTATGTGGATGTTTGCTTTCACAAACAAAACAAAACGAAAATCCTAGCACAAAGCTGTCTCTCTGCTTGACTAGGTTCAGCCATAAGGAACAGGCCTCCACCTAGTGACGACTGAAGCAATATGCAGGGACACACACCGTACACATGGACAGGAGTGGTCCTGTGAGCAGGCCCCAAGCCCCAGCAGCCCCACTCCAGCACCTGCCTCAGCAGGACTTGGGCCGGAGACTGGCCTGCTGACTGCCTAACCAGCATCCCGGCCTGCAGTCACGTGAACACGAAATGTAGACACTTCCCACTCTAAATCACACGTGTTCCTCGACCAGAGCTGTAACATTCTGAAGAGAAGACTATTTCATTTCAGAGCCCACCTAACATGACACAAAACAAGCATTTACTAAACACGGGGTCTGACAGGCGCATCACGGAAACTAGCTTTTAACAAGGTTTACTTTGTACTTAAATAACAAAACAATCTTGGTCCAAGTTTAAAACTAAGCTACCTCTTACCAATTCTAACAGTGACGACTCATAAAGAGATTCGAATAAATGTCACAAATTCTTCAGAAAAGGAAGACATATAGGAAATTGCAGGTATCCTCTCGAGAAAACCATGAAAACAGGTGACTCAAGAGACAACAAGAGCATACTGCGATCTTGGAAACATGGACCTCAGATATTGAGAATATATCTGTATTTACATATCTGTGTTAAGGCCATGATTCAACCATTCCACTAACGATGGACAGTGAGGTTCCATCACATTTTTATTATGAATTATACTATGCATTTCCCTGCATACTAAATCTATTATTTCTGTAGGTGAAATTCCTACACGTAATAGAGCTGCTATATTAAAGGGTATGGCACATTTTTTTTTAAACAACACTGGCTGATAACTTTCCCAAAAGACTGTAACAGATAATGGTCCCACCAAAAGCATATGGGAGGGCCAGTTTTTCAGGACATTCACCTACATTAATCACTTTGGGGGAACGCCTGGGTGGCTCAGTCAGTTAAGCATCTGCCTTCGGCTCAGGTCATGATCCCAGGGTCCTGGGGTTGAGCCCCATGTCGGGCTCTCTGATCATCGGGAAGCCTGCTTGTCTCCCTCTCCCTCTGCCACTCCCACTGCTTGTGCTCTCTCTCCCCCTCAAATAAATAAATAAAATCTTTAAAAAATAATAATAATAATCACGCTTATGTAATTCTTCAATCTCCTGATTTTATAAAAATGGGCTTTCTCAATTCTCCAGCTCCAAGCATGTTTAACCACAGGACCCTTGAGTAAAACCCATACTATACACATGCTCTGAAACACAATTTTACACAAAGTAACATTATTACTTTTCTTTTCTTTGAATAGAAATCATTCACTTGCCTGAAGACAAAAGGCTATTGATCATCTCCAGAAACGCAGGATGCACGAACTGGTAATCCTCGAGAAGCAGAACCACCTGCTGGGCTTCAATCCCTGCAAGATGCAGCACCTGCGCGGAAAGTGACACCAGAGGTCTTCGCACCCATTACAGGTGTGGGGCCCAGTTAAAACCCACCATTCTTCACGCAAACAATGTCTTTCTTTTCTCCTTTTTCTCTCTTTCTTTCTTTGTAATCAAAATTAAAAATCAAACTTCAGCCATATAGTTTGTAAGGTAAATCCAGGCCATGAACCAACAGTTGGGGAAATGTTAATATGATTTCACAGCTAAGACAGACGATCATTTCCCAATACACCCACCCGTGTCCTATATAAATTCTGTCCTTTTATCTTCCAGGTCCACCTATAGCCTCTCTGTACATAAAAATATAATTTTCTAATAACCATGGGGAAAACCATCATTCATATTAAAGACTATGACGTATATCAGAGACATAATGGTCTCTGAAGGCTTTTAGAATAACAAGTAATTGTGATTTAAAACCAAATAAAGCAAAGGATTTGAGTAACTCACGTGTTTGAGATCATTTTTGAACTGCTTCAGTTCATAGCCTCTGGAAATCTTTGGAGAAAACAGCACGGCTCCATGCATATGGCTGACCAGGGAAGTAATGGTCCGCCGGCCCACGCCACTCCGTCCTGCCAGGAGGAGGGAGCCTCCAGGGAAGCTCAGCACCCTGTCGATCCGAGACACATACTCCAGCACTTCTTGGAAAAGTAAAATATCCAAATTCTGGTTATCTCGTCCATAATGAATGAGGCCCTTTTAAAAAACCACAACGAATATTTTATCATTAATATATGCCCCATTACATAACAAAAATGTTATCTAGAGTAAGGCTTATACTTCTGATGCACTCTGGAAAAGGGGCTAAGTGGCAGTGTGTCATCTTACGCTCCACAGCCTACCAGCAATCCAGCTCTTCTACGAGAAACCTTGTGTGATACCAAACACGTTCAAGACTCACGGTCATCAGACACGTGTAGGACACTGCCGATACGGCGGGTAAAACGTAGGGAGACACAACAGGTTAATTACAAAAACTTCAAAAACTCTCAAATTTTACGAGTTGTTTCAACTCAGATCAGTGTGTGCAGACCATAAAACCTAATCTTGTGAATTCTTGTTGGTACGCACTGCAGGGGAATGAACCCAAAGCCCTCGCACGGGCTGCCCCACCAGCAACTGTGTGTCAGCGTGAGGGACAGCAGACGTTGCAGCCTTAACAACTTCCAACAGACCCAGACTCTGTAGCGTCCATCCCACGCACAGCACCAGCTTTTCTGGATATAAAATCCACACTCACTTCCAAAGCAAATCATCATACATATAACACTGTTTCTCCTTCTTTATTGTCTAATTTCACAAAGAAGAAAGAACAAAACACGTCTCTAGGAGAGTGCGCCTCAGTTTCAGTGAACCAGTGGTATCAACAACCACCTGGGAGCCCTGGAGAAATGTGGAATGAAACTTGAAACTTGCTCAGTCTGGGACCCAGGAGGTGGCGTATTTCCTGGTTCTCAAAGGGATTCTAATGCTCGCTGAACTTGGACACCACTGCTCTAGGATGATTTTCCAGTTAATATTAAACCTCATTATAATGTAATTCCAACACCAGATACACTCTGCCGACATGTACCTTGGCCACCTCGCCCATACCTGTGTGAGTACGGGAGCACTTAGTCAGATCTACCACAACAGACTACACTCCACAAGAACCAGCTCGGTCTATCGTATAATCTTTGCCTCGGAAAGCTTACAACAAATATTTCTTAAATGACTACAATCACGACCAAATCCCAATTCAAACTCATGATTCAGATTATACCTTTCTCTTTTTTTTAAAGATTTATTTATTTGAGAGAGAGAGCGTGCACACACGTGAGATCACACATGCGCGCACGTGCGAAGGGGGAGGGGACGAGGGGAGTCAGAGGGAGAAGCAGACTCTGCACCGAGCAGGGAGCCCGACGCGGGACTTGATCCCCGGACCCTGAGCCAAAGGCAGACACCCAGGCGCCCCAAAGTTATACCTTTCTAATAACATCCTTGAGATCCGCAGAATTCAGTTTTCCGAGTGGTTTTCCATGGGGCGGCAACGGCTGTCCTGGGGCCACCCTTGTTCCTGCGTTGTGTCGGGCTCCCCATGTAACATAGAAACTGTCTGCAGAAATGAAAGGTATTTTTGGTTTTATATGTGTATTGGTAATGGCAGCACCAGGAAATACACTGTTTGTTACATTATTTTTCAGTTAGTCCTCCAAATAAGACCATCCCCAGAAACGTGAAAGTATGTCACAGCGTGCCCGGTGAGCCAACAAAGGCCTTACGCTGCCAATTCAAACTGTCCCTGAAGAGTAGCTGACGGGCCCCGCTCCAGCCCGACCCCCGCCCCTCTCCTCAAATGAAGGGTCCTCCTCCGAATGCTCCTCACTACTCTCCCTTGTGCTTTCTCCCTACTTCCCTCCCCTTCTCCACAATTTCCGTATAGAACTGGCAACTAAAACAAACTCAAAACTCTCCTTGAGAAAGAACACAGATTTATAAATACCATCAAGAGCCCTAAGTCTAAAATAAAGGAAAAAGTAACTGAATTTTAGTTAGAAAACAAAAACCGCACCACTTCCCTTCTATTTATCTCCAGCAGCATCCTGTGACCACACAAGGAAAATCTGCTGACCGTTCTGCTGAACCTTTCCGTCCTGATCCTTTGGGAAAGCACACTCCATAAAGTGCCCTCCCTCTCACGTGCTCCGCTCAAAGGCCGTTTGAGCTGCCTGGACCAGCTTCTTCACGTTCTTCTCCTTTCCCTCATCACTGCTTGCCCTATACTACCCTCTCTCTGCAGAAACCTCTACAGTCAAACTCTTCCTGGGGAAGGATGCTGCCATAACCGCCACGTCCACATCCCCGTCGCAGTCACTACCCCCGTCGTGACCTGGTGTGCTTTGGAAGCTTTTTCCTTAGATCTGTAGGACCATACTCAACAAGGCACAACCACCAGCCCTCTCCGTTCTCTGCGTATCCCTTCTACTCTTATTTTCCCTGGGATCTAAATTCAGTCCATTATTCTTTAATCCTAAATGCTCCCCTTGAATTATTTAACCTTATTCTGTGGATTAAATTATCAACTACTGATATACCAAAACCCAGTCACCTATTGGCAAGTCTCCCGAGCTCTAGTCTGGTCCCATACTTCCAACTGCTTAACAGACATGTAATGAACATACAATGTTCATCATTAAACACCTGTGTTTAAGCCCCGCACTTCCTGTTAGAGAGAAGTAGTTAAGACAGACAAGACTGCTCCCCTCACAGAGCTGATAAACTTCACGCACGTCCCCAAAAGACACTCCAAGAGCCTGCAAACGTTGAAACACGTAGACAACTGAACTCACTGTCTTCCCACGTCATCAGGTGTCATCACCTCAGCTACCGCACGGCCTCCCGGCTTGTGTCCTGCGATATGTCTCTGGCCGTCCAGTACGTCCTCACTAGCTGTCCCGGAGGAGTACACGGAAGAACTGCACAGCGCCATACCGCTCCCACGGGGCCGGGAAAAACAGCCAAACCCATCGAGGCCCCCAGACCTGGCTCCACTGACTGCGTGATTCTCCTTCTCTGCCCCGCGCTGCGCACACCAGCTTCCTCACGCCTCACGCCTCTGAACCTATGCAGAGTCTTCCCCCTCGCCACACAGTACAGTCATTCTTTAACATGATCTGACTCTCTGTGTCGCTCAAAAAATTTTAAATCTTAGTTGTTCATCTAACAAAATATGTACAAAACTTATGTGCTGAAAACTACACAACACTGATGAAAGAAAGCAAAGAATATCTAAATAAATGGACAGACATATCTGTTCACAGACTGGAGGACTCAACATAATGAAGATGTCAATTCTCCCCAAAACCAATATACAGAGTTAATGCAATTTCCATCCAAAGCTTAGCAACATTACTTATAGATAAGATTATTCTAAAATATATAGAGAAAGGTAAAGGAACTTAAACAGTGAAAACAACTGTAAAAAAGAGGACAGCAGGAGAAGGCAGTCTACCCAATTTCAAGATTTCTAAAGTAATGAAAACAGGTGGTGCTGGTGGCAGGACAGACATGTGATTGATGGAGAACCAAGAGATATGTTCACACAACTATTCTGACAAAGTGCAAAGCAGCTCGAGGAAGAAAAGTTCCCTTTTCAAAAAACAGTGCTGGAGCAAGTGGTCATCCGTCGGCAAAGAAGGTGACCCGAGGCCTCACTCCATTCAGACATTAACTCACAGTGGACCACTGACTTAAAACATAAAACCATAAAACTTTTCAGAAAAAAACACAGGAGAAAATCCCCAAGAACTAGGACCAAACAGAGTTCTTAAACTTGACACCAAAAGATCCTGAAAAAAAAAATTACTAAGTTGTACTTGATAAAATTAAAATATTTAGCTGTGGGAGAGAAAAGGATGGAAAGACAAGCAAAAGAGCGGGAGAGTACGTTTGCAAGCCTCATATTTAACAAAAAAAAAACCCTAATATCCATAATACATAAAGAACTCTCAAAACTCATTAATAAAAAAAGATAAAGCATCCAATTAGAAAATGAGCAAGTCACAGAAAGAGATACCTCACTTCAAAGGATTCACAGACAGCACTGAGCACATGAAAGATGCTCAAGCGCATTTGCTGTTGGCAGAATGCAAATTAAAGCCACAGTGATATACCCACACGCACTTACTGAGGGGCTAAAATACAACAGCGTGACAAAAGCAAAGGCAAGTGTGCGGAGCAACTAGATTACTCACATATTGCTGACAGGAGTGTAAAATGATACAGTCATTCTGGAAAAGAGCAGGGCGGTGTGTTTTACAAACCAAGCACAAGAGCACCATACATCCCTGCAACTGCACTCCTGAGCATTTATCCCAGAAAAACAAAAGTGCATGTTCACACAAACATCTCTACAGGAAATGCTTATAGCAGCTTTCCTCCTAATAGTCAAAACCAGAAAATAACCCAGATGCCCTTCAACAGGTAAATGGTTCAAGAAATGGTAGTACATCTGAATACCCACTCGTCAATAGAAAGGAACAAAGTACTGAGACTCACAGCAACCTGTGTGTCTCCAGAGAATTACTGAGTGAAAATAAGATTCTTGAAATGGCAAATTAAATACAGAACAGCCTGGCGGTTTCCAGAGGCGTGGACATGGCTACAGCAGGGCAGCAGGATAGATATTCTGAGTATTAACTGTATCAATGTCAATACCCTGGTTGTGATGCTCTACCATAATTTTGCCATATGTTACCATCAAGAGAAACCAAGTAAAAGCTACACATACTCTGTATGAATTCTTACAATTGTATGTTAATGTGCAATTATCACAAAATAAAAAATTCATTTTTTTATTTCAAGGTTTCAAAGTAACTCCCTCAAAAAAAATTAACCCTTCTACACACTACTATCTAGCATTTATCCTGAATATATTCAGAAAAGTTGTATTAATTGTAAAACACTTCATGTTCTATTATAATTATCAGTTTAACCATCTACTTGCACAAATTTTGTGGCATCTAAACACACTAACAATAGTTATCACTGTAAGTGAGGGCTTTCATATCTGTATCTGCCCCTGGATTACACGTTTCTTGAGCACAAGAATGTTATCTAGCTTATTTCCAAGTCTTCCAAGATTACATTTTTCTTAACAAATTAATATTATTCCACTATGTGAAAACACTGTTTGCCCAGATACGACATTTATCAAGCCTGTATTTTTAAAAAATGCAACCTTTCCTTGAAAAGTAAAACGGTGAGGGGGAAAAAAGCATTTATTATTTATTGAGTCCTACAAAGGAGACCCTGAAAGATAACAAATTCTAGAGAATTCAGATACCCAAGGAGACACTGCTACTGTCTAATGCCCAAAGAACATGCTACTTTCTTTGCAAGAAGAGATACCATTCAGGCAACTCGCAGTCTGAGAAAGATGGTGCCATTTAAGAAACGAAACGTGCCCACACTAAGCAAGGAGAGCTACAGGTCACACTAACAAAGCCTCACTGAGAATGAGCCAACTCTTGAGCTGCGACCAGGGCTCTCTCTCAGCATTTCATCCTGCCCCGGCTTCTCCAACTCATCTCCTGATTCTGAAACTCAAGTCGCACCTCGAAAATCTCTCTGCCAATCTCCACATCTTCCTCATCTTCAAAATCCCCTTCGGCCTATGCAATTATGGCCGTGGGGCAATATCGAATCTGGCAGTACACAGAATATGCTACATGACGTTATTTGTGAAGCCTAGCTTTACAGTCTAACCGAACAGAAACTCATTGTGTAGCTTGAAAGCGGTTAAGAAATACTTCCATGATATGGTCTTGTATCAAAGGTCCTTTCGCCATGACGGTTTTCAGATCACACGCACTACTCCCACAGCAGTTTGCAAAACGCAAGCTGGCTGTTAAGTGATAACAGTTGCAAATGCAACTGAGCTGCTTTGAGTGAGTGGAGCTACGCTTTATTTATCCTAACTGTGGGTGAAGCTGTAGACAAGAGTACATAAGAAGTTCTGTGCTGATGACATGATTTACTTTTAAGCAAAAGTTAATTATAATCAAATATGGATTTTCCCAATGATCTTTAAGTCTCATACACATACGGCTTTAAATAAAACCTTTATTAATAAAAATCCCTCAGGAAACCTAATTTTGAATTGCAGATATAAAACACTATGGCCTGAATCCAAGAAAACAATTATTGTCACTATATTTTATTTATATTTGGAAATCTAGCAAAAGGAAAAAACGGCCCCTTACATTAAGACTACCCAAACGTTTTATTTACACAGAAATACGAAATCATGCTATTAGCAAGAAAAGTAAGTTTACAATTCTTATAACATTTATATATTACATAAACTCCATAACTATATTACCTGCCATATTGTCTAATATATCCGAGCCCCAATCTCCTTGAAACACAGACATTAAAATGCTGTCAAATAAATGAAGTTCCTTGGCACCAACAATTTTGTCACGAAATAAGCGCCGTGCTTCATAAGCTACGATTTCTAATACATAATCTAGTGGGTGATTTGAGGATCCTAAAAAAGACAACATTTTCTTTAGTTGTAATAAAATTCAAATGACTTGCAGGTGGTCTATCTCAACATAATACTAGAAAGAAATAGAGAATAAAAATCTGCATACCGTCAGGTTGGCGTCAGATAAATATAAGGAATGGGAAAAAAGGTAAAATTCAATGTGTTATTGATAAGTTTTGATTATTTAAAGAATATATTAAGCATCATTATCTCTAGTTGTTCAATAAAAATACTAATTCCAAAATGCATATTAAACATCACTAACAATTTTATTTTTCCCCAAATCAAATTTTACCAGCAACAATCATAAACAGTTTAGCACACACACACACACACACGCACGCACGCACGCTCATGCGTACACACACAGATACACTGTGGCATTCCAAAGAAAGAAAAGCAATTTGAAATCATAAAAGTAAAACTTACCTCCTTCTAAATCGTATCTTAATAAGCCAAGAACCCACTGGGTAAGGATGCAAGGAGTAAAGAAATAGTGACTATGATCATCAACTGTAAATTTGGCCCGCACCTGGAAAAGAAAATAAAGTCAACTGTTTTCTCAATACATAATATATATTTTATTTACAATGTATTTCCAAATATATAATGCTATAAATTTTTCAGTCACCACACTCACAGGAATGCCCAATTTCTACTAGTGAGTAGAAACTGTATTTTATTAGAACTGATTTCCTTAGTTACCTCATACATTATATTTTACCCATTTAAAAACATTCTCTAAGAGGGGTTATTCATAGGCTTCAACAAACTGCCAAACGTTGTCCAAGAAAAAATAAAAGGTTAAAAAGTCCTGCTGAGCAAAGGAGCTCAAGGAAGGTGAAGCTAAGCTCTCCACACAGTGGTTGCAATTCCAAGGCGCTCCCGGGTCCGGGACAGACATGTTTGCTAATGGCAGGAGCCAGAGAGCTGTCTCTGTTCAAACAGTCACCGATCCAGGAAGGATCAAAGTGTGACTCCTGATACATGACCCGTGAGAGCCTGTGCCTTCCTCCTCATGGACAGGAACCACTGCTCTCGTTCCGGCCTTGATCACTGAGCTTCCGAATTCATTCAGAAAGTCATCAATGCTTTCTAACTTCTCTTGCCCCACGTCTACTCCAACACTGCCAAAAGCATCTTCCACAAACACTTCCCCAACTTTCGCATGCTGTCCCCTTTACCTCGGAAGATCTTCTTTCATCTCCAGCCACTTTGGGAATTTCTATTAATTGTTCAAAACTCACATCACATTTCGGGGCGCCTAGGGGGCTCAGTCAGTTGATTTCTTGATTTTGGCTCAGGTCGTGATCTCAGGGTTGTGAGACCGAGGCCCGAGTCGGGCTCTGTGCTGAGCGTGGAGTCGGCTTCAGATCCTCTCTCCCTCCACCCCTCCCCCCACCACGGTGCACACTCTAATAAATAAATACATCTTTCAAACAAAGTCAGGTCACATTTCACCTCCTCTTAACAACTACCACAGCAGAGTCACTTCCTTCCTCTTCCACAGTATTTGTAACTTGTGCCTACTGTCACAGTTCCACTACTCATCAGGCTGTGGTAATAATGTATTTACGGGACCAAGTTCCTGACTGGTCTGTAAGCTTCCAGAAAACAGACTCAGGCCTCTCTGCATCCCTAGGACCAGCACTAGAAAAGAAGGTATTGAATGAATGTCTTCTGTGCCCTTTACTGCCTGTTTTCAAGCACCATCCCGCTTCACCAAGGAAGGAACTGGAAGCATTTCCTCCCAGGCAACAAGAAAGAAGAAACCTCAAAGACCACTCCCTGGTTTGAAGTCTCCAAGACAAAAGCTGATCGAAGTCAGGAGAAAGATCCAGTTTTGGAAAGAAGAGGAACATTCTGAATACACTAAATTTTAGCTGAAAACGGAAAAACCATCCAGCATTAATTCATTCATTCCATATTCACTGCGTGTCTATTAGAGCATCTGCACTCAGAGAGTTCACTCTCTGGTAGAAAAGCCTAATCAACAAGACGAAAAGAAAGCCACAGTGTCAACACAGGTCAGCGTTAAAGGTAGTCCCTCTGGGAGTGAAACCAAGAAACACGACAATTACAGTATAAATGAGTAAGTACACACCTGTTCATACACTTGGACCATAGATCCCGCTAAGAGGTAGATTTTTGATGAAGAGCCCCAAACAGAGTGATTCTTCAGATTTTTATGGAGAACCGGTTCCAAATATGCTCCACAAATTGTCTGTAATTGCTCTCTTTCTGGGTAACTGAAAGAAGGCACATAAGAAAATAGCTGAAAATACAATGTTCTAGATTATTACATTAATGTTCATTTGTAGCAGTTTTCCAGCTGCGCTGCCCTGAGGTTCAGATACCCCCCCACTTTACCCAGGGACTAAAGCCAGGCTCTAGGTCCCTATTCTGACCCCTACTTATCTGCTCTCAAATACTGAGGGCCCTAATAGAAGTTTCCAGTGAAATTACTTAAAAACATAACTGTTTGGAAATCACTGATTTTTAGAAAGGACCAAAAGGTAAATTTTGCTTCAGAAAAATTATTTTCAGTATAGCCGACCCATAAAGCAGTAATCATCTCAGAACTGTAAAAGTAGAATACAACAGATGAAATCAACCTGTTTCTCTCAAAGCTAAATCTATTTCAATACAGCTTAATTGGTAGCTATAACATTTCTGAAAGTACAATTTAATAGATGGGTGCAATGAGCATGAAAGCATCAAAACAAGATTGTTTAAGGCAAAACGGAACAGAGGACAAGCTCCATATCCATAAAATTTACAAGTTCTTGCAACAATTATGGACCGTGGAGATGGATGCATGCATCAGGATTAATGCTGTCACCCACACACCTGACCTGACTCCACCTTGTGCCTGTTTACATTATGTTTATTTATCTTCATAAAATTTGATAGTATTTTTGTTTTATGAAACCCATATTAAGATTTAAAATCCATCATTCAGATTCCTGATACTGACATTTTAGAACAGAGATGATACAAAACATTTTGGGTTTTATTTCTAATATTTAAGAAGCACTGATTAACGCCTTTATCACCCTAAATTACTGCCTAAAGTTTAGAAAAGACAGGGAAAAAAATAACAGAACTCAAGTTTAACTATTTTTATATTCTTCATTTTAAAAAATTATCATTAATGGATGCCTTTAATAAAATTCAAATACAGAAGACGTCTCCCCAAATTTAAAAAAAAAAAAAATTTACGAACACCATGATACATACTCCACAGCACAAAGACGAACAATGGAGGTAAACCTGGTGGTCAGCTCATGTCTTCCCAGTCTTCCTCCAGCTGACATAGAAGCCACAATCTGAATATTTTCTAAACCAACCCATTCCAAATTTTCATCATAAAATCCTTGATATGTCAGTACCTTTTTGAAAATAAATGTATTTTAAATGTTTTAGGCTTAGGATTTTCTAATATTTTTGCATAAAATTCAATTTTTTCCAAATGCAATCATCCTCCTCTACCTAACTCAAAAATTTAAGATTGAAATATACTTTAAATTCTTATAACACTGAAAAATAATACTCTTCAAGACTCTACGTTCAATTAATGTTAGCTGAATTATGCTCATTTTTAAAGTGCTTTTCTCTCCAATAAACATTAAAATCCAGATGACAAATAAATCTACCAGCAATTAGGGAAAACAAAGTGGAAGAACCAGGAAAAATATAAGGAAACTATTTTGGTTTTCTTTATAAATATTTTATCATATTCTACAGTTCCATAGTAAAGCTAAGTTTGAACCCATATAAACATAATAAACTCTAATTTAGAATGCAGGGTTTCTAATGTGAAGCAAACCACATATATAACGCCTTCCACACTGACAGAACGTATGGTCTCTGACCTTCGCCTTTACTTGGGCTAAGAGGGAGAACACTGAGCTAAGGAAGCCCATAAAGGGCCAGGACCAAGGACATGTACCTGCTCTCTGAAGAATGCATCCCTAGAAAAATGAAACAGAAATCTCCCCAAATCCCACATCATCCCCAGCTCCTGCTTTCCCTCTGTTTTAGAAATAAAGGACAGGAAGTAAGTATAGGTGAAGGTTGTTCTTACTCTTCCTGTCATACATCATCCTGCTGTAATGCTAACTTCTATAGGGAAGAACGTCAAAGAAGGGTGCCTTGTGGGGGCACCTGGCTGGCTCAGTCAGTAAAGCGTGCGACTCTGGATCTCGGGGTCGTGAGTTTGAGCCCCATGCTAGGTGTAGAGATTACTTAAAAATAAAATCTCTTAAAAAAAAAAAAAAAAAGAAAAGGCAGGAAGAAAGTAGCCCTGGAACCAGATTACTACAAGCTTTGGGAGTTTAATGTCCACAACACATGCTGGATAAAACTGACCCTGAGAAGGAAAGCAGATTTTCTAACCCTTTCCCATTACATCCTAACACTTCAAGGAGTAAGACTCACCTGTTGCAGGAAAGCAACCAAAGTGCTAGTGCCCCATTTGTCAAGCTTGGGCAGGTTGATATCTTTCAAGTACAGAACAAGTCTCTCGCAGTCCTTCGGTCTGTACACGCGACCTGTGTTAGTACTGATCACCATGCAGGTCTGGCTCAGCTTCTGCAGGAGATGCCGGGACGTTGTCTGGGCACTACAGTGAACTACAGCAATCTGAGTGGACCGGAGCTGGGAAAAGGCATACCTTAGCAGCAGCCTACAAGAGATGGAGGACATTGGACTTCGAAAATACAACCAATTAAACACTGTGTATAGTCAATATAAAATTTCTATTTTATAAATATTTTAGTTTCTAAATTATGTAATATAATGTTTAAGGGGAAAATGGTAAACATGGATATGGCTTAACAAGTAGCTTTCTAATATTTACAATATAAAAAAATAAATTCATATTTGAAGGCATTCTTGGGACTCACTGAACAAAAAAAAATCAAAGTTTACAGAAATAATTTAACCTGATAAAGTACATATAAAAGATACCAACTGTTTCCTCACAGTTGAAGGAAAGATTTTAAGATATTAAGTACTCCAAGTTAAACAAATATTTACTATGATTTTACAGAATTTTTAAATTATTACTACAAATGTGAAACTAATAATCATGTCTCCTTTATTTCCAGATCCTACATTCAGTAGGCACTAAGAGTAGGCTGAATGACACTGAAATAAAAGCTATTTTTAAATAGAGAGCTAACTTCAAGATGCATTTTTTATAACTAAAGCAGGTAATCATTTGTGAGCGTATCTAAGGTATTCAGTTTTTGTTGGGATTGTATGCATGTATTTTCTCAGACTGTTCTCTTTCCATCAAAAAACACATAAGCTGGCAGGAAAAAAGGACATATTCTTCTCTATAATTCTCTACAGTCATATCATTTTTACAAGTAGTGACAATGGGAAGAGTCCTTCATGAAAATGTAAGTGCTACTTTAAGCAAAAGAAAGGTAAGAGAGCTGTTAAATTACTTTAAAAGAAGAAAGGAATACAAATCCACACTATGTACCTCAATCAACAATCTTCTGCTCTTACCCTTTGCCACAACCTTCTGGTCCTACAAGAATAAATGGCTGTTTAGTATCAGAACTTAACCACGGTTTGAAATAATCCAGCTGTCGCTGCATGTCAGGAGTCTGAACGACGGGGAGAGTCTGGCCATTCCTGAAATCATCGGCCGTCAAGCTTTCTGGCTTCTTCAGCACGTAAGATGCTAATCGTCCTCTACTCGGGTCGTAGTAAGTATCCATTGGTTTGTGAGGGTCTGGAGGAGATTCTCGTGCCCAGTTAAAAACCTGCAGAGGAAGAAGTTGTGATAGGTTTTCACATACTCCAAACAAGAGTGTATGAAATTTTATTTTTTTTCTTTAAATTTATTGTTATGTTAATCACCATACATCACATCATTAGTTTTTGATGTAGTGTTCCATGATTCATTGTTTGTGCATAACACCCAGTGCTCCACGCAGAACGTGCCCTCTTTAATACCCATCACCAGGCTAACCCATCCCCCCACCCCCTCCCCTCTAGAACCCTCGGTTTGTTTCTCCATCATCTCTCGTGGTTCTTCAAAGTCCATGTCCCAAAGTCAATCACCTTAGTTCAAAGAAAATTCTCCTGTGCTAAACCTACCACCAAATATCTTTTATAATTAAAGCAACGTGCTATGTCAAATATTATTCTCTAAATGATAATTCAAGTAAATAAATAAAAGTCTTCTAGTTTGCACATGCACCAAGGTATAAATACATTCAACCTATTTAAAGGGGTTTGAATGAACACTGAGCCACCAATTTCTCAGCATAGGAATCTAGTCCCGCCCATTTTGGTGGTTCTAGCTCTGCTCTCAAGCTGCTCTTCTTCTAACACAGAAAACTTGCTACCTGCACAGACATAAATCAGAGTTCACCCGACGCTAACCTTTAATACCTTGCCTCCAAACTGTAGCATGAGAAGTCTGCTCCAAAGCAGCATACGACCTGGGATCGAGTGGTAAAATGAGAAGCATTTGGCAAGAAGGACACAGAACGGCCACGGGAAGGGGAGGAGCACAGAGAAGTAGTAAATGATGGCACCGAAGAAGAAACAGATGATGCAAATGCAGAAACACGATGTTGGAGCCAACCCAGAGAAATGCATGTTCAATGTTTTCAACAAAAGCCAAGAGGATGAGGAGGCGGAGCAAGATGGCGGAGGAGTAGGAGACGTAGATTTCGTCTGGTCTCAGGAATTCAGCTGAATAGGGATCAAACCATTCTGAACACCTACGAACTCAATAGGAGATTGAACAGGAGAGTAGCAACAACTCTCTGAACAGAGAAGCGACCACTTACTGGAAGGTAGGGCGTGCGGAGAAGTGAATCTGAGGCGATATTCGGGAGGATAGACGGCGGGGGAGGGGCCTCCGTCGGCCGCTTCTGGCAAGTGATAGAGCCGCGGAGCACAAAATCGGAACTTTTAGAAGTCGGCTCCGCTGAGGGACGTCGCTGCAGTGGCTAAGCGGGGGGTGGAATCCTCCCGGGACAGTGTGGTCTCAGGACCCTCGGGGTCACGGAGAGACCGGGGGTGCCTGAGTGCGCCAGAGCTCCCAGGTATCAGAGCGGGGAAGCCGGCTGCAGAGACGGAACAGAGTCGCGGGCTCTCAGCTCGGGGTTGCCATAAACTGTGATCTGCGGCCCAGTCGGGGCACGGCTCCCCCAGCAGGGACACAACAAGCAGCAGATCCGGGGAGACTCCCCTTCCTTCCCGGGGAGGAGCGGTGCGGGAGCACACCGCAGGGATCTGCTGGGTTTGGAGACAACGTGCGGGGTCGGGTGCCAGAGATAGCAACGCTCGATCACAGGCCGGGTGAGCACGGAGTGCGGCCGGAGACCGGGGACACGGGAGTGACTGCTTTTCTCTGGGGACACACTGGGGAGCGGGGCCACGAGTTCTCGGCTCCTCCGGGTGGAGATTGGGAGGCCACCATTTCTGCCCTGGTCCTCCAAAGCTGTACCGAGAGCTTGCAGGGAACAAAAGCTCCTGAGAACAAACCGGAGCAGCTTCCTTAGCCCGGACCGACAAGGGCGGGGCAATTCCGCCTCCGGCAAAGACATTTGGAAACCACAGCAACAGGCCCCTCCCCCAGAAGATCAGCACAAACAGCCAGCAAGCCAAGACCAAGTTGATCGATCAAGGAGAACGGGAGAACTCCAGCCCTAGGGGAATACTGCACATAGATTCATGGCTTTTTTTTTTTTTTTTTACCATGATCCATTATTTCATCAAAGTTAATTTTTGTTGACTGTTTTTCTTTATTTTTCTTTTTCCCTTTTTCAACCAACATCTTATCAATCCCTTTTTAAAAAAAAAAAAAACATTTTTTATTTTTCATTTTTAGAGTCATATTTTATCCCTTCATAGTAGTTACCCTTATTTTTGGCATATATATATAAGTTGTTCTCTCTTTAAAATTTTGGGGTACAGTTTCTTCTAACAGATCAAAATATACCCTAAATCACTAGTGTATGGCTTTGTTCTAGTCTCCTGCCTGATCACATTCTCTCCCTTTTTCCTTTTTTTTTTTTCTCTTACATCTTCTTTCTTTTTTCAAACAACTTATCTTACCAAGTCCTTTTATAAAATCTTTTATAATTTTCATCTTTACAGTCATCTTCCATCCCTTCATTGTATCAACCCTTATTTTGTACATATATGTCTTTCTTCCTTTAAAATTTTAGGAGGCACTTTTTTCTAACAGACCAAAATATGCCCAAAATCTAGTGTGTGGCACTGATCTATGCACTAGCCTGATCATATTTGATCACATTCTGCTTTTTTTGTATTGTTCTGTTTTTGTTTTTATCCTTTTTTTTTCCTTTTTTTTTTTTCTCTTTCTTTTTTCTTTCTTTCCCTTTCTTTTCCCCTGGTTTCAGGTCTTTTCTGATTTGTATACAGTATATTTGCTGGGGACGTTGTAAACCTGTTAGCATTTTGTTCTCTCATTCATCTACTCTCCTCTGGACAAAATGACACGACGAAAGAAATCACCTCAGCAAAAAGAACAAGAGGTAGTACCGTCAGCCAGGGACCTACTCAATACGGACATTAGTACGATGTCGGACCTAGAGTTCAGAATCATGACTTTAAAGATACTAGCTGGGCTTGAAAAAAGCGTGGATGTTATTAGAGAAACCCTTTCTGGAGAAATAAAAGAACTAAAATCTAACCAAATCGAAATCAAAAAGGCTATTGATGAGGTGCAATCCAAAATGGGGGCACTAACTGCTAGGATAAATGAGGCAGAAGAGAGAATCAGCGATATAGAAGACCAAATGATGGAAAATAAAGAGGCTGAGAAAAAGAGAGAGAAACAATTACAGGATCACGAGGGCAGAATTCGAGAGATAAGTGATACGATAAGACGAAACAACATTAGAATAATTGGGATCCCAGAAGAAGAAGAGAGAGAGAGAGGGGCAGAAGGTATATTGGAGCAAATTATAGCAGAGAACTTCCCTAATTTGAGGAAGGAAACAGGCATTAAAATCCAGGAGGCACAGAGAACCCCTCTCAAAATCAATAATAATAGGTCAACACCCCGACATCTAATAGTAAAACTTACGAGTCTCAGAGACAAAGAGAAAATCCTGAAAGCAGCTCGGGAGAAGAGATATGTAACCTACAATGGTAGAAACATTAGATTGGCAACAGACCTATCCACAGAGACCTGGCAGGCCAGAAAGGACTGGCAAGATATCTTCAGAGCACTAAACGAGAAAAATATGCAGCCAAGAATACTATATCCAGCTAGGCTATCATTGAAAATAGAAGGAGAGATAAAAAGCTTCCAGAACAAACAAAAACTAAAGGAATTTGCAAACACGAAACCAGCCCTCCAAGAAATATTGAGAGGGGTCCTCTAAGCAAAGAGAGAACCTAAAAGCAGCAAAGAGCAGAAACGAACACAGACAACAGACAGTTAACAGTCACCTTACAGGTAATACAATGGCACTAAATTCATACCTTTCAATAGTTACCCTGAATGTAAATGGACTCAATGCCCCAATCAAAAGACACAGGCTATCAGATTGGATTAAAAAACAAGACCCATCCATATGCTGTCTGCAAGAGACTCATTTTAGACCCAAAGACACCCCCAGATTGAAAGTGAGGGGGGGGAAAACCATTTACCATGCTAATGGACACCAAAAGAAAGCCGGGGTGGCAATCCTTATATCAGACAAACTAGATTTTAAAACAAAGACTGTAATAAGAGATGAGGAAGGACACTATATCCTACTTAAAGGGTCTATCCAACAAGAAGACCTAACAATTGTAAATATCTATGCCCCGAACATGGGAGCAGCCAATTATATAAGGCAATTAATAACAAAAGCAAAGAAACACATTGACAACAATACAATAATAGTAGGGGACTTTAACACCTCCCTGACTGAAATGGACAGATCCTCTAAGCAAAAGATCAACAAGGAAATAAAGACTTTAAATGACACACTGGACCAAATGGACTTCACAGACATATTCAGAACATTCCATCCCAAAGCAACGGAATACACATTCTTCTCTAGTGCCCATGGAACATTCTCCAGAATTGATCACATTCTAGGTCACAAATCAGGTCTCAACCGGTACGAAAAGATTGGGATCATTCCCTGCATATTTTCAGACCACAATGCTTTGAAACTAGAACTCAACCACAAGAGGAAAGTCGGAAAGAACTCAAATACATGGAGGCTAAAGAGCATCCTACTAAAGAATGAATGGGTCAACCAAGAAATTAAAGAAGAATTAAAAAAATTCATGGAAACCAATGAAAATGAAAACACAACTGTTCAAAATCTTTGGGATACAGCAAAGGCAGTCCTGAGAGGAAAGTATATAGCAATACAAGCCTTTCTCAAGAAACAAGAAAGGTCTCAAATACACAACCTAACCCTACACCTAAAGGAGCTGGAGAAAGAACAGCAAATAAAGCCTAAACCCAGCAGGAGAAGAGAAATCATAAAGATCCAAGCAGAAATCAATGAACTAGAAACCAAAAGAACAGTAGAACAGATCAACGAAACTAGGAGCTGGTTCTTTGAAAGAATTAACAAGATTGATAAACCCCTGGCCAGACTGATCAAAAAGAAAAGAGAAATGACCCAAATCAACAAAATCATGAATGAAAGAGGAGAGATCACAACCAACACCAAAGAAATACAAACAATTATAAGAACATATTATGAGCAACTCTATGCCAGCAAATTAGATAACCTGGAAGAAATGGGTGCATTCCTAGAGATGTATCAACTACCAAAATTGAACCAGGAAGAAATAGAAAACCTGAACAGACCTATAACCACGAAGGAAATTGAAACAGTCATCAAAAATCTCCCAAGAAACAAAAGCCCAGGCCCAGACGGCTTACCAGGGGAATTCTATCAGACATTTCAAGAAGAATTAATACCTATTCTCCTGAAACTGTTCCAAAAAATAGAAATGGAAAGGAAACTTCCAAACTCATTTTATGAAGCCAGCATTACCTTGATCCCAAAACCAGACAAAGACCCCATCAAAAAAGAGAATTACAGACCAATATCCTTGATGAACATGGATGCAAAAATTCTCACCAAAATACTAGCCAATAGGATCCAACAGTATATTAAAAGAATTATTCACCACGACCAAGTGGGATTTATTCCTGGGATGCAAGGCTGGTTCAACACCCGCAAATCAATCAACGTGATACAATACATTAACAAAAGAAAGAGCAAGAATCATATGATCCTCTCAATAGATGCAGAAAAAGCATTTGACAAAGTACAACATCCTTTCTTGATCAAAACTCTTCAGAGTATAGGGATAGAGGGTACATACCTCAATATCATAAAAGCCATCTATGAAAAACCTACAGCGAATATCATTCTCAATGGGGAAAGACTGAGAGCTTTTCCCCTAAGGTCAGGAACGCGGCAGGGATGTCCACTCTCACCACTGCTATTCAACATAGTATTAGAAGTCCTAGCCACAGCAATCAGACAACAAAAAGAAATCAAAGGCATCCAAATAAGCAAAGAGGAAGTCAAACTCTCACTCTTTGCAGATGATATGATACTGTATGTGGAAAACCCAAAAGACTCCACCCCAAAACTGCTAGAACTCATATAGGAATTCAGTAAAGTAGCAGGATATAAAATCAATGCACAGAAATCAGTGGCATTCCTATACACCAACAACAAGACAGAAGAGAGACAAATCAAGGAGTCTATCCCATTTACAATTGCACCCAAAACCATTAGATACCTAGGAATAAATCTAACCAAAGAGGCAAAGGATCTGTACTCAGAAAACTATAAAATACTCATGAAAGAAATTGAAGAAGACACAAAGAAATGGAAAAACGTTCCATGCTCATGGATTGGGAGAATCAACATTGTGAAGATGTCAATGCTACCTAGAGCAATCTACACATTCAATGCAATCCCCATCAAAATACCATCCACTTTTTTCAAAGAAATGGAACAAATAATCTTAAAATTTGTATGGAACCAGAAGAGACCCAGAATAGCCAGAGGAATACTGAAAAAGAAAAGCAAAGCTGGCGGCATCACAATTCCGGACTTCCAGCTCTATTACAAAGCTGTCATCATCAAGACAGTTTGGTACTGGCACAAAAACAGACACATAGATCAATGGAACAGAATCGAGAGCCCAGAAATGGACCCTCAACTCTATGGTCAACTTATTTTTGACAAAGCAGGAAAGAATGTCCAATGGCAAAAAGACAGTCTCTTCAACAAATGGTGTTGGGAAAATTGGACAGCCACATGCAGAAGAATGAAACTGGACCATTTCCTTACACCAAACACAAAAATAGACTCCAAATGGTTGAAAGACCTAAACGTGAGACAGGAGTCCATCAAAATCCTAAAGGAGAACACAGGTAGCAACTTTTTCGACCTTAGCCGCAGCAACTTCTTCCTAGAAACATCGACAAAGGCACGGGAAGCCCGGGCAAAAATGAACTATTGGGATTTCATCAAGATAAAAAGCTTTTGCACAGCAAAAGAAACAGTCCACAAAACCAAAAGACAACCGACAGAATGGGAGAAAATATTTGCAAACGACATATCAGATAAAGGGCTAGTATCCAAAATCTATAAAGAACTTATCAAACTCAACACCCAAAGAACAAATAATCCAATCAAGAAATGGGCAGAAGACATGAACAGACATTTCTCCAAAGAAGACATCCAAATGGCCAACAGGCACATGAAAAAGTGCTCAACATCGCTCGGCATCAGGGAAATCCAAATCAAAACCTCAATGAGATACCACCTCACACCCGTCAGAATGGCTAAAATTAACAAGTCAGGGAACGACAGATGTTGGCGGGGATGTGGAGAAAGGGGAACCCTCCTACACTGTTGGTGGGAATGCAAGCTGGTGCAACCCCTCTGGAAAACAGTATGGAGGTTCCTCAAACAGTTGAAATTAGAGCTACCGTTCGATCCAGCAATTGCACTACTGGGTATTTACCCCAAAGATACAAATGTAGGGACCCGAAGGGGTACATGTACCCCAATGTTTATAGCAGCAATGTCCACAATAGCCAAACTGTGGAAAGAGTCAAGATGCCCATCGACAGATGAATGGATAAAGAAGACGTGGTATATATACACAATGGAATATTATGCAGCCATCAAAAGGAATGAGATCTTGCCATTTGCAACGACGTGGATGGAACTGGAGGGTGTTATGCTGAGTGAAATAAGTCAATCAGAGAAAGACATGTATCATATGACCTCACTGATATGAGGAATTCTTAATCTCAGGAAACAAACTGAGTGTTACTGGAGTGGTTGGGGGTGGGAGGGATGGGATGGCTGGGTGATAGACATTGGGGAGGGTATGTGCTACGGTGAGCGCTGTGAATTGTGCAAGACTGTTGAATCACAGATCTGTACTTCTGAAACAAATAATGCAACATATTTTAAGAAAAAAGGAAAAGAAGAAGATAACAGGAGAGGAAGAAAAGGGGAGTATGTCAGAGGGGGAGACGAACCATGAGAGATGATGGACTCTGAAAAACAAACTGAGGGTTCTAGAGGGGAGGGGGGGAGGGGGATGGGTTAGCCTGGTGATGGGTATTGAGGAGGGCACGTTCTGCATGGAGCACTGGGTGTTATGAACAAACAATGAATCATGGAACACTGCACCAAAAACTAATAATGTAATATATGGTGATTAACATAACAATAAAAAAAATTTAAAAAAAAAAGACATATACAAAACCAAAAAAAAAAAAAAAAAAAAAAGCCAAGAGGATGATATCCCTTAAGTATACGATTCAGTTTTATAAACAACTTGACTGAAATATACCCTTACATTTATTAAAGAAAATGTTGATAATGATTAATCCATCCTAGCATTCCTAACTACTAAAACTGTTCTGGTTAAATAAATGATTAAAAATATGTATTATTCTGGGGCGCCTGGGTGGCTCAGTCAGTTAAGCGTCTGCCTTCAGCTCAGGTCATGATCCCGGGGTCCTGGGATCGAGCTCCACATCGGGCTCCCTGCTCAACGGGGAGCCTGCTTCTCCCTCTCCCACTCCCCCTGCTTGTGTTCCTGCTTTCGCTGTGTCTGTCAAGTAAATAAATAAAATCTTTAAAAAAAAAGTATAATTCTAAAATTAAAAATGAATAATTATATATATTCATGTGGCTAATTAGTTTCAAAAATGTCTAACAAAAGATATGGTCCACACTATAGCCTATTAAACATTTTATAAAATTTTAATATCATAAAACACCATAAACTTGTTCAAAGGAAAAAATAAGTACACATATTCAAACGCATAACTCTTCCACTGAAAGCATTAATTTCAAAATTAAAAGGTTCTATACCTTACAATTACAAATCACGATTTTGGCAATTAAGAGTCCATGAAAATTAAAGAAAAATGTTGACTGAATATAGATTTTAAATGTGCACCACCTCTTTGGTAAGTTCCAGACGTGATTTCATGTTCAGATTTCCGCCAAGTCCCCGTATGAGATTAGTAATAAATTGGTCATGATTTTGGCATCCACGTAGATGTGACAGACCGTTCATCACAGTCCCAACCAAACTTGTTTCAACCACATAGTCATTCTGTTGATTAAAATCCATGGTACAGACAAAAAACAAACATTAATTGGTAAACACAGAAACATACAGATTTACACTCACATATCTTTTCAAGTATGATGGTTAAATGCATCCCTCTGCTAAAGATGTAGAAAGTTTACATTTCATCCAGTTTACATGTATAAACTTTGAAAATAAAGTGATCATAAAAATACAATTGTGCATTTCTAGCAGTAAGTGCTAGAGTCCTTAAGTAGATGTGTTTACTTCCTAAACCTGAAGAAAATAAAAGAAAAAGTACATCACTGAGCACTGATCTAAAAAGAACAGTCCCCCATTTCCTCCTGCTGATAAAAAGGAAACTAGAGGACACTGGACAAGTATGGCTGGTAAAAGCAGACTTAACACAAAAAACCATGTGGAGCTGGCTCTCTACACACAATTTAAAATGAAACCTGTGGGTTGCAGTGGTGTAGATGATTTCGATCTGTGGGCCTCTGGAACCCGTGCGCAAACTGCTGGGGGGTTAAAAGGGAAAAAGGTTCTCATTCACTCCATCTCTAAGTATTTACAGAGAACCATTTATGCATCAGTCACATGTCCCTGTGGTGCTTAGTATGGGGGGAAAAAAAGGTGAACTAAACAGAAACTTCCACTTGTGTGACTCCAGTCTCATAGGGGAGACGGTCAACAAGTCCCAGTAAAAGCTCCAGAGAAGCGAAGCCTGGGTGGCTCAGATGGTTTAGCGTCTGCCTTCGGCTCACGTCATGATCCCAGGGTCCTGGGATCGAGTCCCGCATTGGGCTCCCTGCTCCGTGGGGAGCCTGCTTCTCCCTCTGTCTGCCGCTCTCTATCTCTGAGTCTCAAATGAATTAAAAAAAAAAAAAAAAAAAAAAAAAGCTCCAGAGAAGCAGAAGAGAGTGCTCTCAGAGTAACGCAGATGGAGAGCCCGTCTCTTTGAAAACAGCGACAGGTAAGCCAGCATCTGAAGGGTGACATCTTTCTGGCATGCAGAGAACACAGAATAGGCAAAGGTAAGCCACTGGGGTGGTTCAGAAATGCAGAGAGGGAGGCAAGGGCCAGAGTATGCAGAATTGCGTAGGCCGTGGTAAGGACTGTAACATTTATCCTCACTACTTTTAAAGTGTTTTTAAGAGAGTAAAATGATCCAATTTACATATTTTTAAAAATCACTCTGCATAAAAAAAATATTTTTAGAGGGTTGGAGAAATGGGAGAAAGAGGAGGAAAAAGGGAGGAGATGAACAGAAATCCAGCTGTTTGGGTCATGCTAAGAGTTCCAGGCTTTAAAGGCAAGATAAAGGAAACTCTCGCATTTTCTTCTACATTGTCTAATTTGCTAAAATGATACAAGAAGGCAAAGCTCCAGTTATAAATAAAATCAGCATGTGGTTACAGTAACCATTATGGTATATTTCTCAGAATCTGAACACAGTGAACAAAGTACAAAATAAGAAGGAAGGAAGCATCAATACATTAAAAAAATGTCAAATAATCACAGGGACCTGACCTCAAAACAGAATCAGTTTATTTTCTAACTGATTATAACCACTCTATGGCTTGATCATCTTATCCCGTCCTCATGCCTACACTCAGAAACCCCTGTATATCAATATATCCCACCCAGTGTTATATTTCTCTTTCTAACAAAAACAGCACCCACGCAGATGACCTCAAGGAACTTGTCCTGGAGTGCCGTGCTAGCTCCGCATATTTCATGTTCCTGAAATCCCCACATATCCACTGAAAAGGAGCGAGGCCAGAGGCAGCAGGTATTTACTAAAGCACACACATGCTCATTCATGCATGCCTCACACCACACCTGGGTCTGTGGATACACTACAGCTTGGTCCTTGCCCTCAAGGTGCTTCGAGCTGAATGCATGCAGTTGTACCAGAAAGAAGAAGACAGCCCGTCAGGCTGGAGGGAGTGCTTCGTCCCCTGAGGCCTCCAGGGAACCTCCGTCATTCACACCCCACCCCTCACCAACCCCTGTCCCACCATCTCTCATCCTTACAGTCAGGAAAGGAAAAAGGTAAGAAAACTGAAGGGAGATCTCCATTTCTTGGTAAATCTTATTCAATCCCCAAGTAGCAACCACTAAATCCAGTTCAGATTAGCAATCAGATGCTTCCAAAAAGTACTTCCACTGCTATTTATTTCCTCTACTTTTCTATGTTCACATTTCTCAGAAAAGCAATGACACAAAAACCGGGAATAGCTGAAAAATTGTGTAGAACCTGTAAAAGTCCTCCCTGTCTGTGCATGTGAAACTGCTATTCAGGGATTCAAATTCAAAATCAAGTGTGATCACCTTTTTAAACTCTCCTGGAAGACAGCAATACTCTCTTCATCTGATTTTGATGATCTTTTCACACCTCATTTTTCTCCATTAGGCAAACCCTCCCAAGGAAGGAGTCTGTCCTGCCTTGTCTAGTGATATGCTTGATACGTATGTTAGATATGCAATAATGTCTGCACAAGCAGTTCTTAATAATATTGTAAGTAACTCGCCATCCCTCTTCTACTTTAGTATTACCTTGACGTTGTTTTTAGCATGAAATACAAGCAGGCATTTACTGACAGTGAAATGTGACAGTAACATCATTTTGCTAGTAAACAATGGGAGATTCCACTATTCAGGATTTTTAGGTAAGCAGTGCAGGACATTGTAGGTGAGAGAAGTGAAGTGTTTTAAGACACCATAAAGAAAGTTAAGCCAAGACAAAGAGCGGGGTAGCAGGGAAGACACCTACTTCTCACTCTGCCCCCAGATTCTGGCTGAGATCCACTAAAAGGCAGCTATCTCTAAGCAACACTCTTAATCACTGTACTTCTGGCCTAAATGATTAATTATGAAATATTATGGCTAACTTACCTGCTTCAGAACCCACTGTAAAGCCTTTTCAAAGTAATCTCCAATCCAGTTTTCAAGATTATTCCTATAATTAGGAGGCTGATTCTTCAACCAAGATTTTATCAGAGAATTAACATCTGTCTCTTCGTCACTGAAAAAGATTAATAAGCATGGAAGAAATCACGTAGGGAGATACTGTCAGGGGCGCCTGGGTGGCTCAGTCAGTGAAGCGTCTGCCTTCGGCTCAGGTCATGATCCCCGGGTGCTGGGCTCAAGCCCCGTGTCCGAGCCCCACGTCCTTTGGGCTCCCTGCTCAGCGAGGAGCCTGCTTCTCCCTCTGCCCCTCCCCCCTGCCCCTTCTCAGTCTCCAGCTTTCTCTCTCTCAAATAAATGAATAAAATCTTAAAAAAAAAAAAAAAGGAAGACACTGTCAATTTTCTCTCAAAATGAATTTCTGCTCCGATAAACATTATTCTACACTGGTATTGTATCTGCTAGTATAAGAGTTAACTTTAGTTATTTCTCTATGTACATGTACATGTTAGTTACGTATACACACACACACACACACACACGTATATGCCATTTTCTGTAAAATAAAGCAAATAAATTTTATCTATATTATAAACACAAAGAGGAATTACATACAGATTAGCCAAAAAGTTGTCTAAATCCTTAGGAATAGAGAAATAGACAATCCCAAATCCCATCTCAGACTTACTGAAACAAAATCTTCACTTTAACAAAATCTCTGGGTGATTCAAAAACACAGTAGAGTTCAAGGACAGCTGCAACTTAATACAGATCTTTAAAAATATTTTTTTCTTCTTCTCTCTCTCTCAAAAAAAGCCAACTACCTAAATTCTCATGCCACTATTAAAACTCAAAGATCTAAAAAAAGAAAAAACAAAACCTCAAAGATCTGTCAAGTAAAATACAATTCCTTTAGCAAAACACCTCATTACATGAGTAACATTCAGTGACTGAAATTAAATATAATACTGACATCTTATTCAAAATTATATCTTAATTATAAAAAATTATGGTAAAAATAATTCATAAACAATTTTAGAATAGACAAGGGTTCATGATTTTGCCACTTCTTTCCTACTCTCTACCACTATAACTACTGAGCCCTTGAATTTCTCCTCTCACATTTCTATCCAGGTAAAAAGGAAAAGAAAAATGGGATGATCAAAAGTAAATACGTGGGGCGCCTGGGTGGCTCAGTCGTTAAGCGTCTGCCTTCGGCTCAGGTCATGATCCCAGGGGTCCTGGGATCGAGCCCCGCATTGAGCTCCCTGCTCAGCGGGAGGCTTGCTTCTCCCTCTGCCTCTGCTGCTTCCCCTGTTTGTGCTAGTGCTCGCTCTCTCCCTTTCTCTGTCAAATAAATAAATAAAATCTTAAAAAAAAAAAAAACTTAAAAAAAAAAGTAAATACATAAGTTACATTAGATCAGCTCCAGTCTGAAAACCAAAGACTCTCGGAGCCCCTGCAGAATACAGACTTTGTGGTCAACGGTGTCTCCCCAGTGCCTATGGCAACTACACATCTTGGTTTGTCCAGGACGATCCTGGTTTACTGTCCCAGCATAATTAACAGCATTCTCTTTCACTATCAGAAGGTCCTCTTTTGGCCTATAACATAGCAAGTGCTCAACAAATGAAGAAATGAAACCTAAAACCAAGGTACAAGCTAATCAAAAGCAGCAAAAATGTTACCACGTATTTGTATTTTTCATGCAATCATATACATTCATCATGCCTCTCACAAACAATATCGGGTTCACCAACAATTTTTAAATCCCGTGCAGCAATACATGGTCTGTCTTTCTGCTAAATATCTATGGCACTCTATTTACCACTTACGTCACTTATATTCTACCTTGTGATATAATTGTTCCATTTATTTTATCTCCTCTTCTTGAAGGGATGCTCCACAAAGACAAGCCCTCTGTATTAGTCTTATCCCTTTCTTGCTCTGTCTCTCCTAAAATGCCTGACTTAAAGTCACATACATAACAGGCATTCAATAAAGATTTCAACACTTAGTTATAAACTTCCCCTTTATATGCCACTTTTCTCACCAGATTATAAGAGTATGTTGAACAAGCAGACAAACTGTGTGAGACAGCTACGAAAGTTATAAACACAATGGTGTATCTTTTAATAATACCTAAAAATTTTAATTGGAGTTCATGACTATTTAATTTAAATGTTCCCTAAAATACTAGCAAAGAAGTAAGCAATTAATTTTGGAAACAATCTGAACCAACTTGATAACACCAAAAATGGCTTCAAACGGTGCTAAGAGAGTAGGGCATTTAGCATTTATATAGACCCCTAAGTGTCAAGTTCTAAAACAGCAATTCAAAAAACGAAAGAAAGCTTTCTAATTACTCATTTTGGAAAATGAAACTGGCTGTAATGTCTATGTTCTGGCATGAAACTATTATACATGATATCTAAAATTAGTTTATTCTTCATTTTTACCCCTGAAGCAAATACACTGAGGAAGAAAGTAAAAATTAAGTCAGGAGGTTTCCAATTTGAACAGTGAAAGGTCACTTCCCTAGGTTGGCCTAGGTTGGGCCTAAAATTCTATGAATCTAAGATTCTATGATTCAAATATTGCTACTTAGTTCTGGATTATCAGCCTCTAGTTCATAACCAGCTTCTTCACTTCTCTGCACTTGTAACATTTAAACAAAAGTAAGAGAAAAAAAAGAAACAATGAAATACTTGCTGTCTCACTGAAGCAAACATAATCCTTAGTAACTATAATACACTAAACACTGAAACAACTGAACTGCAATAAAAGTTACTCTCTGAATGAAGTAAAACCTAACGGAAGAAGTTAGTAAAAAACGAGGAAACACATATTTATACATCATTCATACAACACTTATTCCACTTAGCTACGAAACCATACCAATAACTGAAGAATATTCTCACATCACATAGGCAAGCGCTCTGATGGTTTACCTAAGAAAGATCATTCCCATTCTAGATATTGTGGCTGGCGAGGCACAACTTAAATCATGAGTTTCAAATATAAAGTTAACATTTGGGCCGAACTGAATCCTTTCTCCACTGGGCATGGTGAGGAGTCGATTGTCATCCAGAACAGAATTCAGGGACTCTATCCATTCGGGGTCAATATCACCATCACATATTATCCATGAGCTGACATCTATTTTCAAAACAAAGAAGTGGAAGTAAAACAAAACTATACGCAGTGATAACAACTAAAAATAAGGAATCAAATAACCATCTCTTACTCTTCAGAAGTAACTTCCACCAAGTGTTATTTTATATTATGAAGAGCTAAAGTAGAACAAGCTGAGATTTTCCCCGTGACTCTGCATTGCAGCCGAGCTCGAGGACTCATGTAATAACACCCTACCTGTCCCTCAGCCACATGCCCTGTGATAATGCTCTACCTGTCCCCAAACATACAGAACTAAAGGAAAAGATGGTTTGCAAGACTGGGCTATTTCCAGTCCCATGACCTTGTGAGATATTCTCCACACCTTTGTCTTCTACCAGGTCATAAGAATGTAGTATCTCTTGTAGAAAAGACAGGAAACCCGTTTTTAGCATCCTACTTGAGAAATACAAAATTCGCCCATCAAATCTCTTTGATATATAAAAAGTTGACTTCAAAGGGGAGAAGTAGTGCTGTGTACACAAGTCTTTTTGGAGACAAACCATTTTTTCAAATCCATCCTCCCTAAGATGAGAATGGTTTCAAGTGTACTTTGAGACAATTCAAACAGGATAATATCACCCATAAAAATGTGACAAGTCAATACAGGCAATATTTGGTTTTTACTGAGTGTGATATTATTAACCACAGTGAAAATGAAAAACTACATGGAAAATCTCTTCCAAGGTCTCAGTTCTAAACCCTTCCCTCACTGGCTTAGAAAAACAACTTTTAATTATGACCTAATAAAAAGTAAGAAGTCTTCTCAGATTCTGGCCAAAAATCCCTTTAAACACCAAACCAAAAAGCTGAGAGCAAGATGATTACCATTTTACGACTTAGATTTTCAAAATGATTCAAAACACTGTATTCCAACTCATGAGTTACAAGTGTTTACACACACGCACACACACCAATTTTAACCCCAAATAAAATTTGTCATCTTATTCGTGAGGCAAAAATAGATTTTCTATTTTTTCAGTAAATTAATCTAGTTGTGAATTGCAACTCACCCAGATTACTCCAAGTTTCTATTATAACAGAAGTCCCTATTCAGTCTAGATCAACACGACAGCACATCTGGGGCCCCTCTGAAGTAAATGGTCAACGTACACCATTTACCAGGCAGTTTATGGTTATGTGTAAGACTTTAATAAGAACAGCATTAAAGACAAGTTCTGTCATCTTCTAAAAAGTACTAAGGAAAGCAAGGAATCACAAAATACAGACCAACCTTGAGGTTCTCGGACCACTTGGCGAGCGCTGTTTGTCAAAACGCCATCAGACCATTCCCTGGTATCCATGTCAATATGGCCTAACAGCTGATGTCGAGGCATAGCTTTGGGATTCATGGTATACTGTTTGACCACTCTGCCAATTCTACACAGCGCTGCCCTTAACATCCTCCACAGCGTTGATTTCCCAGCACCACTTGGACCAACAATGACAACTCCCATTCTTTGGCGTAACTGTTCATACAATTCTAAAGCCTTCTTGATCTAGTAGAAAAGAAACATGTTTGTATATGATTTATAGTACACAACCATAGTTCTGTTCTCATTCTATAACAGTTGTTCTATTCCATACATATAAAATTAAAGCCTTTGATTTCTTCAGTGGAAGATACAGCCTTAAACAAAATGACACTTCAGGATCGAGTCCCGCATCGGGCTCCCTGCTCGGCGGGGAGTCTGCTTCTCCCTCTGCCCCTCCCCCCTCTCATGTGCTCTCTCTCTCTCTCTTTCTCTCTCTCAAATAAATAAATAAAATCTTTAAAAAAAAAAAGACACTTAAATAAATCTGAGCATGTTTACACCATGATCTTTAAATCCAGTATTTCTTTAAAAAAAACAAGTATACTTTCCAAGTCATTCGACAATATGTTCATTATTTTACTCACTCATTCAAATATAATATATGTATTATTTTATTCATTAGTTGATTCATGCATTTATATCCTGTATCTCTCAAAAAAAAAGAGGGAAAATGTTCATCTTGAACATGTACTTGTGCTACATAAAAAAAGCTACTAAAAAGAATTTCTCCTAAGAAATTGTCAAAGTGAAACTAAATCATATGTAATCAATTATCAAAAATATATATGATGGATCTATTATGGGCCAGGCTCTGTAAGAGGCACTAGGAATAAAATGATGAACAAAAATAGACATGGATCCCACATTCCAGGAACACTGTATCTGGTGGGGGAAAATCAATATTAGTCAAATATACAATTAAGCATTAATAAGTACATGAGAAAGAAAAATAATGAAACACACAGCAAGGAAACTTCATCTGGACTCAAAGATCAGGGAAGGCATCCCTGAGTAAGTGAGATTTAAATGGAAAGATAAAAAGATAAAACAGTTAATAAGGAATTAACTAGGAGAAAGGATCAATATATTATACTCTTTTTTTAAAATTTTAATTTGAGAGAGAAAGAGAGTGCAAGCGGGGGCAGGAGCAGAGGGAGAGGGAGAAGCAGACTCCACACTGAGCATGGAGCCCGATGTGGGACTCGATCTCATGACCCCGAGATTATGACCTGAGCCAAAATCAAGAGTCAGATGCTTAACCAACTGAGCCACACAGGTGCTCCTATTACAAAGTAATCCTGATGGTTACCTGATTAGGTATGATTTCATAATTGGCCTCCTCAAACACTTGCTGTAGTGCAGAACTCAGTTCACCATATTCCACTTCTTTAAAGTCAATCCCAGGAAACACATCTTTAATCAGCGCATCAAACCGTGAGCAATCAGCAAACGTAAACTTTGACATTGTATTAAGTCTCAACGCTTGTACCACAATATGACTTTCCTCAACTGGAGAAAAAGTTTGATTTTAAAATTATTAGTTACTGAATTTAGAAAGTTTTAATGACTGTAAACACAATTTTCAAATACCATGATATTCGTTACCAGTAATTAAATGATGTGCTAGAATTTAGTGACAGTTAAAGCCCTCTGATACCAAGTGAATTGACAAGCTTACCTTGCTATCTTTTGACCACTGAGAAATAAGGATCCCTAAGTACAGTTCTGGACTCTCTTCCATAGAATTTGAGTCCCAGGGTTCCCAGACTTTAATTAATAATAAAAATCCTCGGGGCGCCCGGGCAGCTCAGTTGGTTAAGTGTCTGACTCTTGCTTCCAGCTCAGATCATGATGTCAGGGTCCTGGGATCAAGCCCCGTGTTGGGCTCCGGCCTCAGCAGGTAGTCTGCTTGAGATTCTCTCTCCCTCTCCCTCTGTCCCTACTCCACTCATGTGCATTCTCTCTCTCTCTCAAAAAAAAGAATCTTAAAAAAATAAAATAAAATAGAAGTTGCCAGCACTTATAATTTTATAGAACTTTACTGCTTTTATGTGATCCTTCAACAATTGTATAAAGTAAGAAAGTATGACATTATCCTGGTTTTCTAGATGAGGATATTAAATCTCTAAGGGTTTAAGTGATTCACCGGAGACAGCAGAGCAGTCTAACAGCTGGGACTCGCATCCAAATCAGCGAAGTGCAGACTCAGGTATCTCCAAATACGCCAGGACTGCCTCCCAGAAGTTTCAGTCCTGAGACTGAAACCAACACACTGAGCAACAGTCTTTAATCAGACTTGCTCAAAAGTGGTTCATAAACCCATCCCTAAACCCAATGTAAATGCTACCATCATTGCAAGATTCTTATTTTTTCCAGGATATTAATTAGGTAAGATATACCAATGAAGGCAGGAAACCCCCTGCAGGCTGGCGTTCCTCTGGAGCTGCTGAGTGTTTCCATGTCTAAGTGCGTGCGGAGAGGCGTGGGCACAGCAGAGCCTACCCCAAGCAGCCATCTGATTACAGTAAGCCATCTGTAATCACTACAGGTATGGTTTCAGTGTCTCTTAAAAATCAGAGAGAGACAACAGAAAAATAGTAATTGAAGTAGCTCATCAAATGATTTATCTTCCCTGGCACAGGCCAACCCAATAATAGAGCTAAAGCAGCTTCCTTTCTTTAAGATGTATACTTAAATCACTTAAAGCCTGAATAAATCATTTTACATGGTGTGTTTTTCTATGCTGACTTACTTTCAGCGTTTCAACTTAGTTTAAAAAAAAAAAGATTTTATTTATTTAATGAAGAGAGAAAGAAAGGGCAGGTAAGAGGGAAAGAAACTCAAGCAGACTCTGCACTGAGCAGGGAGCCCAACTCGGGGCTCGATCCCAGGACCCTGAGATCATGACCTCAGCCGAAGTCAAGAGTTGGACACTTAACCGACTGAGCCATCGGGCCCCCCCAACCTAGTTTTTAACAGCAATCTACAGAGCTGAATATTTGGCCTTTCATAAAGGCACACAACCATGGGTGGGGGAATCATTTATCTTATACAAATTGGGGGAAAAAGGTGGTAAAGTACAATAAAATGTCATGAGTCTGATCTGAATGAATGATTTGATAAATACATTAAGTAGGAAAGAAGAAACAAATCTTATTTACAAAAGAGTTTCAAATAATATTTGCAGATATTCCCCCCTCTAAGAGATGGAGCTTAATCCTTGCCTGCCTGTCTGAAGGTGAGCCACATTTAGTAACTAGCTTCCGAAAAGTGTAGTAGGGAAGGGGGAGAACAGTAATTTCACAGTTATTATTCCAGCGGAGACACCTGGCAAATTCTGAAATAATCCAGGAAGGTGAACATCAGCAGTGACGTCATGCAGTCATTGTGCACACACTGATACAATGTTAAGTTAAGTTAAGATGGGCCCTTCACCTCTCTGGTGTTCTTTCCAAATGTTCAGAACCTGGTCTCATCATGACAGAAACACCACGACAAAACCCAGACTGAGGAAGAGTCTACATGACACATGACCTGTACCCAGGAAACAAAACCAAAGCAACTGAGAAAGTGTCAACAGCGCCAAGGAGACTGAGGAGACATAACAACTGGAGGCAACGAGGAGCCTTAGCCTCGATCCTGGAGCAGAAAGAGGGCATTAACGATAGAACAGGTGAAGTCCAAACGAAGTCCGGACGTCAGTTAGCAGTAATATGCCAGCCTCAGGTTCCTAGTTTTGGCAAATGTACCATAATAAATGAGAGGAGACAATGGGAATGCTATCTTTGCAACTTTACTGTAACTTGAAAACTATTCTACAGTTAAAAGGTATTTTTTGTAATCAAGTTTTTTGTTTTTTAAAGGGTAATTTTGCTTGGTATACTATCTCTTTGAAAGAAAAAAATCCCTGTAAGTTTCTACGGTTGTTGTTTTCAGATGAGAGAAATTCTCAGGCTCTGCCCCAGACCTACTGAATCAGGAAGCTGGGCATAGGGACCCCACACCAGTGTTTTAACAAGCCTCTAGGTGATTCTAAATGTACAGCAAAGATTGAGGAGAAGCGGACTAGACTGTCCCTCTATATAGCACTACTGTTTAGTATTTAATGCACATTTTAAAGTTATGATAGGACATTAGGTAAGAATTAGGGAAAATGTGAATGAAGTATGGACTTCAGTTAAAAAATAACATCAATATTGGTCTACTATTGTGATAAAATATAGCATGCTAATGTAAGATGTTAACAACAGAAACTGGGGGCCAAGTATTTAAAAACCATCTTTATTACTTTTCTATAAATCTAAAAGTGTTCTAAATTAAAGTAGTTGCTTTTTTTTAAATAAAATTGTATCTGATTAACAAGTCCTACCATTCTGTTTAATGCCACTTTTCTTCAGCTGCCTAAGAAGGCCTCCACTTCCTCTAAGAACGGTCTTCAAGGCTCTCAGACCCCAGTCGTAATGTTGCTGAGGTGTCAAAAGTTCCCTTAAATAGACACAGAAATCACAAAGCATCAGATAGCTATAAGAAATTATTTCTATCGCTGTATTTAAAGAAATACAGACTATAACTACGGACACATAGAAACGAGTACTGATATTCCATCAATTTACATAAAGAACCCAGTCATAGGACATGATCATTCCAGTGAAACACTGAAGATGGCCGATTCCCAAGGATCAGGGTAAAGCTGTCGTGACCTGGCTAATTACCTTCCTGAAGACACTAAAGGACAAGCACTTGTGACTATTATCCCTCAACTGTTCAATCCACCCATCTGGCTCTCAGTTTCTGGCACTCCAGTTCTCACCAGCTCTTAAGTAACATGAACCAGAATTCTAGGTCACCCAAAGAAGCTAAAAGTCCATTGCTATTATTAGAAACCATTTCTATTATTAGAAATAAGACAGATGAAAAATTGTGGAAGATTCCCTCCAAAGAACAGTAGGCTTTGAAGGGTCTGCTGATAAATTCATTCGATCAAGATCATTTAGCTGGAGCACCCCCATAAAAATATTTTGCTGAAAAGAAGTGAGATCAAATTAATAGCATTTAAGGAAAACAAATAGTTTGGAGTCAGATGTTAAACTAGAATCTCCCCTATCGATACCTTAAGTACAATATAATCACCAATATGAAAATCACTGAATAGGTACATTGGACAAATGTGAAAAATGATCGCTAATCCATAATCAATCACTGGAACCAAAAAATATAAAAATATTTGAGAGGAAAACTCACCTGGAGAGATCGAAGATAGCGACCAATTTTCTGCCCAAGACTTTGGCATCCTTGAAGCCTTCTGAATACAGAATAACTTCTGCAATAAGTTCATTGTCTGGACGAGACATGGCTACTGGCCTGAAAAGCTGTTTAAGATTGTCAGGTAGCTTTTGTCTTCCTCCATAACCCTTTCCAGCAGGATTCATTGTGATAAAAATTCCAGAATTAGAATTTATTTCTACCTGAAATGTTAATTTAAAATATGGGCATTAAATATTTGTAACTATAAATATAAAATGGGTTGCTAACAGAAATTTTATTGTACATATTTCTACACACAAATCTTATACCTTGGCAAAAACATACGATAACCTCCTTAGGAGCAACACTATTTACAGAGGTCCCTTATAATCAGTTCTGTGAGGTGTCTATGCTTCCTGAAAGCCTCCTTGTTCCAGGCCCTTTGCTGGGTACACAGAGACAACACAACTCTGAGCAGAAGTCAGTACCAGTTTATGCCCTCCAGGAGCTTACAGGCTATAAGCAAGCACCATGTGATTTGTGCTGTAACAGGGGAGAGCAGGGTACCATGACAGTACCTGGCAGGAGCATCTGCAACAGCACACTTCAAGCCAAATCAGAGTGTGCAAAGAATGAATGGGAAGCAAGCAGAAACACCTAGAGGAAAAAAAATCTGGCTCTAAAGGAAAGAAAGGAGAAAGAGAAGTGGTTGGAAAGATGAGTGAAAGGAAGGTTGCTTATGTTTTAATTAGATCAAATATTATAATTTTATTACACATGACACTGTATGTTACTAAAAAGGACAAGAGGTGGTTATGTTTCAAAGCCCATGAGGAATGGGGAGAAGAGGGAGGGCTACTTCTATCAGGGTGGGAATAACAAAGACACGGTCCCTCGGAAGGAGATGCCAGAGCATCAGTGGAAAGACCAGTGCTGACTGGAGAAAGGACAATTCCTTCAGCTCATTACAGGAGGAAAAAAACTCAGGGTGTAAGAAAGGAAATTCTGACAGCACAGAGGTAAAAACGTAACAGTTTCTTTCTTCTTTATGAAGAGGTGAAGCAGCACAGAAATAACATATTAATAATTTAGAACCGGTCTTACTTCCCGGCCCTGGCCTGAAAAACCCGTCCTGTGAAAATGTTATTATGGATTAGAGGATAATTTCACAGGTCTTTGAACTTTCCATGTTTTCAACATTATACACTATATAGAGAAGCTCACACTTTGTACACAAATAAGTTCACACTGTCATGACGTGAATATGTATCTGTGATGGGGAAAAGTGAGGAAGGGAAAAACAGCTAAACACTTACTGTTGTAAGATCCATGCAGAATAGGGATCAAAAACACGAGCCTCAGACTGAGACAGACTCGGGGTCAGTTCCCAGCCCCAAGACTTACCCCTAACTCACCAACCATGCTTTCCCCGTCCATCAAGCGGAAAACGTGCAGCAGCCCCTCCCTGGGAGGATTCTGACGGGTGCTAGGTGAGACGGGCCCGGGGGCACTGCAAACAGGGCCGGCACGGAGTGCGCGCCCAGGAAACAGGAGCAGGTACAATTGGAACGGAAGTACTCAGGACCCAAATTTTGAAGGTGAATGGAAAAGGGAGACCGAAAAGGGGTGAGACACCTCAGACAATTCACAGGTAAAAGGTTTAACGGGGGCGCCAAGAGGAATAAAGACAGAATATGTGCCTAAGGAGGAGTAACGAGAAGTCGTAAGAAATATCTGAAGTTTTAAATCCCCAGCGTCTCTATACCTCCTTGCCAAGCAGTTCGCACACAGTCCTGTGATTCTTCAGAGCATCTTGAATTGCCTGGATCTGCATAGACACTGCCGAAAGCACAGACTCTTCCAGTCTATTGAATTCATCAAGACAGCCCCAGGCCCCACACTTTACCAAACCAACAAAAATTCGTCCCATGGACTTCACATCGATGCCCTAAAAAATAACAGCAAAAATTATATCCGTGAAAAAATAATTAGGATCTCTCATAATAATTTAATACTTTGATATTTATGGGCAAGGTGATCATTTCACCTACCTCTGCCTCTTTTGCTCTTTTTTTAAGTACAGATTAAATAGCTACACTTTGCAGGGTGGTTTCAAACAATAAACAAAATAATTCATGTGAAAGTGTTCTGGAAAATACACATAACTAAACAGATACAAGATTTTTAGTTGTTCTTTAAGTTGAAATATAAATCCTACACAAAATGTTTTGAAAATGGTATTTTCAAAATGAATCTCTTTTCCTTTCTGTTCACTATTCTCCTTACTAAAAACATTTTTCCTTCCCTTCCCCTATATTCATTTGTTTTGTTTCTTAAATTTCACACGAGTGAACTCGAGGAAATAAAGTGAGGGTTGCTGGAGGGGGGGGAGGGATGGGGTAAATGGGGGATGGAAGGAGGGCACATAATGTAATCAGCACGGGGTGTTTTGGGGGGTTTTGTTTTAGATTTTATTTATTTGACAGAGAGACAGAGAGAGAGAGAGCAGGGGGAGCAGCAGAAGGAGAGGGAGAAGTAGGCTCCCAGACAGCAGGGAGGCCTATGCGGGGCTCGATCCCAGGACCCTGAGATCGTGACCTGAGCTGAAGGCAGGCGCCTAATGACTGAGCCACCAGGCGCCCCTGCACAGAGTGTTATAAGCAACTGATGAATCACTAATTTTAAAAAAACAAAAACAGGGCACCCGGGTGGCTCAGTCGTTAAGTGTCTGCCTTCGGCTCAGGTCATGGTCCCAGGGTCCTGGGATCGAGCCCCACATCGGGCTCCCTGCTCTGCGGGAAGCCTGCTTCTCCCTCTCCCACTCCCCCTGCTCGTGTTCCCTCTCTCCCTGTGTCTCTCTCTGTCAAATAAATAAATAAAATCTTCAAAAAAACAAAAACAAAAACATTTTCCTACCCTCTAACATAACCCTTCATTCTGTATTTAAAATTATTTATTTGCACTAGTTCCCTTTAGAAAAGTTATGAGACTATACTCTCTGCAACCTCTCTCCATTTTATTGTTCAAATAAAACAAATTCTGTTTTCAAGTTATACTCAAAAGTAAAGTGATTTTGAAATAGGTCATTTCCTATATAAGTACATGAATACTAATCCAAACTCTCATAACTCACACACTATTATCTAGTTTGTAATTATGCATTCTACCTCATCACAATTAAAAACTAAAACTTGTCTCCCAAGAAGTGCACCCAAGGCCTTGACGGATTCAGTTTTTCCAGTCCCAGCGGGCCCGTAAGGGTTTCCTCCGAGACCCATCTTCATGGCTTGAGTGAGAGTGAGGTAGCACTTGTCTGTCAGCGGCGTATAAACCAGCTTGGGAGCATTGCCCTATGCAAGGGAAACAGAAAGTTTGAATATTCATGTTTTATTGAACCTTACAAACATGAAGTTGTGGGACTAGTTAAAAAGCTAAAAAGGCAACAAAAAAGTTAAAGCTGCTAACACAGAAAAATATCCAAAATATTTTCTTACTAGAAGAAACTTTTTAAAGCACAAACTGAAATTAAACTTATTTAATCCCAAGCATGTAGTTTATTCCATCCTCAATTAACATATTGGAAGGTTTTCCAAATAGTCTCTCAAGTTCTTGATAGTGGTAAAAAGACATACTGCTAAGGCAAAGAAATCCAAAACTCTATCATACAATAATAATCACTCTATCTTGTATTTTAAAATTCATGTAAATTAATTCCCTGAATCTTATGATCTTCATAAATCAGGACCACTTTGGAGACTCAAATGTAATTATTTTGAAAACTTCCTTATGAAGTTAATAATATCAACTCATCAAATAATTCTCAAAATGTCTAAGTTATAGGGTAAACAGATTCCAATTCCAGCTGCAGTTACAGAGTTTTTCCTTAACTTAGGTAAACAGATTTGGGTCTCAAAACACATTTCTTTTCTGAAAGAGTCAGCGGGCGACTCTCCTGACATACCCTTACTAACATAATTGTCTGACATAGTCTGATGACTGACTCATTATCATGGGACAAGGCAGAGAGGATACAGCTGGATTTACTGAAAACAGGTTCCATGAGCTAGGTTATTGGTTTGAAAACTGTCTATCTCACAAACCGAGAGCATTCAGCAAGTGTATTTTGGCGTGGCTGCGACGGCACCAAGTGTGTGGTGGGGGGGGGGGTGTGGGCCAGACTCCTTCCGTCAACGTTGCTGGACTCCAATGTCCCTGGATTAAAGAGACAGCTCCATTTCTATATAAATGCTACTCTAAGAAAAGGCACATTCACAGAATTCAGTACAACACCACCATTATTTTCACTTTTCTGTAAATATTTCTCTGATATAACATCTTCTTAGTTATGATGAAACAGAAAAGACAGTCGCACACAAAAAAATTCTTAAAGGTTATGACCAAAATAAATATAATTCTGTCATCCAACAGCAAATTTCCTTTAAAACAGTTTCAACTGGAAAAATAAAATACTTTGCCACCAGTCATACCTGATACTCGTAAGTATACTGAAGTTCAGAATCCACCATTTGCACATAACATGTATGATCACTTTTCATGTAAAATCTGACTTGTTTTTTCCAGGCCCAGTCTTCAGTTGTATGAACTTGAACTTGGTTTAACTGCTTTACCACATCAATATTATGAATAATATCAAGAATCAGTGCTTTAAGTTTAAGCTCCAGAATGCCAGATTCTGTATGCAAATTAAAATATTTGGAGAAAATGTCAGCCTGTGACTTATGTATTTATTACATATATACACAGATTTTTTAAATGAATTTAAATGGTAATTTTGTGATACATTTGAAAGATACAGTCATACGAGTCACAGAAGTCAAACATATGTCAAATCCACCAGTAAAAAATAAGAATTTTGCATATGAAAATGAAGGCACCAAACTTCAGGGAGAGAGGGTCGGGTTCCTTACACAAGGGAGCAAGCACACTGCAGCCTATTTCTCCCTCTGAGCCCAAGTATAAAACATGCACAACGTGCCCTCAATGGCTATTCCAGAGTCTGAAAAACACAAAGCGTCAGGCAAATTGGGGAAGATCTGAATGAGAAGTGCCACCAAGCCAATCGTCCCTTTTTCTTTGTCTCTCTGGTGTCCCCAGGCCTGGACCCACTGCAGCCAGAAGCCCGACAGGTGCAGTTGGGGCGAGCTCCGGGAGTAAGGCCAGCAGTTGGGGTGAGCTCAGGGATGGGGGGAAGCCGGCGGTCAGGGTGAGCCTGGGGGTGGGGGAGGCCAGTGGTCCGGGTGAGCTCCGGGATGAAGGCCGGCGGTCGGGGTGAGCTTGGGGACGGGGGAAGGCCGGCAGTCAGAGAGCAGAATGGGAGCCCAAGAAAACCAGAAAACACTGGGTGGAGCATGGAGATGGAGGAGATTGGGAAAATGACTCTAGAAACTGGATTTATGATTCCTGGGCTCACCCTCAGCTGGGCGGATCTCTTCCTCGCCATCAAACCAAAGCCTCCGAGAGCCAGCCATTAGATGGCACACATGTGAGGGCGTGTGAGTAGTGTTGCAAAGACTATTTTGTTTGAATTACTGAAGTGTAGTTGACGTGCAAGGTGGTAACTGTTTCAGGAGCACAGCATGGTGCCTGACGATGCTACACACGAGCGAAGGACTTCTAAAAAAGAGCTGGCATCAGAACCACAGCCCAGGGAAGGCTGGCTGGAACGTGGGGCCTGAACCCAACACGATCAACCACTAACAGAAACTGTCAACATTACCCAAAGGATGTAAACAAGACCCAGACACTCGTAACACAATATTCACAATGTCCGGGATACAACCCCACATCATTCCACATGCAAAGAACCAAAGCAATACTTCCTTAAGGAAAGAGAGTGAAGGTGAAATAAAGACACTCTCAGATGCAGGAAACTTGTAGGAAGGAAATCAGAGCCAGCAACTCCACCTACAAGAAGCGCCGAAGTAAGTCACTCCATCGGCAGGAAAGTGAGAGTGTCAGGATCAAGGAAGGGCAACAGAAACGGTGAGCATCCAGGTAAACACAGCAGGACACTCTTCTCGAGTCCTTAAAATGTTTGCTGCTAAAGGCCAACACTGTCACGCAGTCTGAGTTTTCAGGGCACGCAGGGGTGCGGCACGAGACCACAGCTACACAGAAGAGGATAAAGAAACCTGTGTGGGGGAGGTTCCTACATTTGTTTGAAGTAATGAATTACTGATTCTAAATACAATATAAAAGCATGTATATTCTAATTCCTAACCTAAACCTCTGAAATAGGTGATGGGTTGAAAGATACAGTCAAAAACACAGGACATAAATTAAGATAGAATAACAAGAAAAAGTTCAAATAACCCCAAAGCAGGCAGAAGACGGACCAATTTTCATACCAGTGTTCCGTGGATCCTCAGAACTGGTATCAATGCCAGTATAGTGCTCTAGCTTGGTCACCAGCTGTGTCTCAATGTGATGAAGACTATGATCTTTGATAGCATTTTCTACATCTTCAGTGAATTTAATCTGCTCTGCCAAACATAGTATCTAATGAATAAAAAGAAAAGTTATTTTTAAAAGGTAAATTTACTTAGAAAATTTCACCAGCTTAAAGAAAGATACCTTTTTCCAGGTTCCCAGCTGTGTACTGGGTTTCCAACAGAATATTTCACGGGAAAGCTCACCAAGAACTCGCCTCACGCTACTCTCCCACGTGCCCAGTTCCTGGTCCTAGACCCCACCAGGCTCACCGTAACCTAAGAGGCTCTGTATTTTCTTCTCCCGACTCTCCTCTTTATGAACGGCTTCTCTTCAGAAAAAGGATGCAAAGGTATCAGTGCCTTCCAAAATAATCTCAGGCTACTACAGAAGTCTAAACTGTCGAAATTCTAATTTTATCTTAAATTAAGTTCTGTCTTCATCTTTCAGTCTAATATCCATAAACAGAAACTAGCTATAGATCAAGAGAGATATCCTTATATTTACATAAAACATGAAATGCTAACACTGCTTGAAAGGCTTTCTGTAATTGAACCAACCTAGCACGGATACTGATACAGCCATTATACATTTAACTATACATTATACATTAACTATACATTATACATTATACTAGCCTTTGAAAACTTATATTAAAATAGTTTAGCAGAGTTCTGAGATGGATGCAGAAAACCAATCATACAAAATGACTCAACCTACTGACCAATTACTATGGAACAGTTTTTTCTGATAGATACTTTTCAGCATCTAGATGAATATCATCAAATGCCTCTACTTATCAGATTAACTCATTTGGTTATCTACATATACATTTTATAACTTCACACAGCAGGCTAAGCTGCTGTCTTGTTCTAACTTAAGACAATGTATTAACATACTATCAAAAATATTATATAAATATCATTATATAAACAGCATTACATACCATTCTTTAAAGGAGGAATGACTCTTTCCAGGGCAAAGTTGTCTCCCCTAATTTGCGGGACAAACTCACCAGTCTCTTTCATCAAATGTATGAGGAAGCCTTTAAGCAGATCCAAATCCGCTTTTTGAGAAAAGACCTTTGCTCTTTAATCTTCATACAAAAATGTTCGCTTGCTACCTCCAAACTAATACTCCTATCTGTGGATTCCCTTTCAGGCAATACTACCGAATTTCTGCATTATAAATGCACATTGATAATCTCAATTTTTAACAGTCCACTATACAACTTCTGTGAGAGGCTAAGAGAAATGGTAGTCGAAATACAGTCCTGGCTACTTCTCAGGCCACACTACCATTATGGTATCTGGGCAGTCACTAATATTATTAATAACCTAAAATCCAGCACTCATTAACAGTGCTTTGCAAACGTTTTACACTTTAACCTTCAAAACAAGTTGGCACCGTACATATCATCACGCCCTCTGAACTGAGTGCCTACAAGAGTCACTCCGAGAACACGGGCAAAAGCAGGATTTGAACCAAGGCCTGTCCAATCCCTTCCACTCAGCATGCTGTCTCCTTCCCAGATGAGAACGTTCCTTCTCTACATTATTTCAGGTTCTTACAAAAAGCCTCTAGAAAGCTGAACTAGCAGTAATAACTCATACCAGATACTCATGCAGTTATACTATTCAATCCCCGTACTCTTGAGAGAAATTTTTCTTCGCACTAACTGCTAAGACTTTGTTTTGGTTGACAGTGAATTCTTTGTTTTGGCTGACAGTGAACTATTCCTATTTTCAATAGTTCATGTTTTTACGGCGACAGTGAACTACTGACACTTTCTGTAGTCCCCATTCTCAGCCCGGTGCTTGCGAGCCCTGAGGTGGGCTGCAGGCTCGGACCAGCAGCTTCCCTCCCGTGCCTACAGCACCCCGCGCGTCTCCTGACACCGCTGTCATTTCCCCAATCAATTGCTATGAAATCCTTCCTTCTGGAAATGTTTTAATACTCTGTCTTTTACTCCAAGTTCATTTGAATCCTACCTGGAAGTTGAAAGGAATAGAATACCTTTCCAGAAGCAACAGAGCAGCTTACCTCTGACTCTGCAATGGCATTATTGTTTGCTGATGATTACCCTTAATTTTCTCTAAGAGCTTAACAAGAACTGTTAAAACATACTTCAGTTTGCCACGACATACCAGAAGATGCAAATGATAGGAATGAGACAATGGCTAAGAATCTAAAATATTCAAGTTTCCCATCTAACTTCTCAAGCTTTAAAAGCACCAACGTAAAACTTGTTCCAATAGCTACTAAATGGTTTAGTCTGGAAAGCACATAGCCTTGAGCACTTGGGTAGATTTTCCCGTGAGAAGTCACCGAGTATCTCCAATGCCTACTTTTCACAGTCCCCAAGAACCAAAGCCCCGATGCTCCTTGCCCGTGGTCTCAGTCTCAGCCTCAGTGACACAAATCCTGGACAAGGCAGGATAGTTAACACAAGTCTCAGCACTACACGGTACCACACTGGGTAGCACCTGGACCACGTCCTGTAAGATCCAGAGCCACAGGCGTGCTTCAGGTCCACGACCCACCATGCAGACTAGCTCTCGGCTCCCTGCCAACATCCCAGTGCGGCGCCATGGCCCTATTTCAGACCTGCACGAACACCCTGCTAACTTCCCGAGAGCGCCAGCCTCTTGGGTGACTGCACGGGAGACGGAGGCCCAGTGGCATGGATCCCGTGCCTCTGCCTCACTGATGCACTAACCACCTAACCAGGAAGCTGCTGCATCGCTGACCCCTGTGGCTGGCCTCGAGTGCCTTTGACCCGCAAGCCTCTCAATCACTACCATGCACTTCTTCTGTCACAGTCTACGGGGGAAGGAACAAAGACTCGGAAGTTAAGCCATCTGTCAGAAGTAACTGCTAAAGAAAGAGAGAACAAGATGATGCCAGTTGTCGGGCCCCCCGGCCCCCGTGTCAGGGATCTTCCCATGAAGCCAGGCCTGCCTACCTTCCAGACAAGACATGAGCCCCCTTACCTGTGAAGGGAACAAGGATGGGTCAATTGAACCTTGACAACTTCGTCCAGCAGTAACACATTCTATCAACAACTGCTTCAAAGTCTGCTTCATTTCCAAGGCTAAATCATTTAACCAGGTCTGAAAATAAAATTAAGAATAATATATACAAGGAGCTCCTGAGTGGCTCAATCAGTTAAGCATCCAACTCTTGGTTTTGGCTCAGGTCGTGATCTCATGGTGGTGAGATTCTCTCCCTCTGCCCTTCCCGCCTGCTCATGTGCTCTCTCTCTCTCAAAATAAATGAATAAACCTTTCAAAAAAATAATAATATACACAAGTCATGAAACAAATATACACTCTATTGACTGACCCTATTCATTTATTTCAAGAGGCAGGATTATAATTTCTTATTGACTCTCACACTCCCAAAATGTGTTCTATGACATAGTAATTTATTAGTAAAGAAGTTAAATAATTCGAGGAAAACAATTTTCTTACTCTTGGGATAATGGTTAAGTGTGAAAACTCATAAATGTATAGTTAGCTGTCACCGTCATCATCTCTACAAATGAAAATACGAGCAAACTAACCCCTTCATTTCAACGTTAAAAGAAATCAAACTAGAGAACCGGGCCAATAAAGCAGAGTCGTGGTGACTGGCTCACCTCGGGGCTCATGCTATCCTGTGAGCTCATATTCAGAAAGCTGCAGTGGAAGAAGGGACTGCTTTATTAGGGTGAGCTCTATTATGTGGGGAGCTAAGCTACTTCTTTAAACAGAACTAATTTTGTTTCAGGGTCAAAATAATACATTTTTCATTTGAAGATAGATAAAATAATAAAGTTAACTGGTATTAACAGAACAGTAACTGATAACAATAGCAATGAGTATTTATTAATCATGACTCTAAAAGACTGTATATTTGCAATAAAATGTAAGTGCAAAACCTACAATGCAAATAGCTTTTCATCATCATTAAACTCTAAGTTCTGGACTTCTCCAACTCTGGAGCCCTTTCCAGTATGCAGCAGCCTGAACTTCACTGCAGCTCAGACGCCGCGGGGGCTCCAGCATGAGAATGACTGTGCGAGGCCGCACACACCCACTCTGCTGATCACGGCCTCAGCCTGCAGACTTCCCGTGCCCTCTGCCAGGAAAGCTGCTGCGGACCTACTGCTCAGACGCACGCTCCTCCTCCCTCTTCGTCCACTCCCAACAAAACCGCAAGACAGGCAAACAACAACACAGCAACAAAACCCTTCACCAAACACAAACATGGGAGCTCCTAACAAACCTGTGCTTCCAATCACCTGACTGATGTCATCAACATCCAATCAAACGTTGAGGCCCACTCAGGAACAGAAATTCTGCTCAACTGTAGAGACAGATATGTGCGTGATCAGGCACAGGCCCCAGCCACTAGCTGGAAGATAATCCTGGTCTGTGAAAATTACAGTTCAATGTGCTGCGACCTCCTGCTGTCTGGTTTCAGCTGTACCCCTGTCGTACGTCTTTGACCATTCACTTCCAAGGCTCCAGGGTCCATTAATCCACAGTTGTGGATGTGTATGCATTCGTTTTAAACTTACTTGTTCACCCAAATCATCTCATATAAAATCATCTTATACAGTCATCACCTCATACAACACATTTTGGGTGGGTGAGAGTCAATAATAAATCATAATTCCACCTCCTGAAGTAAATCATCTTTTTCAAATACCTAGTGAGTATTTAGGCTCCTAACACTATCTAGTGTACTTCAGCGGACGGTCTTTGCAGCAGACAGTAAGATGGGTATTTTACAGACGAAAGAGCTGTGATCCCAAGTCACACAACTAGTATGTCATGCAGCTAGTAAGTCACACAGCTAGTAAGTCGAGGAGTTAAGATTAATATCCAGTCTTTCCGACTCCAAAGATTCTTTTCATAATTACACAATGCCTTCCAAAGACTAAAAATCTATATTTTCTTCAATATCAAATCATTCTCAACCTAACAAATAATTCTTTTAAGATACAAGATGAGTTTCCTAAAAGGCCTAAGATCACCCTACAAATAGACTAAATTATTTTTGATACAAAGTTCATAGTTTCTTTTTATTTTCATACTTGAAGAATTACTTGCCTCTACATTATTTGACAGAAGAACTTTATTTTTAAAAGGTACAACTTCTCCCTCTAGAGATTTCATTGCAGTTATATGTTTAGATTCTTCATCGAAGCACACACTGTTAATACCTATAATATAAAACAATTGAAATGTAAAAGGATTAAAGGCCTAATAATTAAACAAGATACCACATTGGTATTAAATGTGGTAATTAAACATGGTAATTAAACATAAAATTAAACAGTGGTAATTAAACATTATCACAGTGTATAATGTGTACCTCATAATATGTATAATTATTGGAATAATGTTAATTCTCCCATGTAATAGAACAGTTTTTCCTAACCAAAAATTGAAAACAACCAAAATGCCCACCAATAGGTGAACGAATAAACTATTTATATTCAAACAACAGAATACTACTCAGCAATAAAAAGAAGTAAAATGTAGGTGCAGGTATCTCAAAAACATGATGAGCAAAAAAAGGCCAGACACAAATGAGCGCATAAAAATACGCACTGATGATTCCACTAACATGATGTAAGACAAAAGAGAAGAAGGAAGGGGAGGGCAGATGGGACGTCCCTTCCTCCAGATTTGTACTTTATTTTATGGTAGACAAAAATACTTCAATATACTGATATACACATACACCCAATTTTAATCTTCACAAAAACCCTGTAAGTTGTTATTTCCAATTTAGAGGAGGAAAGTAAACTTCAGAGAGGTGAACGGGGAGCTGGCTAATCCAGGGTAGAGGCCGAGTTGAAAGCAAGCCTGCTGATTCCAAGAGCTCTTGCCACCGGCTCCCCCAGCCCAAACCAGAGCTGCGGATGGAGCGCCCGAGGACCTCACCCCCAGGGCCAGGCAACACCGGTGTAGGGCCCCGGGAGCTAAGACAGGAGGGCTCCACAGGCCATATGGCCTCGGTCACCTCCCCCACTGGGCACTGCCGCACCAGAGCCGCCCCCGACCCCAACAGGCATGGCTGCACTCCAACAAAACCGCATGGCAGGAAGCGCAGCACCAAGCCAGGCGGCCTGGGGGCCTGTCGGTGGCTGACACCTGACCATAAGTGAAGATGGTGATGGTGTTTCACCTCATTTGAAAAATATAGCTGTTCTCCAACAAATGGAACATTCTGAGACAACAGTCATCATTATTTTTATAGCAGACGGAGTGCATGGTCCCTGACCCGCTGACAGCAACTCAGCAGGAGGGACATGCACAGCACCGTCACCACACTGTTCACCAGGTGACCTCGCCTCGGCCCACAGCCGGCCCCCGACGGCCCTCCCCCGCCCCAGACCTCCCCACTGGCAACGCCTTCAGAGGGTGTCCACTCGGCAATAAAGGGGTACGTTCTCCTTCTCTCTGCAGCCAGTGCCTGCCGCCTTCCCATCCTGCTGCTAGCAATGACCGGCACGCTCTGCAGACCACAGCTTAGATGTCCCCTTCGAGATGGCCCAGGAGGACGCGAACTGCTCCTCAGCCGCGGCTGTGGCAACCACAGGAGGTGCCGTGGGTCTGTCCACGCAGCAAGCTGTCCTTCCACTAAACTATAAACTCTTCTTGAGTGGGACACGCATTCCATTCAACAGTCTACCTCGGAGCCTAATACTATGCCTGGCAGATCCTGAAACACAGTAACTACGTGTTGAAGACCTGTTGACTCTTACCAGCAAACAGCTTTTTGAGGTGAGACTGGATCACTGAGGGGCTAGTCGACTGGCCCAGCACCTCCAGCAGGTCATCGTCACCGAGGAAATAAAATCTGGGGAACGCTGAGCGTTTCTCCTGACACAAACACAAACAAGAACAAGAGCCTTAGATTTTCAAATGAGTCATGCAATAAAGGACTTTAAAATTTATTATAGAAGTACTTCTAAAAAACATGCCTCCAGAAACTCATTTAATGATTTCTGACATCTCTGAAGCTGATCAAGTATCGTCAGCAGAGAATTTCTGATTCCCGCGTGAGTAGTTAACGTTGTGACTCTATTGTCTGTCTTGATGTCAGCCATTATCGACCTACAGAAGAAAAAACAGTTATTTTTACCTTTATTTTAGCAGTTTTCAGCTGAAAATACTGAGACATTTATTTTTTGCCTGCTTAGAACAAACTAAAAGTAACACTATTTTAACAGCAACACATCATTATGCTTCTAAGAAATAATGCTAAAAATTAAGAATAGCCCATTACTGTTTTTAAATACTTTATTTCTTCTTCTTTAAGTGAGCTTTACACCCAGCGTGGGGCTTAAGCTCATGACCCCGAGATCTGGAATCCTATGTTATACTGACCAAGCAAGCCATGTGCCCCCCCATTACCATTTTCAACCTACCTTATTGCAAATTCTCCAATTTCATTCATTCACTAAACACCTATTAAGCCCTATCTCGTAGAGATAACGGCCCAGTGACAGAGAAAGATATTAAATATTTTCTAAAAATATTTAAATAAAATTATGACAAACGCTTGAGAAAGTCACTGAGGTGGAGATCCGCACGGTGACTAAAAGAAAACGTTGGTGAGCAGGAAAGGAGCAAAAGCATCTCTGAAGCAAACAGAGCAGTGCAAGGGAGGCTGCAGAAGTGGACACGGAGATTAGGCTTTATCCTCGGAGCAAAGGGAAAGAAAAGCAGCAATGAAACCTCCCTTGTCACAGACTACTCTGGCCGCTGGGCAAGCAGCTTAATGGAGAAGACAAGCACAAGCCGAAGGTCGGGAGAAAGGAGAGACAGAAAAGATATGCTCCAATAGATCAAGTAGGTTAGAATCAACAAACGTGCTAACTTAATGCATTTGGAGGTGTTTGGGGAGGTCAAATATCCATTACGCTTCCGCTCTGAGCAATTAGTTAGGCGGTACCAGTTACTGAGAAAGGAATGGGGAAGATTTGGGCTAAAGGGATGAACTTGTGAATCTAGTTTTGAAGTGCTGAGGATGTTCAGTATATTGGAGCTCAGAGGAGAAAGATGGGCTCGATAAATACCCTGAGAGGCCGCAGCAGGTAGAAGAGAATGAGGGGGTGGCCATGAGCGCCCACAGAGGGCACAGAGAGAGAGAGAAGAACTGGAGGCTGAAACCGGGGGAGTGCCCACACCTACATGCTGAGAGAGGCCTGAGCACCAGGAACTCGAGCGGACCCAGACGACCAGAAAACCAGACGACAATATCCCAGAAGCCAAGGGAAGGAACTCTCCAACAAGAGATGCTCACCTCTGTAAATACTAGTCAGAGATGAAGTAAAACGAGGCATGAAAAATGCCCAGCAAATTACAACAGGAAAGGAATGGGTAACCCTAGGAAATAACAGGTATAGATCAGTACTCTTATCATTACCCTTGTGCTCCAGTACTATTATTGTTAATATCAGGTAGTGTGGTAGGGACAGCAATCAGATCCACGTGGTTCAAGAAGTAAATGGCTGAGGGCGCCTGGGTGGCTCAGTTGGTTAAGCGACTGCCTTCGGCTCAGGTCATGATCCTGGAGTCCCGGGATCGAGTCCCGCATCGGGCTCCCTGCTCAGCGGGGAGTCTGCTTCTCCCTCTGACCCTCTTCCCTCTCGTGCTCTCTCTCTCAAATAAATAAATTCTTTAAAAAAAAAAAAGAAGTAAATGGCTGAATGAGAGCAAACAGCTCCTTGGAGGATCCAACAGAGAAAGAGGTTGAAGACACAGACGGTACTCATAACGTAAAGGTACTTAGCTTGTGTTGAGCACCTCATGATATGAATGAAAAAACTGCCACGCGTGTCGATGTTTTACGCTGCCATACTTACCGAAAATCCTCATCAACTCTGTTGAAGCGTGTCTGTTCTTTTGGCAACGCTCCACGGCCAAAAATGGGTTCCAGATATACCCACTTCCTCTGAATATGGTTTAAACTCTGTAGGTATTCATCTAATTCTGCAAGTTTTCTTTCCCAAATTGACACTTTATCTTCAAATCCTTTATAATAAGGAGAATCCTTTAAGGATTGAAGAAGGCACCTGTTATCTCCAACTTGATTTACTATGTCTTTCCAGTCTTTAATTAGCTTGATAGTTCGATGTTGGCTGTCTTCATAATCAGTCAAAGTAAATACTGCTCCAACTCCCCAAAGATCAAGTTCACGTAAAGCTTCTCTGATTGTAACTTCACCTTGTGCCCGACTATTTAAATCCTAATTAACACAAAATATCCATATTTATTATTTCAACATTAATTACCATAGACATAAATCATAAAACATTTCAAAAGAAGATATATGTTTATTTGGTTTTTCACAATAAAGCAAATAATAATAATAATAATAAGTGAATATATTTTACATGCAATCCAAGAGAATTGCTAATTTATCAAAGAGATACCAGATACTAAGTATCCAGGTTCACATGGTCAAAGTATGTATAAAGTTCTGCCATATACTTTTTACTTCTAAAAAAGAAAAAGAATTCAAGAATCTATCACAAAACACAAAAATAGGCTGGCTTCGGGGCGCCTGCGTGGCTCAGTAGGTTACATGACCAACTCCTGATATCGGCTCAGGTCATGACCTCAGGGTTGTGGGATCCAGCGCCAAATTAGGGTCTGTGCTGGGCATGGAGTCTGTCTAAGATTCTCTGTCTTCCTCTCCCTCTGCCCCTCGCTCCCTCCCCCTCTCTGAAAAAAAAATAATAGTCTGGCATATTTAAAATTTTGCACACCTCAGGAATTTTATTGTAATTTAATTTTAAGTTCTGATATGCCTAAAGTGATTAATAACCATCTTCTACACAAGCCATGCTTTATAACCTCACAATTATCTAAATAGGCTCCAAGATTATGAACACACACACAAAGGTACATATTTTAAGTATGAAATACGACAATCTGACATCAAGAGTACTTTTCTTTTTGGGGCGCCTGGGTGGCTCAGTCGGTTAAGCATCTGACTCTTGGTTTCAGCTCAGGTCGAGATATCAGGGTCATGAGATCGAGCCCCATGTGGTGTGTCGGGCTCCTCGCTCAGTGGGGTGTCTGCTTGAGATTCTCTCCCTCTGCCTCTGCCCCTTCCCCCATGTGTGCACACGCTCTCTCTCAAATAAATAAATAAATAAATAAATAAATAAATAAATAAATAAATAAAATCTTTAGAAGAGCAAATTCTTTCATTTTTACACTGAATGGGCAGAATGCAACACAGAAAGTCAAATGTTAAAACTGAGAGCTGTGCAAGTTTTACTTTTACCTGAGACCTTTTCTAAACCTGATTAGCAAATTGGTTCTTGGTTTAGCTCTCTGGATTTTGGCTTCTCTTCGCTTTTATTTACAATATATCCCATGATTTTAAATATATTTTATGTAAAATGATTTGTATTTGTTTGCTTTTTTTTTAATTAAAGCTGACTCCCTTCTTAAACCAAGACATTTCTTCATTTCATATTTTTTCTCTCTCTCAAGGAAGGGGTTTATAATGCTTCTATACCCCCACACATATTCAGGTGCATTACTAAAGAATAATGGAATAGGGGAATAGTCACTATACTAAGAGAAAAAAAATTTAACTTGTTGTTTTATTTAAATAAAATACAAAGCAAAACCATATGTTAACAAAGGTCATATCTATGAGATATTTATAAAAGTGAATCCTACTTTAAGGTCTGAAGCTTTGGCAACAACCGTATCAGCTACTCTGAGGAGATCACCAAACAGTAACTTCTCCAGGCTGGTCCCCCGAGGAAGACCAAGTAGACGAAAAAGGTCAAGCCAGTGATCTGGAGATAGATGCTCTCCTCTCACATATTTCAAAATAGGTATCACAGTCTGTTAAAAAAACATATGTACACACATATATATTATCAAAATGCAAATTATTTCCTTTTATGATTAGCTATAAAAATTTTAATTACTGCTATCTTATTTAATAATCTAGAAATCAAATTCTCAAACAGAATTGCACAAAATTTTTTATTAAACATTGCTGTGGATACATGCAAGTATCCCTTTGTAGCATGATGTATTTTAAAACATGACCTAAAATATTTCTATTTTTATTATTTAGGATACGACCTATATCCTAAATATGCTAAATGACCCATATCCTAAATTGCAGTAGGAGGTATTCCAATTTATGGAAAGCATAAATTTCTTAGTTAAAGCTTTTCCAAAAGCGTAGGAGAAATATCAGTAACTTCTATGGTTTATTCTATCCTTCCTATTTTCTTCATGTGATGGAATCACTAAAACCAGAAACTGGAATCCCAGCTCCCTCAGCTGCACAACGACCCCAAGGTGACTCTGGCACAGCAGGAGCACCAGGTCTTACTTTGTATCTGTCGACTTCTGACTGCAACTTCACCGTCATGGCCGAATGTTCCTCCACTTTCCGTAACCTGTCGTGCCAAGTCATCAAGAACTCCTCCAACAGATACGTCTTAGTCCTGGAAAACATCAGGACACCTTAAAATGCACATCCCCCAACACACCACCAAGTTATAAGAATCTAAACAGCGCTTATGAGCCACACCGAAACGTGATCCAGTCTTCGCTGGCCATTTCCTGAAGCCCCTGCTGGAACTCTTCATAAAGCGCCCAAATCTGCGCAGAGCTCTCAATGTCCTTGGAGATGCTACACGCCAAGGAGAAGCTGGGCTCTTCTAGTCCAAAATGACGGCAATCATCACTATAGAAAGAAAGAGTGAAATATCATTAGATTCTTAAAAAACTGTTACATCTCACTATTACTGAACTGCGTTCCCTGTGTGTGCATGCATGTGCGCACACCTGCATATCTGACAGTGAGCCAGACAGTGGGGGACTGCGTGAGAATTTTATTGTAACTTTTAAGTATAACCTCTTTTAAATTCATAAATGTGCATTTTTCTAAAGGAGTCAAAGTGGAGCTGGTAACACATATTATGTACATCATATACATCATAAAAATAGAAATATTCAGAATTATTTATATTCACAGATTAACTGAGAAGAGATTAATATTAATATCCAAGAGTTAGATTCTGGAATATAAGATACCCTTTTAGATAAAAGGTATAATGCCATTTAGTAAGTGTGGTACTGAATCCTCCACTCCCCCATGAAGACAACTATCTTATGGATGCATTTGCGCAAAAAGAGGCCAAACCTAAAACCACATTTAAACTTAATACCTTGTGGGTGCCTGGGTGGCTCAGTCCATTAAGCGTCTGCCTTCAGCTCAGGTCATGATCCCAGGATCGTGGGATCGAGTCCCGAGTCGGGCTCCCTGCTCAGGGGGGAGTCTGCTTTTCCCCCTCCATCCACCCCCTCAACCCCCACTGCTCCTGTATGCTCTCTCTCTCTCAAATAAATAAAATCTTTAAAATAAAATAAACTTAATACCTTGTATTATTGTAACACAAAACAATTTTTTCTTGAAATTGTCTTATTATTTTGCTAGGTTCATTTTTTTTTTCTCAGAGTCTCTGAAAGCAATTTGCCATTAATTTTATATATCCCATTTTTAAATACAACAAAATCACAGAAAGCAAGTAAGTATTCCAACTCCCTAATTTAACTTTTAAGTCAATTTAGTTTTCTGTTCTACTTCTAGGCCTAAACGGAAATTTGCTTTTTTTTTCATCTCCTGACAGAGCCCAGCCACGACTCCTAAGAAAGCAACAGCATGAGCCCTTCTTAGTTCTGTCTTTAAAACTACAGAATTTTATAAAGAAAAACATTAAGATAAACAGATGTAAGAATGTTACTGGCTTAACATATACAAATATAAACCAAAATGACTACTATCAATTTTAAAGAAAAAACATACACCAGCTTTTTCCTTATGACTTCAAGATCATCAAACTCAATTTTTTTCTCTTTTATTGATTTGGCACTTGTATCAAGAGCATTTTGCTGGCCAGTTTCAATAATATCATCACCAGGCTTTAGTTGGTCCCAACGAGCTTTAAATTTTTCCAGTTCTTGATAATAGATCTGAAGACGTGACTTCACGTTTCCTTTCATTACTTCAATCTGTAAGAGTCAAGAGTTTATATAATTCAATTCATTGTAAAATCTCACTTTCCTTTCATATTTTATTTCTAACATTTTCTATTTAGAGGTGAATAAACACCAATACCAATTTTTCAAAAGATTGTTTTCAATTATTGATTTCAAGTACAATAAAATTTTGATTTCAAAATTAGACCATAAATATTCAGCAACAGGAGATATACTGCAAGCATCATCATTAAAAAATCATTCATGTTATTAGCAGCTTCCACCACAACTCTCAACAAAGTTGATGTGATAAAAGATTTGACCAATGACTAGAGCTGTCCCACACGAGCATACAGCTGCTTAATTAAGGGGGCGTGTCCCGGTCACCCACGCCAAACAGTAAGTTCAGTCAATGGGACGTAAGTACAAGAGCTGTGTATAGCTACCAGGTTGTCCCTTAAAAGACGCCATACGTAGTAGGCAAACAAATTCGCTCATAAGAAAAACTGAAAATAATACGACATACATTCTTTGTATGGCAGGAAGCAAATCAACTATGTGAAATGTTTTACTACATGGAAGTGCTGAGGAGGCCAATTTCATCAGCAATATAAAATTCTTATCTACCTGAACTGTAACGGAATAAAGATAAGCAAGAGATCTTAAGTGAGAAAAAATCAAGTTTCCATTTTAAGAAAATGACTAACAGGTTCTTACCTGATCTTTAATCATAAGTTGGTGACTTTGCATCATCAACTCAAATTTATCCCACTTAGCTTTCAGATTGCTAATTGTTTCCAAACCTCCACCTGCCACAGTTCGTAAAAGTCTGTTTTTATCTTCAGCTTCTTGGAATAAGGGCAAAATCTAAAGGTTGACGAAGTAACACGTAAAAAACCAATTTTATCAAATTTCTTAAGGTTCATTTATTCTTATTTGTTCCATGACTAGCTTTTTTAAAATCAAGATTTCTGCTTTGAAATGGTTTGTTAAATTCCTGGATATGAAGCTCCTAATACTAACTTATTATTATATGCAAACCCAGCTAAGGCCGTCTAACATGAGGGTAAAAAAGGATCATAAAGGTGCTCTACAGACTGAGTGACACCGTGAATCAATAAGGACAATGCTACGGTGCTATTCAAGGCAGAGTTCTCACTATAGCAGTTCTACTCATAAGAAAATACTAAAAGGGCTTCTAAAAGAACTAAGATTAGGGATTATCTAAAAGCAGAAATAAACTACATTATTCTACTCAACAGAGAGGAAAAGTCATGAAGATCCTTAAGAAAAAGACAACTGAAAACATGGAATCGAGCCATTCTGCACTAGGACACTCGGTAGAAGAGAAAGAAGAAAGTAAGGCTCTAATTTCCCACATGTGAACAGGACTCAGATGAGCCTGAAAAGACAGGATGACAGTCTCCTAGTCAGCCTGCCCCCACTCCTCCTCCATCCAATCCGCACGGCAACAGAGAGACATAAAACACAATTCTGTAACATCCTGCTGCTTAGAGCCCAGCAAAGACTGCCCAGCATCAACAGGATCAACCCTGAAGTCCTGATGTAGCTCATGTGCCAGAGATCTTGTCTAGCTCTTCCTGCCTCATGTGGTGCCCTAGCATGTGACATCCATGTCTTTTCTCCTCGTTTCTGTGTCTTCCCTCCCACTTCACTCTCCGTCTCCTCTGTACTTCCTCTTACACTTCAACTCTAAATTTTGGGATGTTCTACCCTGCTCCCACAGCCTCCTTTGTCTGCTATCAACCCATGGTCTAGTCCATCCCATGGCTTCGCACTTCATGCACATAAAGATGGCGTTCAAGTTTTCATCTCTAGTCTTTATTCTACGTTCCCCATTCCTCATTCAACTTCCATCTCATATCTCAATCCCCACCACCTCCAAAATCCCAACATCTTCCTCTTCCAGTCATTCCCATTCGTAGTAAATGATACCAGTAGCTTCCCAGCTGCTCAAGCCAAACTTCTAGGAGACACACTCATTCCTCTTTCTCTAACCCCCCTCTGTGTTACACCGTGAAAGTATATTATTTCACTTACCTCTGAACTATCTTTATAATTTCAAGTCTATCACACAGGAGGGACACATAAAAGTTTCCTGACTTGAATTATTTCTCTTCCTTCTTCTAAACAGTTAAAATCATCCATAATATAACCACTCTATTATATGTGTGTGTGTATGTGTACTGTGTGTGCGGGAAGGGGGTGTGTAGTCCTAAATTCAGCTCTAACCTCACACTTCAGCATCCTAAAGTTACAACCCTGGAAGTAACAGCATGAATTATTTAAGTAAAGTCTTACTCTAACACGGCACATCATAAAACCAACTGTAAGTACTCCTGAAGACAGTAATAAATAGGACTGTTACTGTCTCACTGCACCAACGTAACACCAAGAGTCCAATCATGAGCTGACCAACTGGACCAGATAATACATACTCTCTTGCAATACTGAAATCATATGATATTTCTATTTTTTTAAAGATTTTATTTATTTATTTGAGAGAGAGAGAATGAGAGATAAAGAGCACAAGAGGGAAGAGGGTCAGAGGGAGAAGCAGACTCCCCGCTGAGCAGGGAGCCCGATGTGGGGCTCGATCCCGGGACTCCAGGATCATGACCTGAGCCCAAGGCAGTCACTTAACCAACTGAGCCACCCAGGTGCCCTGATATTTCTAAATAGTCACATAATATTACCTAACTGAAACATCTCAACAATGAATCATGGAACACTACATCAAAAACTAATGATGTAATGTATGGTGACTAACATAACATAATAAAATAAAATTTAAAAAAAGAAACATCTCCAGTACAGTTCAAATAAATTGATAACTTTACTTTGCAATCCTCACCTCTGGTTTCCGTTCTTGTAGCTTACTATATTGTAAATTTGCATCGCCTATCTCCTCCACAGACTGGGGCATAACTGTTAAAACTTCCATAGCCTCAGTAACAAATGTATCAATTTCATGTAGGTGAGCTGAATTAAGTGATATTGAAACAGAATGTTATTATCACCAAAAAGATTCCATTGCATCATTTTAAAAATAAAGAGTTAAGTTAGAAGTCATCACTACATAGCATACATTAAATCTTAAATTTTTATTTGCTCATACAACGAAATTTTAAAATACAGAATAAGCAAAGAAATTTCTCGTCATGGAAGTTTAGCTGTTTCACATTATACCTCAAAATTCTGAGGAAGTTAAAATGTACTCATTATTAGTAAATTTTGCTCAAAATTGGTAACTTTTCCAGTCTTTTAGATAATATGTTAACACATCTCAGTTTAATGGAAAAAGAAACAATGTGGAATTTTGGAAAACAGTAGTAATTTGAAAGAAGGAATACGTTCTAGCAGAATTACCTACCTTTCTCAGTAACATATACAACAAACTGATACTTGCTCATATGGTAAATAGTAAAAATGCCTTCCATTTTTAGACCTCTTAAGAGTTGGATATGGACTTTCCTACTTTATTAAAATTATCATTTTAAGAACACTTCATTTCATAATACTTTCTAGGTTGGTTGATTTTAATCATCACTGGGATTTACATTTCTAATTATCAAAGTGTATGCCTTTATGTATAAAATTAAATTAAAATAAAAATTAAAGAGTATCTTTACCCTGGATGGACTTCTTCAAAGAAAGAACAAGCGTATCAAATAGCTTCTGGATGAGATCATCAATCACAGTCTTCACAGGGTTACAATTAATATTTAAACAATCTACCTTGACCGCACTGAAAAATGCCAATGGACATACTTTGACATGAAAAAGACTTATTAGAGGAAAAGAGTCTTGTTGTAACGATTTTAGCACACATTTCAGAAAGTATTACTGTGATCTTTAAGCACATTTAGATTTCATTTAGTAAAAATGCTTTCCACGTACTATTACGAAGTTTTCATTAAACAATGATTTTGTTATAATACTACAGTTTTTTAGAGTCTCACATGAATATATTTAAATATTTACAAGCCCTTTACTTGTCACAGTGTGCAATGTACTTATCTGAATATAACATGAATTCACTATTCTGCAGTCATATACAAACAATAATGATAAGGGAAAGAAAACAAAGACAGGGGAATATAGATTATTAAGGCACTAAGATAATAAAACAGTAAGATATTACTTTATACCGATCAAATTAACAAAAATGTAATTGTTATGAATTACATTTTTGTAATTCAAGTATGAATTGTTAATTCATATCTTCAATTGTGTGGGGAAACAGAACTCTCAGAACCGCTGGTCAGAGTATAAAACCATGAACTTTTGTGAGAAGCAATTTAGCCATATATCAAGTAATTTTAAAATAGGCATATTCTTTGTCTTATTAACTTCACCTTTAGAATTTATCCTAAGGAAATTTCCAGAGCATATTCCAAGATTTATATACAAGTATCTTCTTCAAAGCATCAATTATAATAGAGAAAAATTAGAAACAAGTTAAATACAAAAATGGCTAAATAAATTATTATATATCCATACAATTAAAAATCAAGTTTTTTGAGGACTAGGTAATAACAAGACAAAATACTAAAGATTAAATAACAAGATACAGTAAAACCCAAATTTTTATGTACTAATATATCTAAAACGTCAAGTATTCAGAGCAATTTCTATATTTTAAAAAATTTATAAAGCAAATGTACTGTTTTAATGATTGGAAAAAAGGCATTCATTTTTTAAGAACACTAACTGTTTGCACGGTATCCTTCATGCAAATTGTAATGTTCTAAGTAAAGAGAAGTTGAACCAGACTTGTTCCTCTGAGGAAATTTCATATTTATCTTAAACTACGCAAAGTTAAGAGAGGGCTGGAAATTATGTCACAGAGATTAGTTAGAAAGCTACTCATTCTTTTTGAAGCACAGAGCCAGGTGACATTTTAGACAGCAAATTACATGAGCTAAATACTCACTTCTATTATAAAAACATAATTTTCCCTTAAAGCTTTATTTATTCTCTGTCACCCACTAACTGCAAAAGTTTAAACTCCAGGTCTTCACCAGCAAAACAGAAGAGCCAATTTGCTTAATACATGAAATTTTATATAATTATTGAAACTGTGACACATAAAATGTCAAGATTTCTAATACCTGATAAGAAGAGATGGTTTTAGTAAACCTGAGAAATTAATTATACCATAGTTTGCTAATGAATTAACATAAAGTGGTCTGAGTGCAGCAGAGTTGTACCCACGGACTACAGAATCCCATGGACAGACTGAATTTACCTTTCACTCGAAAATATTGGTAACATGAAAATGAGGGTCCCTTCAGCCGTAGATAGGATGGCATTGCCCTAGACAGTCTAGCCCAAAACCATATCCTTCCTATTGCATCCAAAACACAACATGAGAATATCACTTTTCTAATCTCATAGCATATTTCTAAGAAGTCCCCATGAATTACTATCTGTGTGTGTGTAAATGCGTATTTGAGCTTACATGAACTCATGTTAATTTATTAGCAAGAAATAGCAAACTGGAAAAAAGGAATGAAGGACAGGCATTCTTTTTGTTTTATTTAGCTTTGGCGGGCAAACTAGGAAAGCTGTCTACACTGAAGGACAGACAGATTGTACTGACAACAGCAGAGGTCTGTGAGCAGGCAAACAGAATGAGCAAGCCTGGATTCAGAGAGTACCCGACAGAGAAGAGAAACCTCAAACACAAACATTACACACCCATATTAATGGCATATCATTACCTAAATCATCTCAGCTCAAACTCACAGGTCATGAATCCCTTCTCCATTCCTCACCCCTCATCTTTCCCAAAGATAAGACCTCATAATACCTCAAGGTATTTGACAATATTTCATAGTATTTCCTCCTCCCCATTTTGAGTACCAACAACTTAATTCAGTTAATTATTGCGGTCTTCTGGGTGATGACAGACTAACCTCTCTTCCTCCATGATCTATTTCTTCCACCATACAACTCATAAGTTCCAGATTAACATCCCTAACGTACAGGTACTGACAACAGTTTTGTCTAGAAATCTTCAATAGCTAACCACTCTAATATGAAGGAAATCCAAATTCCCTATCTTAGAATGGAAAACTCTCCCAAATCTGTTCCTTAATTACCCCTTTTCAGGAACATCCCCTCTAGTTCCTAATAAAACATTTATTCATCAAATTCTCCATTAACCAAATTCTTATTTTCAGCATATAAATCCCTCTCCTGGAAATCTCTGCTTGAACCTTCAATTCTCATTTCTAGCTGTCAAAATTCTAGTTCAAGGGGCGCCTGGGTGGCTCAGTCGGTGAGCGTCTGCCTTCGGCTCAGGTCATGATCCCAGGGTCCTGGGATTGGGCCCCGCATGGGGCTCCCTGCTCTGCGGGAAGCCTGCTTCTCCCTCTCCCACTCCCCCTGCTGGTGTTCCCTCTCTCACTGTGTCTCTCTCTGTCAAATAAATAAATAAAATCTTTAAAAAAAATAAAAAAATAAAATGGATTGAACAGACTATTCCACCTGGTACTAATAATAACAATTAATAGTAACTAACATGATGGGAGAGCTACCTTCTTGAGCAGCTGGGTAGGATGTGCCCCGCAGAGGGCCTCCGGCACAGTTAAGGGCAACACCCAGATGCAGCACCGTGTTGGGGGACTGCCAGGGCATATTCCGAAAGGAAGCAGAGCAACACAAAACCGGAGTCAGATGTGTGAGCCACGTGCCAAGTCTGTGTACAAGCCTCTCCCCCAGTCTACTCTATCCAGCTAGGTCCCAGCCAGCAGAACCTCTAGAGAAAACTTTCTTTAGTCTCAGCAACGTCCAACTCTGATGATACTCAAGTGTCATAGCTGAGCTTTAAAAGAGGTAAGAAGGTGACCGGACTTCAACACCACCAAGGGAGGAGTACCCTTCCCGTCTCGTGGCGGAAACTGCTACGGTACATAAATACGACTCTAACTTCCAATACCTTGGAAGTCGCTCTACTTCTTTCCCTTTTATTTTCAGTGCTTTAAAATTTCTCTCCCAATCATGGACAGTAGAAAGATGCTTTTCCACTAGAGCTTCCATATCAACTTGCCCAATTACGATCCATTCCTATTTAAAGAATGAAAAACATTACTAGTAAAGAAACAGTACTAATGTATTAACATTTAAAAGCTTAGGGTCCAACTATTAACACTGTTAAAAACGGACAAATGTAAGGTATTCATGTAAATTTTAACTTAAGTATGCAAATAAAGCCATTACTGCAGAGCCTAAAGAATGAACAGAGGAAAAAAACTATTTAATATAAAAAAGTACTGTCATCATAAAACTTTTCTTAAGAGATCGCAAAAACCGTTTTTTTAAGATTCTCTTCTCAAATCTGATGTATACACAGACTCAGTTTGGCAAAGGCAACACTCCAAATCTGAAAGTATCCAGATCCAGTCAATTCTAGAAACCTAAACTACAGAAGAAGCATCACAAAGGCAGTTAAGAAACTGGCTGAATTCTCAGTCATCCATCTCCGGAGCAACACAAACGGTGAATGACCAAGGAATGCAGCTGGGGAGTATCCCTGAAGGGCTGGTAGGATTCACTCAAACAACAGTCAAAAGTTACATCATCTTAATGACGTTGCTTCACTCCAAGCTTTGCTCCCCAACCAAAGAAAAGGATATATTTTCCTAAGAGGAATTAAAATTGACATGACAGAATCCTGTCCCATTCCATGTTGATGCAACAACTAGTTTCTCAATTTTCAAATAGTCAAAGACAAAAAAAATCTTAGTATAACTTTTTTCTTATCTATGGTATAAATGTAGGTTATGTAAGAATCCTCAACTCTTGACTCTCTGCCTTGCCATTTTTATATTATGACACACAAGATAAGCTGTAGATTGCACACTTAGTACTAATTCAACCAACCAGATGAAATGTTATAATAACAGAAAATTACATGTTCCATACCTTATGTTGCTGTAAAACAGCTGATAATCTCCTAAATAGATCTTCAGCTTTGCTGAAAATAGTCAAAAATCCACTTGCATTTCTATCAATCATAACAGAAAAAATAGACTCATCGCCGGCCTCACCCACTCCCTTAAACTGATTGGGAATGCCGATGAACCTCTTCATTTCTCTGTAATATTTAGCCCGGATTTCTTCAAAAGGAGGCCTGAACTGTAACCGTCCCTGTCTAAAAACAAGTAAATAACTTTAAAGTGGAGGTGTCAGAAAACCGCAGACTGTGAATGAACCCAGGCCTCCCCTCTTACTTGTAGGTCAGGTCCACGCTGATCTCCGGCAGGTTCTCACTGAGGGCCTCCAGGCCCATCTGGTACTGATGCTCCAGAGCTTTGTACAGCTGGTGGTCCCAGTGCTGCTTCCATGCACACATGTCACTCGCCTGGAACCCCTGACACGGGTTAGTCACAGCTTTTACTTAAAAACCAGGTAGTAGAAGGCGGTTTCCATTTAAAGTTTATATCACAAAATAAAATTATGAGCAAAAACCAAAACCAAACCCCTCATTCTCAACGTCTTCCAGCACACAACTCCGTGGCTGCTACGTGTGGCGGAGCAGCTCACAGATCAGACATGGACGTCTCTAGGCTCCTCGACACTACACTAAAGCTCGGCAAAACTTGAAACATCGAATTAATGCCAAATGGATTTTACATGTGGACTGTATTTTATGATGCTAAAAAAAATACAGTAACAGAAGCTGGTTTATTTTATGAACTTGGTCCTCTTTCTAAAATTCCCATCAAGTACAGCTCTTCTCTTCCCTTTCCACTCCCTAAATACTCCATTGCACATTTTTAAGAAAATGATAAATTTAAAATATAAGGATGCTCAGGACAGTTTATACACTCTTTTGCATCCACATAACCATAAATAACTTGATCCTAATACTTTTTGTTTTTTCTTCAAGATCTGAGGAACTGAGAAATGCATGTACTTGTGCGGGACACCAAACTCATACTCAGCTAAGATCCCAGTACCACCGACCATGCAGCGGGCCCTGTGCTAACCACTCTCATATACATCATCTCCTATCAAGATGTGCACAGAACTGAAATTTTACCCAAAAAAAGGGAAAACATACTGAAAGCTATTTCAATTATCAGGCTTCTGCCTAAACTCAGCTTTGTGTTCTATGGATGTCACGATCACCTAAAAGCAAACTAAGGAATGATAAAATTTAAGCACCAAGTCAGAGAAAATACAGAGTCTGCACTGAGAAATTTGACATTTCATAAGACACATGGAAACTCCTTTTTTATTTATTGCCAATTTGTGGTCTTTGCATGTAATTCAGAATTCTAAATTAGGAATTCATTAAAGATTTTTCATCAATTTACAGATTCACATTCTGAAAAGGTGATATTCGAAGTGTAGACACCAAGTAAAGCATACTTCACCTGAGCTTCTACACTGGCTAAGCCAGTTCTCAATTCTTGTAATCCATCTTTCCAACGCTGTTGCTGCCGAAGCAGATCAATATTCATAAGAACTACCACCTGTTAAAATTAAAGCATAATAGTCTCAAATTATCCCTGGAAAAACAGTAACTTTTCAGTGGAAAAACCTGACAGACAGCACCTTAACCAAGTGATCAAATTAACTCAACCTATAATAAGACACATGAAGACCTGACTGACGCCCCCACAAAGACAAAACAGCAACACCATTGGATTTCTGTCAAAACTGCATCACCCCAATCTGATGAGAAAACATGGAGAGGCAGTCCATAAACAACTACCAATATCAAGGTCATGAAACAAAGGAAAGCCTGAGGAGGAGGGGCCTGCAGAGCGTCCGGGACTCAATGCAAGGTAGGATCCTGAAAAGGACATGGGCGAGGAAGCTGGAAAATTCAAAGCCGTCTTCCCCAGTTTTGATAAACGCACTACGGTGATACAAGTTGCTAACAACAGAGGAAGTCGAATGGTAAGTGTGAACTTTATACTATTTCTGCAACTTTAAGTCTGTTAGGTAATTAGACTTCCAAATAAAAAGTATTTAAGATCATATCCCAATTGTCACTTAAATAATACTAGTCAGAGTCTATCCAACACTATAAAACATACCTTCTCACAAAACGTAGTGTGCCATTTTCTCAGTTTTCTATTTTCAGTGGCAAGTCGCTGAGCAGCATTTTGGAGTTTTTGGATGTAGCCTTCTAATTCTTTAGGATTATCCCAAGTAATCTGTGACTTTCCCCCACTTCCTGCTTTTGAATTCTAAAGTACAACAAACATCATTTAGCATTTAAATGCATTTCTCTTTTCCTAAAGACTCCACAGACATCTTAAGTCCAGTTATCCCTAACACTGATCTGCAATAAAAAAGCATATAGTAATTTTTCCTTTTTATAAATGGTAAGGCAGTCTAGCAAAATTGACTAGCTCCATCCTTTCCAAGTTCTCCTCTTATAGCGAAACAACCCTAGATGACAGTACACACACACACACAGAAGGAGCCGAGGAAGACAGACAACCTGGAGGCCTGGGGAACTGAGCAAACACAGTCGCACGCTTCTTTTCTGTCTCCCAAATATGCAGGACGGGCCAGGGGACAAGCCTCCACCCTGGAGCTACCTCCAGGAATGAAAACACACACACACACACACACACACACACACACACACACACCCCCCAAGAAGCCTGGTCCCTCTAGCCAGTGGACTAGGAAAACAGTGGCCTAACAAAAGAAAACATTTTTAGCAAACCTGCCCTACTCTGGCCAAACATGGATAGAAAAACCACCACTCTGCAGAGAGCCAACCTTCTTCCATCCATCGCTTGTCCAAAGCAGGCCGTGCTCCAAGTCCCCCGCCAAGGTAACGCTGGTGGGGCTGAAGAGCCAGTGGGGCCTCCCCCCGCCGCCCCCACTCTGCTGCAACAGAGCCGCGAGCTAGCCCCGTGCTTCCTCGCAGCCATATTTACAGGGCTCAGGAAGGAACTGAGGGGCGACAGGGCACTGCGAGCTGCCGGCGAGGCCAGAGGGGACACTGAGCTCCTGCTCCCGTCGTCAGAGGCAGCGCAAGGCGATGCTTCACCATCATCGGCATGGTATCTGCAGGGCCCAGCAGAACACCGAGCACACACACTCACCCAGTCCTCACGCTACAGTTCACTTTTTCAGAGAGAAACAATGTGCTACACAGAAGGGACCACCAACTCAACCCGCAGTGAATCCCCAGCTAAGACCACGCAGCCAGGAACACATGGAACCACATTCTTCAAGTGCTGAAGGACCTGCCAACCATGAATTTTGTACCTGGTAAAACATCCTTCAGGAAAGAGGGGGAATAAAAACATTCTCAGAAAAGAAAAACCAGGAGAATTTGTCTCCAGCAAACCTGCTCTTAAAGCCTGGCCAAAGGCGGTCCTCTCAGAACTTCAAAAAGCAAAGGAAAACACGGGGATGAGGAAAATAAACTGTCCTTCTTCTCGTGAATTTCTTAAATCCTATTTGATGACTGAAGCAAAAACTACAACCCCATGTGAGTGTAGAGGATACTACACACTTAGGACAAATACTAAAAACTAGGGCTGGATGCAGGAGACCCTCAATCAATAGCTGAAAAATGAATGAAACTAACAAGGATAATAAATCCAACAGAATCCTCTGTGGAACAGCTGAAAAAGCATTTGCCTAGTAATTACCACACACGACTTCCTGCTGTATTACTAGAGATTATGAAGTTAGTTAAACTAGAGGCCCTGCTCTCCAATCCAGTGAGCGGCCAGGGGATCAGAAAGAACCTCCATGTTCTTTGTCCTTAGTTTCTATCTACTCTTCAGTCTCATTTAACAGATGCTAAATGCAATTATTTACTTCTCACAACCCAATTTCTCATAGAAATATCAACAGATGCTACTTTGAATATACTGATTAGAGAAGAAAAAGTTCTAAAGGTATATAATTAAACATTATCTATTAGGTGAAAAATAAAATCTTACCCCATTTCCAAAAGTACACTTGTAAATATGCCCAGAAAAAAAGTTTAAAGGATATATACCAGACTATTAACAATGGCCATCCCTTGGTGGTACAATTTTAAAACAATTTTTTTTTCTGTCAGTGTTTTTTTTTTTTTTACTTTCCATTATAAAGTCATATTGAGCTTTGGCAATAAAAAACATGTTTTTAATAAAATTTATGAGTTATGTGCCTTGTAGTAAATGTTCAGCCTGAGATCTAGTGTGCGGAACAAAGTCAGCGGAGCAGGTCTGCACGCTATCCCTCCAAAGGCCTGCTTCCAAGACAGACCCTCAGCTGGCACCTAGGAGCACACCCCCCAGCCCTGCTCACGTTTACCACCGGCTCACTGCACCGAAACAACATGGTTTACACTGAACACCATGTTGAGATCCCCTCTTGGGAACCTGGAATTTTAGTACATGTTAGGTAGAAGATGCCTCCATGTCCAGTTCCCAGTAAACGCCCGGGCACCGAGTCGCTAATGGTCTTCCCAGTAAGACACCACTTCACACTTATTACAACTTGTTGCTGGGGGGGGGGGGGGGTTGGAGGAGGGGTGGTGAAGAATGCCCTGTGTGACTCCACTGGGAGGGACTCTTGAGAGCTTGCGCCTGGTTTCCCCGGGACCTCACCCTCATGTACCTTTCCCTGAGCTGACTATGCGCTGCATCCTCTTGCTGTGACAGATAATAAATTAGCTGTGGGGGCAACTATACCCTGAGTCCTATCAGTCCTCCTAGAAAATCACATAACCTGGGGGTAGTCTTAAGGAAGATCACAACTAGCAATCCACTTTAAATAAAACAAGAAGAAAAGGGTATATTCCTCTTCTTATTTTTTTTTAAATTTTATGTTTAAGACTAAAAATATAGATTTCAAAAAGCCACCAGTCACATAGTAACAGTTTAAAAACTATTGTAGGTTTTTCTAATGCCGAATGGGTTAGATACACCACACAGACAAAAAAATGAATATCAAATTATAAAATCAGGAGATGATGGAAAAGCACTCAAGACTCTGGTATATAAGGACCTCACACTTCAGTGAATAAGTAAATATAATAGCACAACAACTGTATACTATAAATATGAAATCAAACGATCAAACTCAGCACCTACAATGTGAAACACTGTAACCATTTAAATCTACAGTTGGAAAAACGTTACTTGTTAAGAGTGAAGGAAGTCATTGGGAAACAAAACAAAGCCTTAGATCAATGTTAAGTGGAAGGGTATACTAAAAAACCAAAAAAAGGAGCACCTCACATGTAAATTCTAATTCTAACAACACAGAAAGTCCATTTACCTTAATTATCTGTTCAAATGCTAACGCAGACTGTAGCATCATTGGTCTCTGACTTTGAATCATTTGTTGATCAATAGAATTGTAAAAATGTGCCACCTACAAAGTAAAAGTCCAATTAGCAATAAATAATAAATAACACTTAATTTTTCATTTGTTTTCATTTTTAATTGAGTGGAAATATTAACTCTTCTCATGCTAAGATTAAAAAAAATATTTTTCATCTCTAATATAGCATTATGCATGTATTAATATACGTAGTCAACAATTATGTGTTGAGTTCCTATAATTTGCCAAATCATGTCCCGGGGCTGATTAAACAAAGACCATAAAACCCAGTCCCTGCAATCAAGAAGTTCACAATATCAAGGGAAATACAGAGGAAACCAGTAAAGCATGCTAAAAACTGAACCCTTCATTCTTACAACTCTCCAAACCTGCTCCTTCCTTTCTCAGTACATAACACGTAATTTATTTATTTCTCAGACCAAAACAACTTTGAGTTGTCCTTCACTTTTCTTTCACATCCCACATCAATGGTGTCTACTGACTACACTCTTAAACATGTATTAAACCCAGCCATGTCGCCCACCTCCATGGGTCCCACACCAGTCCAAGCAGCCTCGTCTCTTGACAAGACCAGTGCCTGTTTCCAGTCATGGCTTCCTACTGTCTTCTCAAAGCATTCAAAGAAGCCAGAATGGTCCTTCCTTAAACAGAAATCATACCATACCTGTGCCCACTCAAAAACTTCCAATGACTCCCCAGTGCATTTGAGAAAATCCAAAATCCCAAAACTGTTACCTAAAATCTCCCAATGGCTTCCCAATACAGTCAGGAATAAAATCCAAACCCAAGACCCACGGCCCTCCCCCAGCACCAACATCTCACATCAACTGGCCGTCAGCCACACCACAAACCTTCAGTGCAGGGCAGCCATGCGGGCCTCCCTGCTGCATCTCTAAGCCACCGAGTCTTGCCTCAGGAACTCGGCATGGCATCTGCTCCCTGCACACACGTCTTCCCCCAGACGCCTGTGTGGTTCTGCTGCCACTCTGTCGCTCCTCTTCTCGATGTTATAGCCTTCACCAGGGCCTACCCTGACCACTCTGTATCTTCCCTGTGTTTTCTTTTTCTTCAGAGTACTCACCACTACCTAAAACTACCTCCCTGTGTGTTTGCCACCTCCCAAATTAGAATGACAGCTTCAGGAACAGTGTCTAGCAAGAGAAGGCGCTCAGTGTTACATGAATTAATCAGTGAATCAAAGAACAGAAGTAGCTACAAGGTACCGTGATGAACAAAAGAGACCACTGTCAACTCTGTCAGAGGAAAAGGAGAAGTTCAGGGAAGTGGATCAAGTGGACACCATGGCGTGAGTCTAAGGAGTCTACAAAGACCGTCTTTTAATCTTTGTATCTTTGTAATCTCACAAAATTCTTAGCCCAGAGTATGTGCTTAAAAAATATGTCCTCATGGGGGCGCCTGGGTGTCTCAGTCGGCTTAGCATCCCACTCTTCATTCCAGCTCAAGTCACAGTCTCAGGGTCGTGAGATCGAGCTCCGCAGCAGGCTCAGGTGCTGGGTGTGGAGCCTAATTCAGATCCTCCCTCTGCCCCTCCCACCCATCTCTCTCTGGCTCAGGAAAAAAAAAAAATCCTAACTGATTTTATAGAGTCCTCTTCTTTCCACTAGTACATATGAAAATCTGCTTATTTGGTGGAGAACATCCACTGTACTATTTTGCAGCACAACAGTAGTCCAAGAAGAAGCCTAATCAGAAAAACTAGAAGCAAAAGAATACATACCCTTACAGCAATCTGGCCGCACTACAATCTAACCAACTCCTACTTCGCCCTCCCTACGCTAGCTGCATACCTGCTCATCAGTAAAGGTTTACGTAAATAGATTTCCCTGGGGAAAGACAAATACTATATGGTCATTCCTTCACCGTTTGAGTTCCTATTGCATCACACTAAATACAGAGGATACAAAAGTGAGCCTCTCTGCTTTTAAGGATGCAGTCCCTCTACGTGAAATGCTCACCCACCCTCCCCTTTGTGCTCCTGAGACAATATACATATACCCTTCCAGTCTCACACCGAACAGCATTCCCCTGGAAGGATTTAGCTGATACTCCCTCTACCCTCACCCAGCAAATAACTGAAAATTCCCACCTCTATGCTTTCATAGCACTTACAAAAATCTCTAATAAAATACTCATAATAAATTAAATATTTTACCAATTTTTCAAATATCTGTCACCAGTATATAACTATAATGGAATAAATATGGGCTTTGGGGTCAGATTTGGTATCAAACCCTAGCTACATAACTTATTAGCCGTGTAGCATCAGAAAAGCTATGTTACGAATCTGATCCCCAATTAGATCACTGAAAAATAGGGGGTGGGGGGTTGAATGGAAATAACATAAATCATCTATCTTCCAGAAGCCCTGATATTTAATGAGAACTCAATGTTTACTTTGCTCTCGCTGCTAGACCAGTGGTTCTCAACCATGGCTGATTTGCACCTACGGGGACATTTGGCAACGACTGGAGATACTTCTGATTGTCAGGAGCAGACAGGTGCTACTGGCCAGGGATGCTGCTAAACATCCTACAACGCACAGGACAGTCCCCAGGAAAAACTGGTCCAAGATGTCAACAGTGCCAAGGCTGAGAACCCTGTGCCAGAATATGATAGCAGTATATTCACTTTTATATCCCCACTACGCTGTGCTTGACAGTGCAGGTGCTCAAGGAATCTTTGCTGAAAGAATAAATGACAGGCCGAGATCCACAAGACACTGCCCCTGCCTCTAAGATACTACTCCTGCTCGCCACGGTCTATTAATCCAGTGAAAACAAAAGATGAAAAAAATCCAGTACTCCCTAAAGCGTTCAAGAGTGATGTGCACACTGCATACAGAATAGGGAACATCAGCTAAAGAAGGACACACAAGAAATGACTTATGAGTGGGGAATTAAAGGACTTTGAGTTTTCTAATAAGAGGGGACAGAGATCCGTGCATGGAGACACATTCAGAGGGTAGGGAGTGGAAGCCATAGCTGGTTAGGTTAGTTAGAGCATGATTAAGAAGGGCCTTGCGTTCTGCCCTAAGGAGACAGACAGTGTGGCCATAATAGCTGGTTCTAAACAGAAAAATGACATGATGGCAAAATGGTAAACAGCTAGACCCATGAAATGGCGAAAAATAGTGACCAGCCCATCAGCCTGGTAATTCTCTAAGAATCTGCCCCTCGAAGGCAAGCAAAGGACAGAGGGCCCTTTGACTAGAAGGTCCTTGAAGATCCATGCATACAACACGAAAGAAAAAGGAAAAAAGGAGAAATAACAGTCTATTTTTCCAAATGCTTTTAGAATGAACAACAATAACAATCATATCACAAATTAATGAATTCCTATATAGATTTGCAAAGCAAATTTTGTAATGTAGTCATTTAGCAAACCTTAATTTCCAAAGACTTGTGCTATTCTGTTAGCCTAAAAAACTCAAATTTAGAAGACGAACCCCTTAAAATATTGTAATGTAATGAACTCAGAACAGTCATATATTCAAAAATATAATGTCATACTTGTTTAAGAATAATTGCTTGCTTGCAGAATTTCTGTGCAATGTTTGCAACTTGCTGTATTTTGGCAGGAATAACAAAGCCAAGTGCAGAGAGCTGACGAACTTCTCTAAGAAGAATCACCAACCGATCTGAATAATGCACTCTTAATGATCCGTCATTAGGATCCAATTCCATAATTCGACTATTAGCCTCGATACTACAAGATAAAATAACTTTTTAAAATTCATGTTCTCACTCTTTTGACAGACGAAAAACGCAACAGTTTTTACAACTTTTCTGTAAATATAAAATTAACTCAAAGTAAAAAAAATTTTAATTATAGTTTTCAAGCAATCTTATTTTCACATAGTATCACACAATTCAGATCTTGGTAATAAACTGCAATATCCAAAATACACCATCACATTAATATTTCAACCAAGCAGTTTTTGAAATCAGTAAAATCAATCTCTTAGCCTTCCACTCAGACTCAAAACTGGCATCATATTCACCATAAAGAGAAAAGGTTTTGGTTCATTTTCCAAAGGATACCTTAAGTATTTCTTGAGTCAGCCTACTTGGTTATTTAATGTGTTTATTAAAGGATCAATGATAAAGAACATCAAAATGGTAGGAGGAGATATATTCAAATGTTTCATTCCTCTACTTTTGTTTCTCTAAGAGCTGTCCTTCATGTTTCTTGTAAATGTTACAATAGCAATTTTTAAATCAGGGCACTCGAGTCAGCATGATTGTGAAAATACTGAGCTAAATTAATCAAGAAGTGGGGCGCCTGGGTGGCTCAGTCGTTAGGCGTCTGCCTTCGGCTCAGGTCACGATCCCGGGGTCCTGGGATCGAGCCCCGCATCGGGCTCCCTGCTCCGTGGGAAGCCTGCTTCTCCCTCTCCCTCTCCCCCTGCTTGTGTTCCCTCTCTCGCTGTTTCTCTCTCTGTCAAATAAATAAAATCTTTTTTAAAAAATTAATTAATTAATTAATTAATCAGTCAAGAAGTATTATAGTTTCATGACTTCCCTTTCAGGATCATGTTTACATAATGCTTATTCCTTCAAATCACTTTCACAATTAAGAAAACGTAGGTCTTAGAAAGTAAGCTACTGAAAAGCAAAGAACAAAACTATCCCACCCATCTATCAACACATATAATAAAGCAGAATAAAAAATAGGCACTTCAAAGTGGCTTAGAATAATGATGTAGCCTCAACGTTCCTATAACAGAACAGATAGCCTGTCAGAAAAAAATTTTTTTAAAGATTTTATTTATTTGAGAGAGAGAATGAGAGAGAGAGAGAGAGTGCGCGAGCGAGCATGAGAGGGGGTTGGGTCAGAGGGAGAAGCAGACTCCCTGCAGAAAATTTTAATGGTGATTTTCTTTGCCTTTATTTGAAACTAATCTTCAAAACTACTTTCTACATACCAGCATATCCTGAAATATATTCTAAAACATGCTGATTCTATGCAACAATAAAGGGTTTTGCCCAGGAAAAAAAAGCAGGAGTCCAAGTATTTCATTGCCAACTGGGAAACACTGGGTTGAACAGCATTCAACAGACTTCTTTAGAGAAGGTCTCAATCCCTTGGCATGCTGTCACAGAGTGGATCTCCACCAGAGCTGCAGTGATAGAAGTGTCAACATTTCCCAAAATTAGTTGACTAAAGAACTCTTCTTTTAGGTCTGGCGTATCTATCATATTTTAGGTTGACAGTAGGAGGGGAAAGAGTTCAATGGCATAAGGTTAGAATCATTACACCCCAGCACCTTTCGGTTCTTCTCTTCTTCCTCCACATCCAAAATGCAAGGTAAGGGAAAAAAACTATTTATTCAGTTTAAGAAGCTACCCCTTGTGGCCTAATTATTCTTTGTAGCAGTGTAGGTAAAATAAACAGAATTTCATATTATGGACAAAGCAACAAAAGTTACTTTTTTGAAAAGTAACAAGTTTCTAAAAACTACAACATGACTAGTTTCTGAAAGTACAGTAATATACCAAGGAAAGTTTACCTGACCAAAGAAACAATGGTTTTTCCAGATCATCCATTTTAAATGTGCATTAAAATAATTAGGTTAACCAATTAAATTAGGTTCAATATCGCTCAGTAAGTGTTTAGCAAACCCTTACCCTACGGTGGGCACCAAAGTAGTATTTCATGAAGAGATTACTTCCCACCTCAAGGAGCTTAAAATAATGAAATTTTATAGCTTACAGTGTATCCCTGTAAATAATATTAATGTAAAAAGGTTACATAAATATTGTAACACATAAATAAATAAAATCTGTAAATATTTTTACATTAATGTAAAAATATTAATGTGAAAAGGTAGAAAAACATATATGAATACCAACAGCAACACACCACAGGAGAGGAAAGCCTCATTCTAAAAGGAGAATCTGCAGACCTGACAAACATGCACGAGAAGCAAGGTGGGCAGTCAACTAACTCTATCTTCCAAGTTCCCAACCTTAATGACTTAAAAGTTGATAATAAAAAACTAACCAAAAAAAAAATTTTTTTTTAATTTAATTTATTTATATGACAGGGAGAGACAGCAAGAGAGGGAACACAAGCAGGGGGAGTGGGAGAGAGAGACGCAGGCTCCCCACTGAGCAGGGAGCCCGACGCGGGGCTCGATCCCAGGACCCTGGGATCATGACCTGAGCCGAAGGCAGACGCCTAACGACTGAGCCACCCAGGTGGCAGCAAGTTTGGACAAAGGAGAGAACAGAGAAAACTCGGTTAATAGCATAAGAAACAAGATTCTTGCCCAGATGTCACTGTTTAGTGTATCTGTACTTACCACAAACCAGATCTGGAATCAGACAAACCAGACTGAATGTCTCGGGACCAATCATCAAATTGTTCTTGTTCATACAGTTTAAACTGGTCTAAGAGATCTTCAGCACTTCGATGGAAAGATCGAAATCCCGACAAGTCAGATAAAAGAGCCTCTGCAATCTTGATAGTATCCTCCACCTTAAAAAGCCACATCACAAGAATATTACAAGAATATATTAATACTTACTACAAAATTGGCATAAAATGAACCACCTTCTCTGATGTGTGATTCAGAAATTACTTTCCCATCCACCTATAAACAGTAGGAGAGAAGATTTGCCAGCAAAGGTGAGAAGATCAACCCCCACTTTGCTTCTGACTTGTACAACTCAGAATAGCCAAACACAGATGTGACGCATACGAGGCCTCATCGTAAGGGTGAGACCCCCACGAACTCAGCGACGCTCCTACACATGTGCAGCAATAATGTGGTCCTTTGCTTAGTGCTCTGGTGAAGAGCTCACACCTATCTGCCAATCTGAAGGGCAATTAGGGGAAAGAAATGTCTTTCTTCCACAACTGTACACAGAACATGATCTAGCACTTTGGAAAGCTGACTGACAAAATTGGGTAGACTATTTCAGAAAACAGAACATCAAAAACACAACCTTGAATAAGTAGAACTCTCCAACATGATAGGCTTTATAACACTCTATGTCTGCTTGCTCTTAATCACAGACCATAACCAATGAACATCCATTATGTGAGTCAGATAGAAGACACTGTACATAAGAATCTTAGATCAATTTTGATAATACCAAAATATTAAAAGAGTAGCTGTTAAATACATAAATTGCTGACCCTAATCTTAGGCAGTGTCATAATTACATTTCACCTTTCCTTTAATTTCCTTTCAACCTAGAATGATTTACCTACATAAACATACTTGCTGATAGAGTTTGCAACCACAAAGATTTTGCAGTGATAATCTCAAAGGATTAAAAAAAACCCTTTGAAAATATATAAAAGGTGATTTCCCCTTCAATATTTTCTTAAGAAGGCACTTTACGTGGAACTGCACCTGAATGATAAAGGATGTGCTAGTTATCTCTACATAAAAAATGAGTGGACCATTCAAACCTCCTCTGTACACTTTTTTAGAATTCTACACTTCACATGAAAATTAGATGGAAATGCCAAAGAAAGCAGAGAATTTTTTTTTTCATTTTTTCACTAGAGTTCTAGAGTGCCTTCCATATTAATTTAGCACATTTTACAATTAGTGTTCTTCAACATCTATTAAAACTAATACCTTCAGTTCCAACTGGCGAACCCAAACTATATTATTAACAACTTCCGAAAGGTTTTTGCCAGAAAGCGGTCCAGATGCTTCACCAGGAACTCCTCGGCATCGATTCTCAAAGTCTAACCGAAAATCTGTAAAATTTAAATAAATCAAATAAATGATTATACACATTCAGTCAAGATTTCCTAAGTGCCTTCTGTGCACCAAGTACTAAGTGAAAGGTTGTGGACAGACAAATTCTAAGGCTTGGTTGTTTACCTTCAGGGACTTTACCATGTATCAAATGAGACAGAAGAAAATAACTAATTTTTAAAATCTGTAATTTATACCAAATATAGTAAATTAATCTTCAGCATATAATGTTATATAGTCCTAATCCTAAATGTTATATAAGAAAAAGTAACCTACAAAAATATTTTCTCAAGCAAACACTATAATCTCTCATAAACTTTTACCTTTAACTGAGTCCACAAGTCTTGCCAGTAAAGTTTCTCTTTCTAACATCAATTCTTTACTTATAATTGGACGCTTCACCAACTCTTTATATTTCAGAAATGCTTGAAGAAGCTAACATAAAATAAAAAAGTACATGTTCATCCTAAATCGATCAACTTGGTAAATACATAAATATCTCCCAAAATAGCTTAAGGGAAATAGTAAAAATAAAATATGTCAATATTTTACCTGCTGTGGACTATCCTGAATTTCTGAAATATAATTTTTCAACTTTCCTGCTATTTTTTGTTCCGCAGGTGCAATAATTTTTTCATATTGAGACACTGCAGCTTTCCATAAAGGCTAAACAAATTAATATTATTAGACTTTTAATATTTTCAATACTTGCCTTTGAGAAGAACAATACAAACAGGAAGTTATAAAGACAAAAACATATATATTCAACCTCAGTATATGGATTATACTGCACAGGATTCAGGCCAGTAAAAGGTTCAAATACTCGAGTCAGGCATATGATCTTCTCTTCACTGGTAGGTAAAAAATAAAGAAGCTTCTCATGAATTGTTCTAACAGCCAAAACCTAAAACATAAAATATTAAAACAAATTTATTTAAATTGATAAATCTGCACAAATAGGTCTAGAGTCTACATGTATTTGGCAAGAGTTTCTTTAAACTAGGTTCACTGAAATGAATACAACAAACCGTAATCTTGAGAATTACTACTCATCAACAGTCAAAGTGGTGCTCAAAGACGTCATTACATCACAACACTACTGTCAATTAATGTGTTCAAACCTGGTGAAAACACACAAAATCTAAATACAGTTAAGCTATGTTTAAAGTTCATTTAAGTAACGTTTTAGAGTCCTTAATTCAGTAAAAAGAACTTCTGATTTTCATTATTCTGCATTAAATTGCACCTCTAACAATGAAATAATATGTTAACAACCCTATTATGTATAACTTACAAATAGCTAGGAAACAAACTGTTGTATTTTGTACTTAAAACTTCCACCAAGAGTGGCACCTGCCTGACACAGTTGGTAGAGCAGGCGACACTTAATATCAGGGTCGTGAGTTCAAGCCCCAAGTTGGGTGTACAGCCTACTTTAAAAAAAAATGTGTATAGTTTAAATGAATAAAATGTGTGGTATTTCAATTTAAAAATAAATAAAATTTCCAACAATTAAAAGGCAATCATAAAGGTTAAGTAAAAACACTCTAACCTTTCATTTGAGATGGAAAGAGGAGTATATACTATTGATTCTTTTCTTGCTAAAAACAAAAATACCAATGTAACAACCCTGTCTACTGAGAAGGCCTAAAAGCATTGATAACTAAGTTATCAATGGCAATATTTTCCCAACCAGATTGTTGCTGCTAAATACCATTTTCCACTAAAAGGAACCAGGCTCTTGAGAGAAATGACTAGTTCCAGGAGTGAGGCAGAAAATGTCCAAGATGGGCTGGTACATTTTGGGGGGGGGGGGCGCTAAAAGTAAGGAAGTTGTCAAAAAATACTGGATTCATGTCAAAATAACACAAGAGCCAACTTAAATGGGCATTCACTGCCCAAAGATGGAATAATTTGAGGATAATAACAATAACCATAATAGACTGAAACTCATAAAATATAAAAACTCATGGCTTCGTAATGATACTAATGAGAAAACATTTTATTAATTGCCTATAGAACTTACTATGAAACTAACTTATTGTTCACTGTTCTAACAAGTAATAAATCAAAGAAAAAAGGTAATTGTGTCTACTGCCATTCACAGTAACTAAAAAACTGATGACAAAAAGTTCTTCCGTCATTAAGAGAAACACAGAAAGAACAACAGAACTGGAGAATCTATGTCACAACTGCTCACGATCATCAGTGGCTGGTAAGTCACTTAGAAGAGTTGAAGGAAGAGCATCATAAGGAGAGCCAAGAGCAAACTGACCTCCCTGCCAGTAGGAAACTGAGGCTGTGTGCCTCCTGATGTATCGGGTAGGAATCACACAGCAGCACCTGTGAAGCAGCTGGATTCAAGTAAACTAACTATAAAGATTTTCTGAAACAGTCAGGACAACTGAACATTGGTTAAATACAAAATGATACTAGGAAAATATTGTCATTTTGTTGAGTGTGATGGTGGTACTGTGGTTGTTTTCAGGGTGTAAGTATACGATTTCTTGCCTTGGCTTTAAAAATACTCCAAAAAAAGGGAAGGTGGGAGACAAAGATGGAACAGAAACTGAGTAATGCCAGTGGCTGCTGAGATCAAGTGGCGTATACACGGGCATTTGTTACACTATTTCACTTTTGTGCATGTTTCAAATTTTTCATAATGAAAAAGGTTTTAAAAAAAATCCCCAAGGAACTATGAGCACAAAGGGGGAAAAGTCAGCTTTGCAATCTTTGCATATTCTCATTTTGCTAGCCCCTCAAGCTAAATGCTTAAGTTCTATACTGAAACTTGTAACCTATGTAAATTAAACAGTTCTTCCATCAGTATTTCCACTGAGTACTCCCTGAAAAGCTGTCCCTGCTTCATAACAATTTCAATAGCCAAGGGAATGTCTGAGAACTTCTACACCAGGACGGGGAGCTGATTATCTTTTTCACAACAGAGGAGTACAAAACAGAAGTTCACAACTTACAAGGTGAACAATCACACACCGAAGAAAAAGCAAGCAGGTGGAAACTAGCAGCTAGTTGGGCACCAGTCACATGACTGCCAAAAATTATCTCACATGAACTTTAATTCTTATTCTTTCCCCAAAACATAAATAACTCCTATCAGATGTGTACTACTTACTAATTATAAAATATATTCACAAACAGGTTTGAACCTCCTTCATACTTATGTCAAAGACCCAAGTAATCAAATGATACCTCTTCAAGGCGTTTGCCAAGTTTGTCAAGTGTTTCAGGGAAGTATTTCTCATTTTTCCATGGATGAGGGACATAGCGTTGCCACGCCTGACCTGTTAGGTGATTACAGGCGGCCACCCACTGTTCACAAATTGAAATACCAGCTTTCAGATTGTCTTTCACGAGATGATAAGGATCTTCCCACAGATTCAAAGTTCCCAACTTTTTCTGAACAAATCTTCCAAATGAACCACCTAATCAAAGAGAAAGCAAATTTTTTAATGGAAATGTATTTTTACTGAATAATTACAGAATACATGCTTATGATAAAAATATACAAATTAGCAAACTAAGGATCTATGAAATACTATATGCATATCCTTAGGCTCGAAACATATTTTTCAAAACACATGCACATAATTTCTTTGTATTTTCGCATCTTTCAAGGTATTATGTGCATCTCTCAAGTGCAAAAATACATATAATTTTTTCAAAAGGCTACACTACTGTATGGAGGTAGCATTATATAACCAATTCTCAATCGCTATTTGTCTCTACTCCTACATTACAAACAATGCAGCAATAACTATCCTTATACATATACCTTTATGTACTTGTCTAATATTTCCCAAGAATAATAAAGAGAATGGTATTTTCTAGGTCAAAAAGTATATGCACTTTAATACTAACAAGTAAACCAATACATACTAAAGACTTTTGAGACCGTTACAAAATAAAGTTTAAATTAATACATGTATAGGGACTAAAAATCTATGCAAATTTACTTGCATTAATGGTCAAAGAATTTGACACATATGATTTAAATTAACCAACTATATACAAATTTATATTTAAATAATCCGGTATGATTTGCTCTAAGCATTACTCTAAGCAACAATTATTACATTAAGGAGCATTTTCAGTAAGGGCTTGAAGGAAAAACTAGAAAAACAAAGTAGAACAGGTTTCCAAAGTTTCAAAAGTTTGCTTCTTTAACAGTACCTATGATATCTAAGAGATGTAACATTCGTGACTCAGGATAGTGATCATGTTCTGTTTGTCTCCACACATCATCTACAACATCCCGAGTGGTCTCCACCAAGTCAACCACCTCCAATAAGGAAAGACCATCCAAGTTATAAAATTCCTAAAACCAAAAGGCATTCATTTTTAAACATAATGATAACTGTACTTTCGTCAATAGAGTCAACTTGTTTCCAGACTTTTCAATTGCTACAATTCTAACACCTGCGATATCATTTCCTCTTCCTTTTTCTACCAGAGAATGTGTTACTTCTTTATGCAAATACCCTACAAGTTCCTTTACAAACATAAATTTCAGGAAAGCCAGAAGAAAACATAAGAATTGCAAAGTCCATTCATGTTTGCCCTTGACCTAATTTTCTTGAAGTCTGGATTCATTTCTTGCAGCTCCTGAAAGGAGGCGGTTCTAATGCCAGACAGACATTACCCACACTAGCTCCCGTATGTCGTCACTCATGGACTGCACTGCATGTTACCCGTAATGCAATCACAGCTCAAGGTTTGTGATTTTACATTCCATCATTATGACCAAAAAAAGTTTAAAACTTTTCAAACATTTCATTAAAATGATACTATTGAAATAATACTGGGAACAAATAAAAAATTACTATTTATTTATTTTGAAAAGAATAGACTTTTTTGTAACCATATCAAAGTGGTTATATATTTAACCTCTAGGAATATTTCAAAGAATAATCAATCAAGTATAAAACTAAGACTTTTCATATTTGGGATTACTTCAAAATGCTAACTTGAATAAACTGAACATTCCTTCAAAAGAACATATTACCTCCGTGTAGATAAACCTCTGTTAGTACATTAGGCTTTTGCTTTTCCCTATGTACCTGCAGAAAAGCAATTATGTTTTTGAGAAAAATATTTACTACAGATTAGAATCTAACTTTCTTAAAAGTTTCAGTTTTTAAGTTGTATGCACATTAAGTGCGCACTTCAAGGAAACCCTGTTATGTATTAAGGATATTTTTTGTTTACAACCATCAAGTAATAATGTCAAAACAAAGGTAAATCTAATGAAAACTGAATCCTAAAGTACTTTTATCAAAAGTCTGAAACATAACTATATAGGAATCACATACTCTTGCAATTGTTTCAAATAATTCTTTAAAATAACTGGCTCTTTCTTTATTAATCTGTTTATTTCCACGATGAGCTTGTTCTACCCAAAACTGGAACTCATCACTTGGTGTTAGAATACCTGAAAAGGCGAGAAGGAAAAAAAAGAAATATCAGTACAAAATGAAAAGCCAGAAAATTATCTGGTTCATTTGATTTTGCCTATTTCCTGTGCTCATGAAGATGTACGGAAAATCAGCCTTACAATTTCTATCGACAGAAAGTTCTTCCTTAAATCCACTAAGAACAACTAACAGTACACCAAATGTATACTTCACAGGTTTGTCGCTCAGTATGTTTCCCATATGTTTTTGTATATCATCCGTCTCTACACGGTCAGTCTACACCTTCTACCTGGAAGGTTGCTTCTCCAACACAAGGCCTTCCATCACGATTCATGTTCGGGAATACCATCCAAATTAGAAATGATGACAATTTAATCAATCAACGCCCCCAATTTAATTTCAAAATATAAGCAAATTAAAATAATTTTTTGTTTCAATTTGTTTTTATATTTCCCAGTGAATTGGACAATTTCTAGTTGCTTAATCACATGCTGGAAAAGTGCACTGTTCTTTCTGGGTCTATGGTATTCAAAAAGCATCTGATTTACTGTTCAAAAAAGTATAAAACTGTATCCAATATTGTAAAATAATGATTAGTGTAGGTCATTCACTTCATATTAATTGTTCACATAAGTAATATTTATAGCTAGAATAAAATTGTAATTAGCTTCAGATAAAATGCATTTTTAAAATAAAAATCAATTATCTTTGCAAAGTAGACAATTAGGGTCAGTCCTCCTTATTCATGGATGCGGATTTATGAATTCATCCATTTCCTAACATTTATTTTGTAATCTAAAATCAATGCTTGCAATGCTTTCATGGTCATCCACAGACATGCACAGAGCAATGAAAAATTGGGAGTTGCCCCGCACACACGTTCCCAGGCTGAACAAGGTAACACTGCCTTTCTGTTTCCTATCTCCTACCATAAACAAGTATCCTTTCTGTAACCCATTCAGCTGGATGTTTTCCTCATTTTTTGTGCTTTTTATTGGTCATTTCTCTGTTTAAAATGGCTCCCAAGCATAGTGCTGAAGTGCTTCCAGTGTTGCCAAGGACAAGAACACTGTGATGTGACCTCCACAGAGAGGATACTTGTATCAGGGATGTTTCCTTCATGCATGAGTTACAGTGCTGCTGGCCATGAGGCCTATGTTAAGTAATCAACAATCTATATTAAAAAAGTATTAATTATATTAAAACAGAAACACATGTAAAATATTATATTAAAAACAGAAACATACATAAAATAGGGTTACATGTTGAGAAGTCGATAAAAATGTTACAACCAGAGGCTCACAGGAACCTAACTGTTTTTCCCCTAGGACCAAGAGTTTAGTATTTACTAATTCAATATTCACAGTGAGTTTACAGAACATAACTACTGCAAATAGAGAGACAACTATATTCTATGTCCATGAATTGCACATTGTTAAAGATTACATTTTCTTCCTCTCAAAATCCATGTAAATCTATTCATTTAAAAGGCTGAAGCTCAGAGAAGATCCAAAAGTGTGGAAATAAATCTGTGAAAAAATATATTAATTTACTAAGGTACTAATAACAAAACTGTTTTGACTTTCTTTCACTAAGCTACGGTTCTATACCTCGTGTATCATCTTCCTTAAATTTCAATTTTGATGAGTTAATGTCTGATCTTCGTAGAACTATACCCAAACCAGTTTCTAGTTCACTCAAAAGATTCTGAAGTTTGGGATCAAAGTTTCTGCTCCATTCCTGATCCTAAAGAAAAACAGACAAGAGCAAACATTGATCAAAACTTTTCCAATCAAACTGGCTTCCTTAAAATACTGTTGAGAGAAAGAAGTCGAAATACACCTGTGTCACTCAAAGCCTGCCACTGCCCTCTGTCTCATAAGGGAGGAAAAAAAGGCCTTTCAACAGTTAAAACTTTATAAAATAATTTACTATATAGCAACTTAAGAGCTGATGTGGATTACATTTATCTCTTTCTCCCATTTCTCTATTTGTCCACAAAGCTGACTTTAATTTTTTTATAATTTTTATAACATTTAAAAAACAAATACTAATGATATTAACAGCAAATATTTATCTTTGTTTATAAAGACATTTATACAAATACCTAGCTTAAAAAAAAATGACCATACAGCTCCTTTAATTTACCTACCTTTAACAACATTGGTGCAAATATTTGCCGTACTGCTTGGTAAAGAGAATTTATAGGTGATTCTAACATAGATGAAACAAGAATGTTATTATGTAGATTCTGATCAGTAATTACTTCAGGTCGCAGCTTGAAAAACACCAGCACTTTATCTTTTGTGTCAGCAAAATCAATCTAAGTGATAAACAAATGATTTTTATGTTACTTTCATGAAACTATTTGAAAGAAATGTTCCCCTAAAACTGTTCTATTACTGTATTTTTTATCCCTTGGAAAAAAATAGTTACTTTAAAATAATCACAGTATATTACAACCAATCTATCTCTGCTCCTTAAGAGCATCTGGGTTTTAAAATGTATCCCCACTTATAAGTGACTGTATCCTAAAGCTACTGTGACAAGTAGCTTATAAACAGAAAGTACTATATAAATATTGTGGACATATACTGCTAACCACTCCACTCCAACCAGACTTAATACTACAGATCAAAGTTGTGTGCCCCAGGTACAAACTGATTAGTAGTATAGGTCGCCACTCTATTCCAAAAAGTCTAAATCAAGGATGTTGATTACCCTCTTACCTGAAACTAGCATTTTAAAAGGTGTTTAAGTCATATTTAAACTCAAAGCTACCAAAACAGACTTAAGTTGCCTATCTCTTAGGTTTATCTTTATTTATCTGAGTAAAAAAATTTTTCTTTAAAGTATTTGAGCATCAAACTTTTTCATTTAAGTTGTATAACTAGAATATTTAAAGTTGGAACTGGATGAGCTAAATTGGAAGTCACTAAAGCAACCATGTGTAAAATAGGTCAGTTCACAGTAATTAGTTCATTAGCTGAAAAATGTATTACCCAAAAGAAGTTTTTGCATTATGTATGCATTTTCACAGTTGCTCTCATTTCTTTTTCCAGAAAGAGAAGTATATGTATTAAAAAGCTTTCAAACAAGTTCACTGCTATGCATGAAAACCCCTTATAGATGAGTGAGATTTCATGCTACTTTTCTTTTACCCTAATCATTATATTTTTTAGGCACAAGGAGGGAACTGGCATTTACTCAAACTCTGCATTTCTCAAAATGTCATTTGCATACACTAAAATTCTATCGCTAGTATGATCATTTTATTCCAATTACAAGCGAGAAAAACAAGCTACAGATACGTAGATTTGAAAAATTCACTCTTTAGATGTTAAATAGTACATACCCCTGTACTCTCTTCCTCCCACCTACCTGAAGAAAGAATATTCAGAAAATATACATTTTATCATTTGAAAACAGTAACCACAGTCACTGGCAAAGGCTCCCTGGCCATCAGTCAGGATGATGAGTTTTGTCCTAAGCAAAGTCAGAGCTAAAGCAAAGGATCGGTTGACTACAGCTGCTCCTCATTCCCAAGAAAAGGAAAACAGAACCAGCACTCCCAGCTGCCTCTCCTGCCAGTTTCCCTATCAGTGACAACTACGATTTTCCCTTAACTGACGCAATTTTGATAGCTATTAATTCAGAGTACAAAGATTTTATTTTTTGAGGCTGTAAAATAACTCTTAACACCTACTGGGATCCATCAGGCATCAGCCTACCACAACCTGCTGCCTGTTTTTGTACAGCCCACAAGCTAGGTTTTTAAAAAATGAAGAGGGGCGCCTGGCTGGCTCAGATGAGAGAGCTTGCTATTCTTGATCTGGGGGTTGTGGGTTCGAGCCCCACGCTGGGTGTAGAGATTACTTAAAAATAAAATCTTTAAAAAAAAAATCAAAATAACATTTCGTGACAAATAAAAATTACATGAAATTCAATTATCAGTGCCCATAAATAAAGTTTGTTTTTTTTAAAGATTTTTTTTATTTATTTATTTGACAGAGACAGCGAGAGCAGGAACACAAGCAGGGGGAGTGGGAGAGGGAGAAGCAGGCTTCCCGCTGAGCAGGGAGCCCGATGTGGGACTCGATCCCAGGACCCGGGGATCATGACCTGAGCCGAAGGCAGACGCTTCACTGACTGAGCCACCCAGGCGCCCCCATAAATAAAGTTTATTAGAACACAATCATCTTCATTTAAACATTATCTAGGACTGCTTCCATAACACAACAGCAGAGCTGTAGCTTCAGCAGAGACCTTACCGCCTACAAAGCCTGAAATACGTATCATCTGGCCCACCACAGGAGAGGGTTGCCAACCTCTTTCCTAAAGCACCTGTCTTGAGATCACCAACGGGCCTTCTGCTCCAACCTAATGGGGTCCAAGGTTCTAGGTGATTAGCCCATGCTGTCATCTTCCACACTGTCCAGTCATCCATTCAACTTCTGCAATCGCTGATTTTATTTGCCTGGCCCTTGAAATCTAAGTGAGACCAGCTCAGGGCCTCGGTGCTTATCTTCTGCTTAGAACACTCTTCCTCTAAATCTTCTGTCTGCCTACAGCTCATCAACCAAATCTCACTTCAAAGCTCACTAATCCAGACAGGTAGTCCCTCCCCCTCCATTTTAATGCACTTCCCCAGCCCACCCCCATCAGTACTTTAATATTACTCTATTTTGATTTTTTTTTTTAAGATTTTTATTTGAGAGAGAGAGAGCACAAGCAGGGGGAGCAGCAGAGGGAGAGGCAGACTCCGCCCCACTGAGCAGGGAGCCTGATGCTGGACTTGATCCCAGGACTCTGGGATCATGACCTGAGCCGAAGTCAGTCACCCAACAGACGGAGACACCCAGGCGCCCTTCTATTTGGATCCTAACCGCACTTATCAATGTCCAAAATTATGTTACATGTATGTATCTGCATGCACACGTGTAGCCAATCTTTGTGCACTCAAACTCTACTCCTTGAAGACAATTTCTGCCCTACTCATAGCTTTATTGCAAGCACCCTGTACGGTGCCAGGCCCCTCGTAAGTACTCAATATTTATGGACTTATTAAGTCATGTTGACCGTCAGACATCTACAGTACACCACAAAACACTTCAAGCATAACTCAAAGTCCGTAGTGTGGCATATGACTATATATTTTGCTGGGCTCTAGTAGCAACAGCATCAGCTTGAAAGAGTTACTGCTTCAGGACACCTGAAGCATGGGTGAAGTCAGGTGGCTCAGCGGTTAAGCCTTTGGCTCAGGTGATGATCTCAGGGTTCTGGGATTGAGTTCCACATCGGGGAGTCCCTGCTCAGTGGGGAGTCTCCCGCTCCCTCTGCCCTTCACCCTGTTCTCGTGCTCTCTCTCACTCCCAAAAAAAAAAAAAAGTTAGCACGTCCATTTTCAGTACCCAACCCAAGATACATTTTCAGCAATCCAAACCCTTCCTCATCCTGTTTTCCCTGGACTACACTCTATTTAAACTCTCAGCGGCATTTACCACAGTGCACCTTGATTTTGTAGTTTGTTGAGTGGTGTAGGTCACCTCAGGCCACTGGAGGCGGCTCTGGAAGGCAGAGGCAGAGACCCCCACTCTGAATTCTAGCACAGTTAGAGCAGTGGAGTGGCTAGCACTTGGCAGGGACCTTTGTGCCTTCCTTCTTTTGTCATAAAATGGAAATAAAGACAATCCCTCTCTACAGTGCTGTGCGTAACGGTGAATGAGCCCATGCGCACGAGGGGCGCACAGCAGTGCCTGACACTGCCTTCTAAACGCACGGAGCCTACTAGCAATGCCCTGCACGTGCTGAGCTCAAAATCAAAGCTTACTGAAGAGAATCAAACGACATCCAAGACTACAGGTTCCGAGTGAAGGGGGTGAAGGGCTCATGGAACAAAAATGCACTCCAGGTTTGCGGTGTGTGAAGCCTCTGCCGGACCCTCGGATGCGGGCCAACGGGAGAGGAAGACGTTTTAGAGCTGGTCTTCCCTGCAATGCCTGGGGCCACTCTTCCGCGGACCACCCGCAGGCTTCCTCGCGCGAAAGCCGGGGCTGGACACGGAACCGCTCCTTCGGCCTCCCGCCCGAGCCGGCAGCAGCGCCCAGCGTCAGGGAGCCAACCACGCTGCCCCTCCACAAAGAATCCAGACCGTATTCTATCATTTCCTAAAAGATCCGAAGTCCTAACCAACCTTTCCCTCGAGGCCATTTAAGCTCAGCGCACACCCCAAAAAAGAACCACGACAATTTGCCTCAAAGAACCTCAGAGGGACGAGAAAAACTTTCTTGATAAGACAGAGATCTTTTTAGTTGTAGTGTTTCAAGAGCAAAGCAAAACTAGGGGAGCACAGAGGTGCTCTGCTCAGGTGCGCGGGTGCAGATCAGCGTTGCGGGGGGTACCGGGAGGGGCCCACGCCCGGGGGCTTGGGGACGAGGGAGGGCCGGCTGCGGCGGGGGCCCGCGGGGGAGCACCCGAGGGGATTCAGCCCGGGGAGGACCCCGGAGGGGAGGGCCCCGGAGGAGGGGAGGGCCCGGAGGAGGGGAGGGCCCGGAGGAGGGGAGGACCCCGGAGGGGAGGACCGGAGGAGGGGAGGACCGGAGGAGGGGAGGACCCCGGAGGGGAGGACACCGGAGGAGGGGAGGGCCCGCTGGGGGGCCCCGGGGGGGGGGTGGCGGGGGACTGGGGGGGGGCCCGGGGGGGGCGGGGGGGCGCGGGGGGGGGAGGTGGCGGCGCGCGGCGCCCGTACCGCGTTGGAGAAGGAGACGCCGGCGTCGGTGCCCTGCACCCGGAGGAGCATCTGGTTGCCGTCGTCCAGGAAGTTGTTGACTTCAGGGCAGCTGTACGTCAGCGTCTGGTCCCGGGGCTCCGACACCAGTCCGAAGTAATTCTGGGTCGTGGTGAAGAGGAAGGCCTTCCGCACGTCGCCGCTGCCGCCCGCCATGGCGGCGGCCGGGACGGAGCAAGACAGCGGCCCGCCGCCGCCGACGCCGGAGCCCACCCCGGCGCTCACGCGCAGCCCGCCGGCCGGCCCGCAAGCCCTCGCGGTTGCCAGCGCCGTCGCCCTGGCGACGGAGCCCGACGTCGGCGCGGCCGCGCGCGCGCCGCGGACGTCAGCGCTCGGGCACGCGCACGCACAGTCCTCGGAGGCCGGCGGCCGCCGGGAGGCCGGGGCGCGGCTGCCGCCGCCGCGGTCGTTCCCGAGGGCTTCGGGCAGCTGTTTGTCAGTCGCAAAGCCTGCCGTTTATTCTTTCTGCGGATTTCTCGTAGCGGGCTGTGGGGAGCGATCCAGGCGGTGGAGCCGCGTGCCCCGGAGTCCGGAGGGCTGGGCCCTGGGGCTCCCGCTGCCCCTGCAGCCGGCGGCGCCAGGCTCCGCATCTGCGAAACGGACCGGTGCGGCCAGGTTGCCGGGCGGAGCTCGAGAGATGGCTCTCCGAAGAGGCTGCTCCAGAGCAGTGTTAATTCTCCGGCTCCGTCTCCCCGGCCCCGCTCTGTGGTGCTTCACTTCCCGCCAGTCCCTTTCCCTTTGCTACTTTACTACCAAAAATGCAGCCGGCGGTTTTTCATCGCGACCCTTACCCGAACACGCAGCCACACTTGTGAAAGAACCCAAACGTACAGTGATGCCTGTTAGCTTGTCTTATAACAAGCACAACCCGATAGCCAGTACTGAAGAAATACAGGAATGAAACCGGGCTCTTTCATTTTCTTCGCCGTAAACTACTAAACTGCTGGCCGTTCACTCTGATATTCTGAATTCAAAAATCATCTAAAATTTGCTGCGTGCTGCTGGGTGCCCAGGAACGGACTAGGCCCTGGAGACACAGGCCCTGCCCTTCAAGGGTTTTGTAGTGTAGTCGGGCGTCATCTTGCCCCTGGTTTGACCTTCATCCTCAGGAACTCAAACATAGATTTTTTTTAATTTGCATTCAGTAACCACAACTTCCTCGTAAAATTATATTCTCTTATCAGTGGAAAGAGGGTCTTTTTATCTGCTGAGCATCTTGAGTAAGATTTGGGGGTGAACTAAAAGTGGAACCGCTGTGAATTGTAAAGGGAAATGAATTTAAATTCATTTAAACTTGAAATAATCCACGAAGTGGGAGAGAGGAGTGCGTAAATTGGGATGCTGGCCCCTGGATGGGAAAAAAATCCAAACAGGAACCCAAGATGACTGGGTATAGCCAAGATGGACTTTGAAAGCAAAGATGGCTAAATATGGATCCAGAGATTTTTGCTCTGCAGTGGGCATTCTGACCCTCAACAAAGTCTTCAGGAAAGCCACCTATACTCACAAATGCTTGGTCTAGCTGAGTTGCTTTGGTGGAAATGTGTGAAATGTTGTATTTAGCGTCCAGAACAATGTGATAAGGATGAAGGCGGCACAGGTAGGAACAGGAGTCTGGGAGCAGATGAGATCCTGTGAATGTTATCCTCCCAGGAATTTTTAGGACCCTTAGGTGGGCTTTGGACTTCCTCAAGATATGACATTTGAGTGTCCGAATATAGTGTAACTCAGACATTAAGAAACATAGAAACTCCGGGCGCCTGGGTGGCTCGGTTGGTTAAGCGACTGCCTTCGGCTCAGGTCATGGTCCTGGAGTCCCGGGATCGAGTCCCGCATCGGGCTCCCTGCTCAGCGGGGAGTCTGCTTCTCCCTCTGACCCTCTTCCCTCTCGTGCTCTCTCTCTCTCATTCTCTCTCTCTCAAATAAATAAATAAAATCTTTAAAAAAGAAAAAGAAACATAGAAACTCCAGTTGACACGTAAACTTAATGAGGGTAGGAATTTTGTATGTCACTGCTGGGTACCTAAAATTAGGCAAAGAGTGGAAAGAAGACAGATTAGGTCTCTGTATTCATGAAGCTTCAATAAATCAGAAGGAATCTCAGATATAACTAACTTATGCAGAGCCACAGAGATAATTAGTTGTAGAACCAAGATTGATATCCAAACCGAATTGCAAACTGATCTCTAGGCACTATATCACAGTGGTAGACAGCCAGACATCCACCAGTATCTCAGTGGCTACTCTCCAGGTGTGGCCATTAACTCATTCTCCCCAGTAGGATGTAAGCAGAAGTAATGTGTCCCACTTAGAAGACAGGGTTTGAAGGAAGTGAGTGTACCTTCATCTTTTGCAAGCTGGATACGAAACAAGAAGAGATGACAACCATAAATGTGTAGGACGCGGGGCTCCCGACTCAGTGTGGAGCAGGGCCAGCAGCTGTTAAATAAGCAAGAAATAACCTTTATTGTGTTTGGGCCATTTTACAGCATATGTATGTGGTTTTTGTTTTTTATAGTAAGTTAAGCCAGTCTAACCAACAGAGTAATTGTTATCAGCAGTAGGGTGGCTGTTTGTTTTGTTTTGTTTCTTAATTTAATGTAGGATGTTGGCTTAGAGGTTGGTTAGCAGGTGGCATGAAAATAGGAAATATAAGCTGGAGAACAAGGGACAAAACCTTTCTGAGCCAAACTTTCCTGATTTTGATCTGTATTGGCATATCTCAAACATTTTGGTGTCGGGCCTTCTTTATGCTTTAAAAAATTATTGAAGATTCCAAAAAGATTTTTTGTGCATTATTTCTATCAATATTTACTGTAGTAGTCATGAGACCTTTTAAAACATATTCATGTACTTAAAAATGATAAGTCCATGACTTATTAACATAAATGACATGTTTTTATAAAGGTAATTAATACATCCTAGGCTCCTGGGTGGCTCAGGCAGCTAAGCCCTGACTGTTGGTTTCTACTCAGGTCTTGAGCCCAGGGTCACGGGGCCGAGCCCCATGTCCGGCTCCACAGCCCAGCATATAGTTCTCTTGTCCCTCTCCTTCCCCCTCTGCCCCTCTCCCCTTGCACTCATTCCCTCTCAAAATAAATAAAATATTTTTAAAAAATAATTATAATTCCCAACACAAACAAATTTGGTCAGAAGACTGACATTTCACATTCTTCATCCTGTCTCTTGCAATAAGTTGACCCACTGAAGTACCCGGAAAAACCTGGCCTCACACAGACGTGCAGTTAGAAAATGGGAAAGAACTTTAACAGCCTTTTCAGATCATTGTGAATATTACCCGTTGTTACTAAAATTCCACACGTGGTAGTTTCTTAAAGGCTAGTTGCAGTTTGGAATCTGGAACCATATTAGTGATCCAACATTTCATACTCAGCTACATTAAAAACCATTGGTTATCTTGCACCCTGAATGGATCTTTGACCCATGCACAGTTTCCTAACATCACGCATTGGTCCTTTGGAAAATACTGGTTCACTGAGCTATGAGGATCTTCCAAATGTGGATACATTTCATTATGCAATATTTTAAAAATCACATTCATCAGTATACCACTGATCTCGTAAGTCTTTATGCCTGAAGAGGTTGTCAGGCTTACATCAGAGAATTTAAATTTTCCAAAATTCTAATTCTTGCATGCAAGTTTGGCAACAAAGAGTGTCAGTTATTTTCCCTGAAATGATAGCCTTATTTCATTCATTTTTGAGAAAAATGTCTGCCACATACCCCGTGTCTGCATAATCATAGTTTTTGTCCTTCCAGGTGAACGTGGTCTTGTATGAAACCAGCTGCTAGTTTAGACCACGACTCCGGTCACACGGGTCTTTCCTGGAAGGCAGCCATTGTGCCTCCACATGCCGCCCGAGTACTTTGTGTGCCTTGCATTGCATCCCTCAGAACGGTGAAATGACTTGCTCTCAAGCTCTGGGATTTGGGAAAGTCGATAGTATCTACTCCTTTATGAAGGACACTGTCCTGTGCGCACACGGAGGTAAAGAACGGGTGAGCACTGGAACAGTGTTGTGTCCTGGCCTGGATCTGTGCTAGCGTTCATCACAGAGTTCTACAAACTTATTGCCTGAAAGCAACACCCCGCCATCAGCGTGAGGTCCTGCCCATCAGTCATGGGAAACCGCATGCCGGGTTGTCCGCCAAGGGTCTTGTGTGACTTAGGTCAGGATGCTGGTGGGCTGAGTCGTCGGGAGCTTAGGCTCCCCTTCCCAGCTCCTATCGTGGATGCAGAATTAAATTCCTTGCAGGTACAAGACTCCAGTCCCCATTTCTTTGCAGGCTGTCAACTGCGGTGACCTTGAGCAGGTCAAGGCCCCCACGTTCCTCACCTCTCTGTTGCAGCACCGGCAGTACACTCCCCCACACACCAGTTCAACCTTGGGTCTCCAACCTCTTGCAACAGGAAAGGCCCTATTCCCTCTCGGGGTTCACCTGATTCGACCAGGCCTGGTGGATAACCTTCTTTATTAAGTCAACTGAGTGGTAAATTCAGTATGGGAGTGACAAACCAACAAACACTAACTTCCCTGCTAATATAGCTCCTTCCTCTCTCCCTGTTCACAGGTGTCACCCCCACTCAAGGTTAGAGGGTTACACGGCGTGTGGAAACCTTGCGCCAGTTGAGAATTCTGCCTTCCACAGACGCCAGTGCTTTTGCATGATCAGTGAAAATGTGTTAGCCTGTGAAAATACTGTGACCTCCCAAACCTCTGAAAAGGGCTTCAGTGTCCGCAGGGATCCACTGTTCCAGGTGATCTCTAACAGATCTGCGTCTGTTCTATGAAAGTGACTAGAGGAAAAAAGTTTGTTCTGTTCGATCCATTATGTTTGACCAAGATTGGGCAAATTACATTATCATGTTGGTTATAAAAATTGTTCCCCTTATTAAATATACTCCTTACACTGACTCAGTTTAAGGGAAAAATGCCACAGGACTGTTATAGAATTTTTCATAGTAAAGCAGTAATCCTCTAGTTACTCTTCTTAGACAGTGGGGGGCTGTGCATGACAGGTGTTTTCAGAGCCCCTTCTTCAGACTTGCCAAAGCATGGCATTTACAGAGTTCAGCCACCAGCACAATGAAAGATATATCCTAATAGGACATTTAATACTTACATATATTTACGCCAATAGGACAAAAGGAATTCTGTTTCTTCTGACCGTTCATAAGTAGTGAATGGTCGCTAACCATTACTCCTGGCACACGGAGCCAGTCCTTCTGCAGTCAGTTGCACTGAAAATTATAGGGAGAGAGAAGGAGCTTTGTAAGCAGGGAAGTTAGTGTTTCTCGGTTTATAACACACAGCCGAAGATAATTCTTCGGTCTGCACTTCAGTGCCCCTCTTGCCCCCATGAATCCTGGGCAGAGTAGAGGAGGTGGGGGAAGAGACCAGAAATGTGATAATGTGGGTATGATTTTCCCCAGTCTCCAGTCACAGAGAGACTCAGAAACAGACATTAGAGGAGAGCAAAAAGTGTGGAGTTCCTTGCAGGTAATACTTGTGTTTCATTAAAAAAAAAAAAAGACATTATGATTAAATAATTTAAATATTTTGAATCTTCTATCAAATTTTAAGTACTATTTATTTGAATGCTGGTGTTTTTCTTTTTAAACATAATATTAATGGCAAGAATTATGGGAGGTATGTCAGAGACAGTACCCTAAACCTATTCTCTTTAAAGATGAACACCAGTCTTGGGAGAAGTTATTTTTTTTAAAGATTTTATTTATTTGAGAGGGAGAGAGAGAATACGAACAGGGGGTGGAGAGGCAGAGGAAGACAGAGAAGCAGACTCCCCACTGAGCAGGGAGCCCGGATGCGGGACTCGACCCCAGGACTCTGGGATCATGACCTGAGCCAAAGACAGATGCTTAACTGAATGAGCCAGCCAGGCACGAGGGGAGAATTTTTTTTTTAAAGTATGGATGTTTTTATACTTCTTGGTAAAAATTGTATTTATTGAGCTTTGGTTTGTATTTGCTTATATACAGGTTTAATTGACAAACATCTTGGTATTGAGGGAGAAGAAACCATGTGGCAGAGCACTCACGGGCTCTGGAAGCTTCTGCCTGTCACTTCCATTCACATTGTATTAGCCAAGCAAGTCACAGGGTCACATCTAACGGCAGGGGTCAGGTAAGCACAGCTGGGCCTTGTGCATGAAAGGAGAGAGAGCAGAAGTTTGAGAGCAGTCCTAATGACGAGCACACCTTCCAGACGTCTTTCCAGTTAAGAGAAAGAGTACTGCTCGGGCTACACAAAATCACCTGCCCTGTTTCCTTGTTCCTCCGTAGTAGTAATGAGCACAGTTCTCTGTAGTGGCTGCCCTTGATGACAAAGAACAGAGCCCCCAGCTGACCCTGACCGGCGTGCAGTATGAGCAAGCAAACACATGTCTTCAACGACTGAGCTCTTGGCTTCTTTGTTGCTGTGGCCTAATTGAGCCCCTCCAGACGGACCCACCCTGTCTCACACGGAGGCCACTCCACGAATTTACGTGGCCACGTGAGTTTTGGTGGCTTTATAGAGTGCTGTCTTCCCTACACCAACCAAGTTAAGGGATGATCATTTGTCTGATAAAGCTAGTGCTTTTAATTTTGCCTTTCAGTGTGATCAACTATACTAGTGATACTGTTTTAAGGTTCTTACTATAAAAAAAAATTCCAAACATAGTAATAGGTAGTATTTTCCTCTATAATGATGCTGATTGTTCTTTTAAATGCTTTGATGCGGCTTTCTTTCCTGTGTGCCTGACGTAGCTTACCTTTATTTGCAGCAGATAGTCTTGCTGAGACTTGTAACTGGATGCCCTGTAATATTATTTTTAAAAACACATAACCATTGATGTAAAGTGCTAAAAGGAAAACTTCTTCATACCATGGCAACTATTAATAAAAATCTCCACATAAACTGTTAGTATGAGTCTTTTATTTTCTATTTCCATTTTTATTTATGTGAAGTGATAGTTGAGTAACATGCAATTAAGCCACAGCTTTCTGCTTCACAGCCCAGCATCTTTTTTTGGATGACTTCTGTGATAAAATAACCCTCTGACATCACAGCCTGTTGCTATGAGAATAGAGCATCAAAAATTTGGTAGCATCAACTTACTCAAGAGGGTAGCTCAGGACAGATTTAAAGAAAAAGAGACCAAGTTTTTAACATATCTTTTCATCTTGGCACCTTTAGTCCCTAAAGATGTCTAACAAATATGAAATGTGAAATTGAGACCCTTATTCCCTGAAACTAATGGAAGTTACCCCCATGATGTGTCTCATGTTCTTGCCTGGAACGGGGCCGTGAAGTCAATGAATGCACATGTGGGGGCAGTCCTTTATTAGAGAAAGGAGAGGGATTTAAGATCTCCATGTGATGCAGTCCTTGCCTTCGGGTTCAAATGTGGCTCCTCATGGTCCAGCAACGTGTAAACCAGAAAGATAGCTTATCTGGGCTTCCTGCTGGGGACACTCTGAGAGCTTGCTTATTTTAAGGCTCAAAGTCTTTTTTTAATTGGGATGTATGGTTTCTTTAACAATATAATTACCTTAAAAACTTGGCTGATATGTGCTTCTAGTTCCTGTATTGTGAATCCCACAGCTCTTTCCCATATATAATTCTCAAGAATGATTCATCTCTGCTCCCTCATGTACATGCCCCTCTCTCTCAGTGAATGATGGCTATCTGAAAGCTCTCTGAAACAGTAAGTTTGGATGCAAGGTTAAAACCCTTAATCTGATCTCTGCAGAAAGGTTGTATCACTTTTTTTGAACCGAGAGACCTTTTAGTGCCTTTGTCACTTAAAACTTTTAGGAAAAGTTATTACCTAGACCTTGGGTCTAGGAGCAGTCAGTTTTTCTCACTTTAAAAGGACCTTGATCTGTAGAATTCCTTAGTACCCTTTACCTCTTCCAGAACAGCAGCCAGTTCTCATCTGAGCTCCCCTCTTTGTTATAAGATCTTGCTAAAGGTAGATAACTGTATCCAGCACATATCACTCTGTCTCCATCTACTTCCCATAGAGTTGGGGTCTCACTAGGCTCATGGTCTACCTTCTACTTCTCACTGGGGACAGTTTTACTGGTATGTTACCAAGGTGAACTAGGGCTCTCCAGCTCACGAGCCTGCCAATCTGCTTCTCTGCTGTCTGCTGCCTACTTGTTCTGTACAAATTGTACTTTCTATATGGCAGCATCCTTCTTCCAAGCACCAACATCTGTATTCACATGGGAGTCCTTGTTCTCATTTGCCAAATATGTCTGGATTTCCCCATTCTTGGCACATAGTTGGACTGAAGTTATTCACTCTTTTTTCAGATCTGAAAATGTCTTTATTTTTTAGAAAATGGATTCCAGGAAGGTTAAAAAGCAGTACCAGAGGGTATAGGTGCAGAATTGGATGTTGTCATTCAAAGCATTAAGAATATGGCAATATACATACATGAAAAGCATCTCTTAGGTGTTTAAAACAAAAAAATGTATAAGTCATTCCTAACTAATTTGAGCTTTATAGCATTTCCTAGATGAGAAAAACAGTTAACATTTGAAAGTCCTGAAAACTTTTTCCTTGGCTAATTACGAGATGATTTGCCTTTGATCAGATTCCTTCCTTTTTTAAACATGGATAAAAGCATTACATAGGTCCACAGTTAAACAGGCAACATGTTGCAAATTACTTCTGGTATAATGTATTCCAACAAAGCTTAGAAAAGATGTTGAGGGGGCTTTGGACTAAGTTTAATAGTCATCTCCTCTGCTGACAACTTCTTTACACGTTGGACGCAACAGTATGGCCTCTGCTGTCTTTGAAGATGGGCATGACCATTTGACTTGCTATCCTCTGAAATGTAATAAGTGATATATCACATATACACAGAACTGTAAAAGCCAGTGTATAATTTACCACGGTTCTTTTCCAGTGCTGTGGTGATCATGGAGGTGGAAGTCAAGATGGGGGTTTGATCAGCCTAGCCCCCTGAGTAGCTGGCTATGATGAGTGTAGTGATCTTGATGGTATATCATAAACAAGAAATACATTTGTGTTATAAGATAACGAGATTTTGGTGTGGTATGTTACTGTACATTGCCCTGTCCTGACATACGCACTCAAGGTATGGCAACTGGCTTAACGTAACAGAGTTGTATTTATCCTTCATTTGACAGTTGATTGTGATATTTGGCAGGCAGTCTTATTCCCCAGACGACAGACTTCTCTCCAAAGTTGTTTGAACCTGGCTGAGAGATCAAGAGTGAAGCCTGGTGCAGGAGACTGTGGTGGCAATTCCCGACTGCCTAAGCCAGCGGGAAGACCTCGCTGTGTCTCTGGGATAGGAGGGAATGACTTGTCGTGAGCACGGGGCACTCCGTGATGTGCAGACTTCGAGCTCCACTGGATGCTCTGTCTTGCTTCTCAGGTGTGCGCAGCGCTGGCCTCCTGGGCGCGTGGTCCCTGTGGTGGCTTGCACACAGCCTTGTGCTTGGAAGGGTTCAGTGGTCGGCTCTCACAGGGCATTCAGGGAGTTTTGAACAAGGGACTCCACATTTTCATACCGCTCTGGGCCCCCCAGGTTACGTAGCTGGGCCTGCATGTGGGTTCTACCTGGAACCTGTGCGATGGAAGCCTGGGCTACAGATGGAATGTTGAAGAACTCACTGAAGTTTGTCTGAGAATTGCCTGTTTTTTGGCCTGTGGAGAGAAAATATTGTGAAAAAATTTTTTGTGTGCTTTTCTTTTCTGCACATTCTTGCTCACGACCATATATACAGTCTGTCATTCTCACTGCCTCAAGGAGAATTAAGGACTATAAAATCAGAAATGCAAAGAACAGTTGATTTGGGTTTTTTACTTTAAAAATATGCTGTAACAGTTGGAGGTCATCTTGGCTAGGAACGGGGTTCCAGAGCTGAAGAAGGCTCAGACTTGGAGGGGTTCTCTGAGGCTGGGGCTTTGCTTTTCTCTACTGCTCCTTCAAAACTATGTAAACTCATTCTTCCCTGGATCCTGAATAAAATCTCATTCCAACCCCATATTGTTGTAGACTGTATTTTTATTTGGAGCCTCTCTCTGCAGGGTTGTACATTCAGGTGTTGATGAATTCAGGGGTAGCCATAGGACTTAAACAGAAGTGGTGTCACTTCAGAGCAGGACCTTGAACAGCCAGCATGGGATTCACGTTTTCTGTTCCCTTCACCATAACGGGAGGCAGTGCCCCAGATGGTGGCTACTCCGTGTTGGGGTCCCAGAGTGAACCACGGCCACAGTCGGGCTGCAGGTGATGTGCTCTAGCACGCTGCTTTAGGATGTAGGGACACATGGCATGTGTTACATAGTTCTGCGCTGCCGGGCCTCTCAAACACTAGGAGCATTGTGGACTTGTGTGAAAGAAAGTCATGTTCTAGCATCTCATTTCTACTGTTCCCTTAAGAGTTTTCTTTCTCTGTTTTATGTGTATGGAGATATTTCATAAAATGTTGGCCTGCAAGGTTGTTTTGAACATAAATGTGTGGAAAGGAGCATTTATGTAGATCCGGGACCAAAATTCTATGTGGCATCCCATAAATCGTTTAATTTTTGTGTTGCTTCTTTTTCTGGCAAGTGCCAATGCCCTATTTTAAAGAGGTGTTAAGAAAAAATAAACTGTGTACAGAATATATAAATTAACACATTTTAAAGGACCATTTTTGGCTGCCTTGATTCAGATGGAATATTTTAAAATGTCTTTTTCATCACTTCATCCTATAACCTTCAAAAGCTAAGGGATACGTGTGTAATCAAGATGTTAAGTAGAGGGCAGAGCTTTGGCTCAGTCCTTTTGCTTAGTGCCCTGTCTGGTATGAATACACGTCCACTGCTGTGTTAGATGGATATTTAGTTGTTTTTTTTCTATATCCTTCTATATAACAGTAGGATAAAATGAAGGATAAAGGAAATTGTCTTTTTTTTCTTTTTCTTTTTTTTTTTTTTAAGATTTTATTTATTTATTCGAGAGAGAGAGAATGAGAGATAGAGAACATGAGAGGGAAGAGGGTCAGAAGGAGAAGCAGACCCCCTGCTGAGCAGGGAGCCCGATGTGGGACTCGATCCCGGGACTCCAGGATCATGACCTGAGCCGAAGGCAGTTGCTTAACCAACTGAGCCACCCAGGCGCCCTAAAGGAAATTGTCTTACCTAAAGTTATTGGGTGTCTTTGGATTTGAAACCAGAATATATGAGTTTCTGCTTAAGGTAAATGCTTCATGCCTCCCCTTCCTTCTCATTATTCTCATTAAAATTCTACACAAAAAGAACCACAATACTGTGTCGTACTTTGCTTCTCCATGGTAGGTGCCTTCTTGATGGAAACTAATGTATTGTCCATGTGTTAGCAACAGAAAAGATTAAAACCACCTAACGCGATGCTTATGTACTGCTTGTGGGCAGTGATGCCCCTTCTGTGAGTAACTGGAATGGTTCACGTTGACCATAGAGGTACGGTGGTGGCAGTAGGTACTGATCAAAAAAGACAGTGAAGAAAACGGTCTCCATGACCCTGGAAATCATCTCTTTAATATCACTGATAAGCATAGATTATTGGCCCTTTGTTCCTAAAATTCGCTTAAATGCAAGTGTGCCCCATGTATCCTTCCCCCCCTTCTGTAAGATTCATGAATAAAGGAGTCACGCCTGACTTTTATATCCCTAAACCCAGCACAGTTCCTGGCTTATTTTAAGTGATCATTAAATATTGTGTGAGTAATAAGCTTAATGAGTGAATACCATACGGTCTTCCATTTTTTTTTCCCCCAGAGAATTCCATAGATGTAGTGAGATCCTATCCGGTCAAATGTCCAGGTGTGGTGGGCTCCTCTTCCTTAGGCCTACAAGAAGCAGTTGCAGTTGTGTAAGAGAAGTTCTTCTTCTTCTTCAAACAACACTCAATGGAGAAAAGACAGTCTCTTCAATAAATGGTGCTGGGATAACTGGATATTCACATGGAAAAGAATGAAACTGGACCCTGATCGTACACCACTCACAAAAATTACCTCAGAATTGATTAACAACTTAAGTGTAAGACCTGAAGTCATGAAATTCCTAAAAGAAAACAGGAATAAAACTCCCTGAGAAGGTCTTCATGATGATTTTTGGCTCTAACACTGAAAGCATAAGCAACAAAATCAAAAATAAGTGGGAGTACATCACACTGAAAAGCTTGTGCATATCAAAATAAAGTGAAAAGACAACCTATGGAATGGGGATAAAAATTGCAAACCATATGCCTGATAAGGGGTTAATATCCAAAATATATAAAAAACTCATACAACTCAACAAACAACATGGAAACAAATAACCCAATTAAAAAATGGACAAAGGACTGAATAGACACTTCTCCAAAGAATATATATGAAAAGTCAACAGGTACATGAAAAGATGTTTCATATCACTAGTCATTATGGGCATGCATATTAAAACCACAATGAGTTACTACCCCATGTCTGTTAGAAAGGCTTTTGTCACAAAGATGAGACAGCAAGGGCATGGATGAAGGGGACCCTCGGGCACTGTTGGTGGGAATGCAGACTGGTGCAGTCGCTCCGGAAAAGAGTATAGAGGATCCTTAAAAAATTAAAAAATAAAACTACCGTATGATCCAGCAATTCCACTTGTGGGAATACCGGTGACCCTTGAACAACATGGGCGTCAGACACACCAACACTCCCGTGCTTAGCTGAAAATCTCCTTACAACTTTTGACTCCCCAGAAACATCACTGCCAACAGCCTGCTAATGACCTTACGCATCCCATGAACAGGCGCTGAACACAGATTTCACAGGTCATACGCACTATACACTGCATTTACCATCAAGTCAGCTCGAGAAAAGAAAGTTATGAAGAAAACCTAAGGAAAGCACGCAAATCTGCGAGTAACAACCTAAACGTCCGCCAATACACGAGTGGATAAAGGTGAGATACGTGTGTGCGCATCACAACACAGTATTACTCAGCCAAAGAAATACGGAGAGGGCGCCTGGGTGGCTCAGATGGTTGGGCGTCTGCCTTCGGCTCGGGTCATGATCCCGGCGTCCTGGGATCGAGTCCCGCATCGGGATCCCTGCTCCGTGGGAGCCTGCTTCTCCCTCTGCCTCTCTCTCTCTCTCTCCCTCTGTCTCTCATGAATAAATAAATAAAATCTTAAAAAAAAAATACGGAGAAATCCTACCATTTGGGACCCCACGGAGGGCCCGTGAAGACACGAGGCTAAGAGCAGTGACACAGACGACCACCGTGTCCCATCACCCTGCCGAGCGGGGGCTAAACAGGAAAATCCACGCCGGGCAAAGCGAGCGACGCAGGTCAGCCGCGCGGACGGAGGGCGGCCACGGCTCGTCCCGAGCTGGCGAGCGGGCGGGCGCGGAGCCTCCGGAGCCGCAGCGCCGGGGCCGCACGTGGGGACCCCGAGAGCGCCGCGCCGCAGCAGCGCAGCCGGGGTGCGCACACAGCCCGACCGCGGCGGCTCCCGGGCTCCAGGCCGCCCCCGGAAGAAACACGCCCGGAGCGGCGGGCAGCCCCGCGCGGCGGGGGCCCCGCGGCCCGCTCTGCGCCGCAGAGGACTGGGGGTCTCCCCCAGCGCGAGGGACAGGGGGAGGCTCCGTGAGCAAGGCCGGGGGGCCCGGGCCACCCACCGCGGCCGCGGGGCCGGCGACGGCAGACCCTCCCGCGCAGCGGCCACGGCAGCCCACTCCGTCCCAGCGCAGCGCCGGCCCCGGCCGCGCACGGCCACGCACGGCCACGCACGGCCACGCACGGCCACGCACGGCCACGCACGGCCACGCCCCTGCCGGCGGCCAGCGCCGCGCTGGCGTCACTTCCGGCCCGGGGCGGTCCGCATCCGGGTCAGAGCGAGCCTCTCGCTCGCGGAGTGTGTGAGTGGTGGAGGTGCTGCGCTGTCCGCCTTCTCTCTTCCCGGTGCGAGCGACCGCGGTGTCCGCCGGCGAGGAGTGCCCCCGGCCGCGAGCAGAGGAGGACGGGGCGGAGACCCGGGCGCGGGCGGCGGCCGGGCTGGGCCGCTCTGCCGCGGGCTGGCGGCTCTGCTCCTCCGCTTGCTGCTGTGTCTGGGAGCCGGCTGCCAGCACTGAGGCGTCCCCGGCGGACAGCGACCCCCTGCCCCGGCTCCTCGGGCCGCCCTGCCGGGGAGGGCGGAAGATGCCGGTGAAGAAGAAGAGAAAATCCCCTGGGGTGGCAGCGGCAGTGGCGGAAGACGGAGGCCTCAAAAAGTGTAAAATCTCCAGGTATCGCCTCCCCCCCCTTCCGTCTTCCCCCCTTGGCTGGGCGGCGAGAGGAGCAGCAGGCGGGCCGGGGCGCCGGGGCGCCGGGGCTCGGGCTGGGGAGGCGAGCCCCCGCGAGAAAGCCGGCTGCTGGGCGCGGGACCCCGCGACGCTCTGCGCCCGCCCGCACCTCGTGCTCGGCCTGTGCGCCCGGGGAGGGGCTGCGGGAGTCGCCTCACCTTCGGCTCTGCGTGCCCTGGAGGGTGGGGAGACGGGACTGCGCACGGCAGCTGCGCCCTCGCCCCTCGCTCCTCGTCCCCTTCTCCCTCTGCACCCCCGCCCCGACGCTCGTCCAGACCTGCGAGTGAGTCCAGGTCCGCGGAAGGGGCGCTTCTAGAATCCCTTTGTAGCGTGCGAGGAAGGGAGCGGAGCTGCGGTAATGTCGACCTGACAACTGCCGGGGGTAGGCAGCAAAGCTCGCTGTGCTCTAATTGGCCCCCAGATGGAGTCTTTGGAGGGGTCAGAGCCAGAAGATCCCAGCAGGAAGCCCCTTTTCTGGAAGGATAGTGCCTCCACCTGCGCCAAGTCCCTACGTGCAGAGTTGGAAAGGCCCTGCTTGCGGTTTTATTTTCTAGCATTCAGGATGCTGTTAGCTCTCGGTATAAATATTAATAAACTGGGACTTATTTTGCTCAGTGTCCTCTTGGAGAAAAAGAAGCTAGAGCAGAGCTGTAATTCGAGCTCTTTGATCCCACTGTAGCAACGTTGTGTGCTGCACAAAATCATTGCAATTTAGGTGTGAGAAGTGGCTCTTTTCTAAATCTCATTGGGTGTCTGTATCACCGGTTGGCACTTGATGTAACAGCTTCAGATGCTGCCGTTTACAGAGGACCGCAGTCAGCGTTATGGACAGGTAATGACAGAGCTCTCCTTGCAGAGAGCGGCTTCAGCAGTGGGGGAGCCAGCTTCCTTAGTCTGCATCTTCCTTCCCTTCCTAGTTGACGGAATTTTTTTACTTTTTCACTAAGGATATTTTGGGGCTATTAGTGTGAAAGATGATAAGGTTTTCTTATACCTCTTGGTGACACACTAGAATGTGACAGCGCTATTCCACCAGCTCATAGTTTTATGAAACAGAGAAGTTAGTTTTTTATTACTCTAACTTGTGGCCATCTTAAGTGCATAACATATCAAAATTATTTAAATGAAGCACATTAAAATAGCCAAGCAGTCAGTGTTGTTAAAACTCAGGTGATACTTTGCTCTCTCAACTTAAAATGTTAAATATGGTACCCTTATTTATGACATTACTCAGTAGCTAGAGTTGTAGCCTTTCTAGGTCATTGTGGTGGTGTAACTCTCTGAGCTCCTTGAAGTTCATTAAATCCTAAAGGCCATTTATGAACTTCCCAACCTTTAGTGATTTTGTGGAAGAGATAGGCTTTGGGATTAAATAGATTTGGCCCAGTTATTTGTACAATTATTTTCATATTTGCAGTTACCTTTTGTTTTTAATCTGTGGGATTTCATTATACTCTTGGGTCCTAAATCATCTTCTGTCTTTAAATACCTATTTAAGTTTGACAGATGATAAGTAAACAGCTGTTAATATATGATTCTTAAAAAATATTGGCTCATTAAGTATCAAAATATATTTTATAAGATTTTGTTTTCAAATGTATGCGTATTATACACAAATATAATTTCCATACAAGTCAGCAGAAGAATCACTCTAAAGATTAATACATTCCCAACGACTCGTCTTGTCTTGAGACCATTAGGTTGAACTTCCATGTGGTCATTTGAAATCTGGGGAAATGATTTTAGGTGATATTTTTGGATTTTGATAGTGAGCAAAGTAGCATTTGGGTTTTGTTAGCAAGAAAATTTTACGTATACACTACTGTTTCAATTTGCAAATACTAAACAACTCCGATTTTTTCCTATAATACCAGCTGTAAAAAAAAAAAAAAAGTACTTTGTTTACTTTGAATTGAAGTAGTTCATATTGAACTTAGCTTTTCACTGAAAGTTGAGACTTGATAAAATTCTTAGGCATTTGTGTGTTTTCTAAGCTATTGCAGATCCCAACCCCCTGCTAGACTAATAAGTGGAGAGGAACATTTTTCAAGCAAGAAGTGCCTGGCTTGGTTTTATGAGTATGCAGGTAATGAAATTAATATAAGAAGATATCAGTCACATGCTTTAACATTTTTTTTGGTTCATTCATTTAACAAATCATTTATTGCAGGCCTGCTTTGTGTTAGTGCTGTGTCCTGGGATCAGGGTCAAGACTGAGGATTATAGGTAGACTAAGAATTTGGTGCCATGTCAGGATGATATTTCTTTAAATATGTAATTCAGTATATATTTAGTGGGAGGGGTGAAACTCATTTACTTTTGATACAATTTGTAAACATACATTTATTGGTCTATGTCTATTAGCTAACGTAGACTTAATAGTCTGGAAAACACAAAGTATATAATAAAACATTTTATGCTTTATATAGTTTTTATTTTTCTTTTCCATATTCTATTGAAAATTTTCTGAACCTAAACTGACATTTTCTGAAACTTTGGGGGAGGCATAGTAAAAGATTTAAGATTCAGATCTGTCATTACACAACACATTTGCCCCTTAATCATTGCTGGTTAGCCCCCTTCAGTTCTACTAGAAATGCAGTAATAAATCAGAAAGTAAACCAACTATACTGCTATAGTGTGATAAATGCTGTATTAGAAGTCCTGTGATAGTTCAGAGGAGGAACATGTCACCCAGCCTTGGGAGTGTCAGGGAAGGGCTTCCAGAAGGAGCTAACTGAAGCTAAATCCTGTAAGCGCTGGAAGCTCTGGGTTGGGGTGGAGCCGTAGCCTGGGGGTGAAAGTCAGAGCCAGGGAGGAGACATCACCGTTAAGCACACATATGAAATAGAATATTTGTTTCCCATTTATTACTTTCTCATAAGCATGTATGAAAACATTTTTTTTCCCCTCAGAATAGTTTCGGTCTTATGGAATTAATGATTTTATAGCTTCTCCCTCCTCCTTTTATCACTATCATTCTCAGCATTTAAAATAAAGCGGTGTATATACCATCACACTCATATTTAGTGCTGATCAGTTAAGGTCTAAAGTATACTGTGAACTTGAGGTATAAGTTTAGGCTAACTATGGAAAGTAAGACTATTGATGGGGGACAGCAACTTCACTGTTGAACCAGCTGAGGGATCCCCAAAGTATAATTTAAAAATTGTTTAGTAACAGAACAGATTCTTTCTAGACCAAAAAAACTGCTATTACTGGCATCCCAAGACAGTGTCTAACCCAAATTAAATGAAGGGAATTCATTTCTTGCTGACCTCCATTTAAATGTTGACCCATTATTCAAAATGCCAGTTTTACTGGAATTCATGATATAGAATCAAAAGGTCACTCACCTTATTTCACTTAGATACCATATTTTAGTCCATTTTTTTTCTTTCATGCTTATTTGAATTTCCTCTCCTTGGGACTTTCGTGGGTTGTATAATCTAATTAGCTCGACATTTATTTCCTATACTAGCATTTTTGTAGTAGCATAATAATTGCTCTTTATTTCAAAAATCATACTTAATTATATAAGGTTTCCTAACAATCATTCTGTTAAGTAGGTGATGTTATCCCTTTTTATAGATGAGGAAACCGAGGTTTAGATTGAGTAATTTGCCCAAGATCATACAGTGACAAGAGCCAGGATTCAAAGTTTGGTCATTCTGATTGCAGAGCCTATGCTTTTAATTACTACTATCTTATAATTTCTTTTTTTAAATATGTACATGGCAACTAATTTTCCTTATACAAAAAAAATTAGTAAATGCACTTGAGGGTAATTTACATTATGTCATTTATTGAATGAGTCATTCAGTAAATATTTATTGAGCATTCGACGTGCGTCAGGCACTGGTAAGTGCCAGGGTTATCGTAGTGAACAAGTTAGACAAGATGCCTGCCTTCAAGGGACTTGCCTTCTGGTGGGGAAGACAGACAGTAAATAGATAAGTAGGCAAGACAATTCTAGTCCGTGGAGTATTGTAAAAGTAAAAATATGGTGAGGTGTAGGGATAGAAAGTAGAAAGTTTGGATGGACTTTCAAGTAGGGTGATTAGAGAAGGCTTCTCTAGACATTACTTTGGGCAGAGACCTAACTGACAAGGAAGAACCAGTCATTTAGCAAATAATAGTCACTGTTCTGTCTAAAATGGGGCTGTCCCTTATTAAAATGGAGACAGTCTTTGGGCCTACTGAGAATAATACAGGTAAAGCACTTAGCTCAGTACCTGGAATGTAGTCAGAACTCAATAAATGTAAGTTCTTATTAACAGAGTAATAGCATTACAGCATTAGATTTCCTGGTTGTGGATTTTGACAGTTCGGTCTCAGGATTAACAGGATAGCTCCTGTGTAGCTCATGTTGAAGGTGCTGTGTCATTCACTGAGCACAGTTTTTGTTTGCTGATCATCTGCTATGGCTGGCATGGTTTTAGACTCTGCAGACACCGCTGCAAACAGTCTATGGTTATAAAAAAAAGAAAATTGATTTTTTTACTTTTAAAAATATTTTACCACTAATTTTGTTAATATATCATAGGTGATGTGTGTTAAGCCTGATGATTTTGCTGTTTCACAAGACCTCTCATCTTGAGTGATATTTACATTAGCAAGGACTCAGTAATACCGGGGTCATATTACTGCACCAAAGCATGGAAAGTGAAAAGGCACTTTTAAAATCTTAGAAAGAACCCGGAAAACAGGATAGAATGGCTAACTTCTAATAAAGTTCTACCAGCTGGTAGAGTGAACTAAATCATTCCCGTAGTTTCTTAAATTGAGTGGAAAGCCTGAAGAGTAAAATTCAGCTGCAGAGTAGATTTATTGGAAGAGTGTATTTCAATAAGTAGAACGTTAGTTCTGGAAAGATGCGGTCCAGGAAAAGAACATTGGTATTGACCTTGTTTTAGAGTTAGATTTGTAATTATTTTCATTGCTTTGGGAAAGTTACTTAACATTTACAGAAAGGTCTTGTGTATGTCTTATATATACATATAACAAAATATAATTTGATTCTCATCAAATGTTAACCACTAACTAGTCCTGCAGTTTCTAGGAAGGCTGTATTTTATGATAGTAACTGATACTTCTTGACATGACTCTTCAGCTCTCTCTTCTCATTACTAATGATGGCAGCTTTGAGAGCAAGTCAGTTTTCTTTTTCATAGGAAAAATTTATAATACATTTTTGTCATGGCTTAAAGAAAAACTATGCCCTTCCATTAAATTTTTTATCTAATTTTTACTTTCAACGAAACCATATATAAGGATACATACTCAGTTATATTTTTGCCAGCTTTATTGTATATGTATGCTTTTAAAATGACATAATTAACACATTCTCATAAAAAATCCTCCAAATATATATTAGGAGGTGAAAGTGTCCTGTAATTACCACCCCTCTCACCTTTTAACACCTCACTGCATAAATAACTGCAGTACTTATTTAAACCAGAAAATTAAATAAGGCTTTTGGTTTCGGACCATATTTTTACCTCATCTTAGCAGCCTAGATCTCATCTGAAGCAGCAAGAATATATTGGCCCACATACTGGATGGCTCTACTCTTCTGTGAAGAAAAAACCGTTGGGCGTCAGCTTCGTGCTGTACTTGTGAACTAATGATGATGTACAATGCCATCACCAATGAGTAGCCATGGTCTTGTCTGTGATTAATAAAGCTGCAGGATTTTTATAAGTCCTTAAAAAAGAAAACGGGTTTTTTTGGCTACCTTAATATTTCAAGACTATGTTTTCAAAAATCAAATACGATAACATATTTCTATCATGTTTTATAATTATTTTAACTAACTCAGTCTTTTTTAATTGAGATACGACATTAGTTTCAGATATACAGCATCATAATTCAACATATGTATACATTGCAAAGTGATCACCATAAGTCTAGTTGACATCTCACCATACATAGTTGCAAATTTTTTTCTTGGTGATGAGAATTTTTAAGATCTACTCTCAGCAACTTGTAATATAGTATTATTAACTGTAGTCATCATTCTGTACATTACATCCCAGGATTTATTTATTTTAGAATTAGAAGTTTGTACTTTTGACCACCTTCACCCGTTTTTCCCACCCCCCATTCCTGCCTCTGGCAGCCACCAACCTGTTCTCTGTATTTATGAGTCTGGGTTTTTTTTGCTTGTTTGTTTGTAGATTCCACATATAAGTTACATCATATGTTATCTGTCCCTCTCCGACTTGTTTCACTTAGCATAATGCTCTCTGGGTCCATCCATGTTGTCACAGGTTTGTTGTAATCTTAGCGAGTTACAAAAGAGACCTAGCAGTGATGTAATCACTGTCTTTTCAGAAACTGATGAAATAAAGAAATAGGAGAATTGGTGTATTGATTATTTAGTGCTACTAAGGGAGAAAAATAAGAAACAAGCTAAGTGTCATTAATTTTTGGACAAATGATAAACATAAGCTAATTGAGGGATTAAACTTGTTTCTATATTAAGGTGACATAATTAATGCTTTGATGTCTATTTTAGATCCAAGATGATAAGGAAAGTAGTAATTTTTCTAAGTTACTATTTTCAAAAGAGTGTATATTTTTAAAGTATTAAATTTTATTTGGTTGTATTTCAAAAGGGTAATAAATGACCTTATGTTTTAGTAAGAAAGCAGGTATTCTCTGATTACTGTCTTGAGTTGTGGGCTGGTCCTACACATTCTAGCAAAATTTCTTATGGTTCTTTATATTTACGCATTGCGAAAAATTTTCTTCAGGAAGGCTCTCGGAAATTTTTTTTTAATGCATAGGTTCAAGTTACTGTACAAACAAATGACTGATATTAATGCTACTTCCCCACTTTTCCCCTTAATTTCATTTTGTAATGTGTTTAAAGAGTATTTCAAAAATTTTACATTTTAAATCGTATAGCAAATATTTGTACTTTATCAAAGATCTGTTCAAAATTCAAATTTTGTTATTTACAAAAAATGTTATGGTATATTCATGGTTGCCTTTAGTACACTGACTTATGTTTTATGTTGATATTAAATTATAACAATAAAATATATAAATTATTTTTGTCTTTGAAGGTCCTGATGAAGTTGTAGGGCCAGAAGGAATGGAAAAATTTTGTGAAGACATTGGTGTTGAACCTGAAAATGTATGTTTTATTTCTAAGTAGAATGGAATACAAGTGGGGTATAGCATATTTATAAATTTCTAAAATTCGGGACACTTTAATCTCGTATCAGGGTTTTGTTTCTTCATGTTTAATACTATGGGTTGTCATTAGTATTTTTAATCAATTTAAGTTGGGCACGTGTTCTCTTTCTTGATACAGTTGTGTCATTGTAATAGAGTGAGAGAGATTCTACCTTCAGACGCTGGCTAGAACTTGTACTTTTAAGGAATTGGCCCATCTGAATTTCTTTGGAGTTAACACTCCCCGAGGTCGCACGTGCCCTGGTGGTGGGGTGGGAACACTCCCCGAGGTCGCACGTGCCCTGGTGGTGGGGTGGGAACACTGCCCGAGGTCGCACGTGCCCTGGTGGTGGGGTGGGAATGCTTGTACAGGGTGCTCTCCGTGATGGACACGGACGTGGCCGCCTCTGTGCTGACTTTCCCTTATCCTTTATGTTCTGTTCTTTCCAGATTATTATGTTAGTTTTAGCGTGGAAATTGGAGGCTGAAAGCATGGGATTTTTTACCAAGGAAGAATGGTTAAAGGGGATGACTTCACTACAGTAAGATATTTTTTTAAAAAACAAATTTGATGGCCTATTTGAAGATCTTAATTGATATTTTGTGCTTCATAATTTTTAGGAGTAAGGTTTCACCTTAAAGTTATCAAATTGGTTTAATCTGTAACAATCAGGGATTGACAAAATTTATATTGTGGTCTTTGCAAAATGAACAGTTACCCCATTTTTCATATTCTCTGAGAACCTCATCACAGTTTTACTAAAATCATTGACTCTTAGTGGGTAAATTAGAGGTCTGTGATCAAAGTTATTTACCCACAGATAGATTGAGGAATAAGGGCTTTCCTCTCTGAATATAGAGTTTTGCTTGTAAGGAGTCTGTTCTCGGGGCAGTCCTAAGCGCTGGGGCCTCTTCTCCTCTGCAGTTTTATGCTTGATTTTGAAAAAATATTTGAAGATAGAGTTACATGGCACTTTTATTACTTCTTTTCTGCCAAATTAATCTGACAAAGAAGAAAAGTAGAAAGGTTGTGAGGCTCCCGTGCAGCCCCTAGCCACGTTCCCGTTACACACTCTCCGATGCTGCCTTGGAACTCTTTCATGAGGTTTCAGAATTGCTTCTGTATAAAAATCATGTGATTTTGACCTTCCAGAGTAAAGTGTGCTTAGTTTCAGAATCAGTAATTATGTGTTATTTTTAAATTATGTCATGTTCCTAATGTTCATGCAGGATGTTACTAATTACCAACATTCTAAAATAGAGGAAGCATTAATTTATAATACTTTTGAGCCAAAAACTGGGGATTAATTAGCCATGTGGTTTCCTGTTGTGGGTTATGCTTTTTTTTTTTTTTTAACACATTTACTATTCTTTATTACTTGTTTGTGTGTCCTTAAATTTCAGAATACCGCAGTTATTTTTTTAAGTGTATCTGTTCAAACGGAACTTGAACTTTTATATTTGAATTTTCAACATGCAGTGCTTTGTAATTCTCCTTTTTAACCAGTATTAACATGCAGATATTTCTTACATATTTAGGTATAAACCTTTGCTTATATGAGCCAAATTACAATTTCTAGAATAGAACATAAAATCAATCCTGTAATTTCAGTTATTTATAGGTGAGATAAGGAGTCAGACTTGGAAAGGTGAACAAAACGTTTGCCAAGGTTTATGCACCTATTTAATGGCCCGGCTAGGACCTAGAATTTAAATTTCCACATTACCAGTCTAGCATACTGTACTTCCTATTGCATTATCTTTCTGTATTTATGTTATCATTCTTTATAAAATAAAGGACTATTATTAATGTTTGGAATCATAGTATTTACAACCAGGCTTGAATTATGTCATTCGTCTAGGTGTCATAACATGCCAAATTAAAATGATGTTGATTCTGAAATTCTTTGGAAACATCCAACCTTCAATTAGCTTTTTAGAGAAAGATAAAATATACAGACAAGTATGCAAAGAATATAAACTAGTTTTCATAGTTTTTGTCTGTTTTATTGAAATTTATATCAGTTGTTACATCGCTTATTGATTGTCAGACATTTTATTTGGCACTTATAACTGCTTTTTGTACTGCTCCTGAATTTTTTGTATATTGTTTTTTTTTTTAATATCCCAGCTAACAAGTGTTCATGTATTTTTAAACCAAAAAGTTTCTCATTATTTGTTTTTGCATAATTTGACGTCATAGAAAGAGCCTTTGTATAACAGAAACGTGTAAACACAAAACATTTCTAATAATTAGAATAATTAGCATATGAATTTGGGTACAAGACTAGAAATTGACTTAACCCTCGAACCTATTTTTTTACTAGCACACCTTTTCTGTAGGAAGTTCACAAGCTACACGGCACAGAAGCAGTACTTGAACACTTAAAAGTGACCCCGAGGGGTCTGTTTCCCTCGTTCATTATCCCCTTCCCCTCGCTTTACTCTGTGATGTAGAACTGTGTCACTGCTCAAACTAGGCAAGCGCTCTCGATTGGGAAAAGAGTTGTTTTTTTCCCCACGATATAAATTGCTGTGTGAAGTACAGAGTATTTCTTACCAGTTAGCTAAGTCTTATTACTCCCTGAATTTTCTTGTAAAAAACTTGCAAAGACCACAGTAGTTTAAAATTTAAAGCAGGAGAGACAAAAGAAGCTATAGAAGTCTTAATTTTTTATTTTATAGTTGCCTGGTATACTTGTTTTTATTTAATACATATAGTCATAAAATGTAAAACTTCACAGACTCGTTTCCATTCATAGATTTTTTCATATTTCTAGGATTTGATTTAACCTGTGCATAGTTACTTGATGGTCCCTAAATTGTCTTAATGTGTAGTTATCAATTGTTTCAAATTAATTAATTTGAACCCTTAGAAAACTTTAGTAGGGCTCTGTTAAGGAATAGAAACAGCCTGGTAGTTAAAAACATAGACTTTGCTCAAGGGTAGTAGACTTTTAACAACCATGACTCATTAAAATCTATAACTGTATAGAATACTTCTGTACGTTCATTTACTTTAAAGCTGTTTACTGATAAAGACTTTTTGTATCTGAATTGCCTTTCTGTTTTTTGTGGAAGAATTTGTGGTGTGAGTTTGTGTATAATTAGACTGGAATGGCCATTTTGTAGATTTCAGAGGATGCAGTTGGCACATCCTTTCTTAGGGATTTTACTCTCTAGTTTCCATCGTTGTTCAGTAACCGCCAGATTGCCCCTCGGATGGGATTTGATCTGTAGACACATAGGTGAACACCTGTGTTCTGTCAGGTGCTGTGCCACTTACCTGTGACCACAGTGAAGCAGAGGGCTGGCTCTGCCCTCTGCCGAACGTGCTGAGAGGGCAGGGAGGACCCTGTGATGCTGTCACCAGACATCTAGGTGGAATGCGGCAGGAAGCACAGCTGCTAATGAGATTAATTGAGGCTGAGTAGACAGGAAAGTCTGTAGACGTAGATCATTTGAACTGGGCCTTGAGGTATGATTAGGATTTTGATGGTTAAGGATATAGGAAATGTTATTTCTGAAGAGAAATCGTGAGCAGAGCCTTGGGAAAGGAAAATGTGTGTGTGAAGAAAGTAGTCTGCTTGGTTCTAATCCAAAGGTACGTAAAGAAAATTGACAGAATTCCAGATAGTGGGGATAAGAGCTACGTTACAGAGGGCCTAGGCTAACATGTGGAAACAGCTTAAACCCTGTTACAGGCAGTGGGAAGCCATCAGGTAGCAGATAGTTTGCAGTAGAGCAGTTGTTTTAACGCTACTGGTCATAGACTCTTGTGAGAACCTTATGAAAACTGCGGACCTCATCCCCATGACGACGCACCTGCGCCGCGGTGCACAGCACATTCCATATGGATCTTCCTCTTCCTTGCATCCATGGGTGCAGGACTCCAGGGTGCTTACTGGCCGGAGCGGAGAACTTTTCTCACGTGTGCCAGCTGACGGTGGTGTCGGAGCAAGGGTGAAATACCATGTTGGTGGAGAAAAGCGTCAGCATAGGGCTCTGGAAAGCCTGTACTTGCTTATGATCAGGAGAAGACGAGGCAGGAGGGTAGCACGTGCCAGGGATGGCAGTGTCGCTCCACTACCAGTTGCACACCCTCTGGTCTCCGTTGTGAGCCCCGGCCCGTCAAGAGTCACGGCAGCGGTCTGGCCTGACTGGATTTAGGTGAGAGAGGAATGGGAGCAGTTATCTGACTCTTCGGTGAGGGTGGAAGAGTAAGGTGGACAGGGTGCTGTGATGTGTGTAGTGTGTGACTGTCACTCATTTAGCATTTGGGGCCCAACTACTAATTGCCATTAACATTCTTCCACTCTGCTCTCCGTGACAATTTCAAATGCCTCTTTCCACATTTCCAAGTACCCCCAGGGATGTGCTGTTTTGTTTTGGTCAGTAGACCTTACTCAAAGAAATTTCTAGGTACAGAACTTTGTGAGTAAAATTCCTCTGTTGTATATCAGCATATCACAGCATACTTGTTGGGACTTCTCTAATTAAGGAAGAAAATCTCATGTAGATCTAATACACAAATGGTGATTTCTTCTCATTTTAGAGGTCTTTAAAGAAGCAGAAATTTAAAAGCCTGCCTTGCTAATCAGGTATTTAGCAATACTTGGGAAATGAATGTCCAAGTCCTAATGTTGAAATTTAAACCCGTTTCTACTCATTCTAACCACAGTGGCCTTGGAGAATGGTATCCTGTGGTGCCAGTGTCCCTAAAATCTGTGGGGTTTTATTTAGTTGTTATGTAGAAACTCTCTCTAGCTTTCCATGATGTACTAGTGAAGTAATGCATTTCTTTTTACTTCAAGGGAAGTGTTCTTTCTAAACTTCCCAAGTTACGAGGTATGGATATTACTAACCTCTGAGTCTATTTTGGGGTAGGTTAGCTAAAAGAATTGTGAAGTGTTAGTGACTGCTTGGGTATGCTCATTGGGTTTGCTGGGTCTCTTCACGGTGTTTATGATATGGGTACTAAATGTGGAAGTTTTTTCTCTTGTTTCTTTCATTGATTGTTCGTTGTTCTGTTAGATTCTTTCTCTGCTTGAGATTGAGGTAGACCATTAGGAATGGTATGAAGTAGTTTGGACAGAGACAGCAGGGTGCGGGTGATTTTTAAGCCATTTGCCTCAGAAGGAGCATCTCAAGCTAAGAACTGTTGTAATCATGTAATTCGTGTATTCTCCTTTAGCTTCATGGTTGTCTGTTTCTGCTCCTGCATGTTAAAATGAGGAGAGAATCAGTGACGCGCCTGAAGCCACACGGCTGCAGATGGAGAAGTTGGAATTTCACCTGGTCTCTCTCTGTTTGGAAACTTGGTTCTTCACTTTCTGTCTTAAGCTTATTCAGACCATAGCCTAAATAATATTGTTGCTCTGTGTACCTGTGGAATGTAAAATATTTGGAAAAGATTGTGATTTCTTGGATTCTTATCTCCTTGGTAACTTGTAAGTCACCACTTACACACTTTATAATTTTGTTGGAACTACAGTTTCCCACTAACCTTTCCCCAGGTAGGGATTTTGAAACTTTTTATAATTAAATAAAGACATACTTTGGCTTTTTTTTTGGTATTCATACTTTTGTTTAACAAATAAGTTTGGAATGCTTCTATATGCCAGGCCCTGAAAAATGATTTCAAACTCTGGTGGTGGTCAGAGGAAGAACTTCTGAATGTAGGGAAGCATCCTCTGTCGTATTTGCCTTCCTGAGTCTCAAGTGTATTAAGATTCTGAATGAGATTTTGTGTGAAAATGTGACTCACATTACTAAGAAATATGTGAAAAGCACTGCTTCAGAAAGCTACAAAGATTTAGAAGGTGAGGCCTCCACTTGAGACAAACAAGGAAGGTATTACACGTGAGAGGCTCCTTGAAATGTAGTACCCTGACCATTATCAGCTGGTCACTCTGGGGATGCTGAAGACATCCACATTTTCAACAGCATTATAGGAGCATATAGTCTGATAATTTGTTTCTTTTGTATATCCCGCCAGTAGAAGTTAACTAAATTTTTGACGCTATTTAAGCTTTATTTTTCACATAATGAAGAATTTTTGTGCTGATAAAAGCCACTTAATGAAATAGTAATGTATTTTTAATAAACAGTAAGAATAAACTTCTCTTTTTTCTGCATGAAATATATTATACACTCGTTCATATATAGGAACTAGGCCCCAGACAAATTGGACAGTTAACTTACTCAAATTTTAATTTCTTTTTCTGGCCATATGGCAGACTAAATGTGCAGAGAAACCATTTATCATGTAAAACACTTAAATGCTGGATAAAATATGAAAGCATCTTTTTAAAAAGCATGCTTGGACTTGACTATAAATTAAGGAAGATAATTAGAGACCAGAAATGACAAGAGCTGGTGATAGATACCATAGGGATCTGTGGAGCTGGCATTTACCTTAAGGTTACCTACCTATTCCTAGTCACCTAGGGTCTGGCCATTAACCTGTGGTGCACATAGCAAATAAGAGACAAAATTGCAGGACTCGAGTAGGGTGAGAATCAGATCAAAACTCTCATATTAAGTCATTGATATCACACCTACCCAGTAGATGGAGGTGTGATTGCCTGGGCTTGCTTCTACGTACAGTGAAGGGCATATCCCCAAGAGAATTCTTATAAAAAATTCTTTATCATGCTGATGAAAACTAGAATTCATTATTTGGATAATAATCCAAATATTTCTATATTTATAGATATATTCTATATCTATAAAATAGAAATCTATTTTACAAATGTCCCAGGTGTAAGTAGTATTCTCATGCATATAGTGGAAGCGATTCTTCTGTATAGGAATACATTTTAAGCAGAAGCATCAATTTCTGCAGAGGAAGTTTCGGTTTTCATTAATTATCAATCAAAAATGACTAAGCATATTGGGAAACATCTTAAACTTCAGAATTAGACTCTTAAAGGCTAGTATTTTGAATTGTAATTTCAGCATAAAATAAATAACATTAAATATATTTAAAGAAAAAAGAATGGTATCAGATGATCAGATTTCAAATGCATAATTAAATCTCTGAAAGTGAAAAATACTCAAGATTTAAAACTCAATGGATGAATTACAAGGGAGGTAGATGTAGATAAAGTAGGAATCAGTGACCTATAATATCTGAGGAAAATAGGAAAGAGTTTAAGAGACATGAATGGATAAATTTTTTTCACTGTGAGTTTTCTGTATGTTTTAGATAGAAGTCCTTCATTGAATATGTGGTCTGTAGATATTTTCTCCCACTCTGTAGTTTATGTTTTCGTCCTCTTACAAGGACTTTGGCAGAGCAAAAGTTTTTAATTTTGATGAAATTCAGTTGATCAGTTTTTCCTTTTATGAACTGTGCTTTTGGTGTCAAGTTCAAGAATTCTTCCCCTAAATCTTTTATATTTTACTTTTAACTTAGTGATGCATTTTGAGTTCATCTCTTTAATAAGTGTGAGACGGGTTTTGGTTTGTTCTTTGCCCACAGAACTCCACTTACTCCACATTTCCATTTGTTGAAAAAGGTCTTTCTTAAATTGCTTTCGCACCTTTGTCCTGTATCAGTTGGACATACTTGTACATGGGTCTGTCTCTGGGTTCTCTGTTCTGCTGATCTGTGTCTTAACCTTCTGGTAGCACCACACAGTCTAGATGACAGCTGCTGTGTGCTAAGTCTGGAATCACATCACTGATTTTGTTTCCTCTTTTTTTTTTTTTTTTTTTAAAGATTTTATGTATTTGTTTAGAGAGAGCACAGGCAGAGGGAGGGTCGGAGGGAGAGGGACAGAGAGAATCTCAGTCAGACTCCCCACTGAGTGCAGAGCTCGATGAGGGGCTCCATCCCAGCAACCGGAGAGGATCGATCGTTTTTCAAGATTGTTTTAGCTTTTCCCAAAATTTTAGAATGATCTTCCTTTTACCTACAAAAAAATCTCACTGTGATTTTGGTTAAACTGCATAATGAATATGGGTCAAGTTGACATCTGTACTATTTTGGGTCTTTGAATATATGCAAGATAGATATGTCTCTTTTTGGTGTTTGATTTCTTTCATCATTTGTGTATAGATTTCAGCATACAAATTGTGTACGTTCTGTTAGAATTACATGTCAATGTTTCAGTTGTTATTTGGAGCCACTGTAAATAGCATTGTATTTTTAATTCCAGCATCCATATATTCATTACTAATACATTTGATTTTTGTGTGGTTGTATTGTATCCTGTGACCTTGCTGACCTCACTCACTCTAAGGCTTTGTGTGTGCTTGTCTTCCTTGTGTTGTCTCCATAGTCGTGTCATATGATTATAACATAAAATAGAGAAATGGGGACAGTTTTATTTCTTTTCCAGTCTTGTATGTCTTTTATTTCTTTTCCTTGACATATTGCATTGGCTGGAACTTCTGCCACGGTGCTGAATAAGCACGGAGAGAGTGGACACCCTCCTGGCTCACCACCTCAGGGACTGCACTCAGTCCCCTATGTAACTGAATAAGCACGGAGAGAGTGGACACCCCTCTGGGCTCACCACCTCAGGGACTGCACTCAGTCCCCTATGTAAAGTATATTGCCTATAGGTTGTTGCTCTTTATCAAGCTGAGGGAGTTCTCCTCTTCGTATCTTCCTGTGAGTTTTCACATGAATGCACATGAAATATTTTAAATGCTTTTTCTGCATTAAATCGTCTAATCATGTAGCTTTTCTTTTTTTAGACTGTTAATGTTGTGATTACAATGATTGGTTTTTGAATACTGGTCAGTTTGCGTACCTGGAATGAATCCCACTTGGTTGTGGTGTATAATTATTTTTATTTACTGCTGAATTCATTAATATTTTGTTAAGGATTCATGAGATATTGGTCTGTTATTTTCTTTTTCTTATTTCTTGGGGTATAATTGACATAACATTGTTCATTTCGGGTGTATAACATAACGTATTCAATATTTGTGCGTTTTGGGAAATGATCACAACAGTAAGTCTAGTTAACAGTAACTCTAGTTAACCATCATCATACATGGTTAAAATTTTTTCTTGTGATTTTCTTTTTTTTTTTATACTGCCTTAATTGGTTTTGATGTCAAGGTAAATCTGGCTTTATAAAAGGAATTAGAGAGTTTTTCCTTATATTTTATTTTTTGGAAGATACAGCATAGAATTGGGCTTCAGAGATTGGTAGCATTTTCCAGTGAAAGTGCTGGAACCTACAGATTTCTTTTTTAGAAGTTTTGAAATTTTGAATTTTTTTTTAATAAAGGGCCACTCAAATTACTGTTTATTTCAGATCATTTTATCAGATTATTTATTTTGTGTTGTTAGTGTGTTGTGTTTTGTTTTTCAAAGAACTGGTCCATTTCATCTTAAGTGGTCAAATTTATATCCTTTTAATATCTACAGGACTATAATGGCATCTTTTGTTTCATTCCTGACAGTGGGGATTTTTGTATTCTCTCTTTTTCTTTGTCATTCTTGCTGGAGAGTTGTCTGTTTTATTGACTTTTTTCCAAAGAATCCGCTCTTTGTTTCATTGATTTTTCTCTTGTTTGTCTGTTTTTAATCTTACTGATTTCTGCTCTTAATTTACTTTCTCCTGCTTGCTTTAGGTTTATTTTGCTCTTCTTTTTCTAGATTCTGAAGATAGGTAGATTATGAATTGAGAATATTTTTCCTCTTTTCTAATATTTACGTTTAGTTGTATGAATTTCTCCCTCAGTACTGCTTTGTGTCTCAGGAAATTTGACTTGTGTTCTTATATTCATTCAGGTCAGCATATTTTTTGGTTTCCGTTGAGACTTGCTCTCACCCACAGATAATTTAGGAGTCTGTTTAGTTTCTAAGGAGATTTTGCTGTTATCTTCCTGCTATTTCTAGTTTGGTTTCATTGTAGTCAGAGAACATACCCTGTGTGATTTCAGTTCTTACATATTTGTCAGGGTTTTCTTAATGGCTCAGGCTGTGGTCTCTCATGGTTTATGTTGTGTGGACACTTGAACACATATTTTATTGTCATTCATTGGCATGTTCAATTAGTGTCCATTAGATCTTGTTAGTTGATGGTGTTGAATTCTTTATGTTTGCTGATGTTGTGTCTAGTTCTATCTGTTGTTGGCAGAGGGGTGTTGAAATTTCTAACAATAATTGTGTATTTGTTTCTTCTTTTCTATAAGTTTATGCTTCACATATTTTGCAGTTCTTTTGCTTGGTGCGCACATGTTTAGAATTGTTACGTCTCCTTGATGGATTGACTTTTTTTTTTTAAGATTTTACTTATTTATTTGACAGAGCACAAGCAGGGGGAGCGGCAGGGAGAGGAGGAGAGGGAGAAGCTGGTGGGGCTCAATCCTGGGACCCTGGGATCATGACCTGAGCCAAAGGCAGACGCTTAACCCACTGAGCCTCCTAGGCGCCGCTGGATCAACCTTTTTATCATTGTTCCTCTCTGGTCTGATCATTTTCTTTGCTCTGAAATCTACATTAGCTGTTATTAATAAAGCTACCCCTCCTTTCTTTTGGTTAATGTTTCCATGATGTGTTACTTTTCGTTCTTTTACTTTCAATCTGCCTATATTATATTTGAAATCTTTTTCTTCTAGATAGCATATCGTTGGGTAATTTTGGTTTTGTGGGTCTTTTTGATCCATTCTTTCAATCTCTGTCTTCTAATTGGTTCATTTAGACAACTTACATTTGATATAATTATTGATACACTAAAGTTTAAGTCTGCCCTGTATTTTATAGTTCAGAAATTTCCATTTGGTTCTTTTTTATGTTACATTTCTTTTCTTAGACTTTCTGTTTCTTTGCTGAGACTTTCTATCTTTTCATTTGTTTTACTTTGTCCATAATTGCTTATTGAAGCAGTTTCATAATAGCCGCTTTAAAATCTGCAGATCATTTTAAACATTTTAAATATTTCTTGTCATTTCAGTATTTGCACATATTGGCTCTTTTTACATTCTGCTTGACATCTTGGTTGTTGGTATGACAAGTGCTTTTTTTTTTACTGGAACCTGAAAATACTGAGGATTATGTTACGAAACTCTGGATTTTATTTAAACCTTCTATTTTAGCTACCCTTCTCTACCACCATCTCAGCAGGAGGAGGGACTCCTTCATTGCTGTTGGCAGGCGTGAGAGTTCCACACCCCACGGGGTCTCTGCAGACACTGCCCCAGGACACTGCTCCTTACTACCTGCTGGAGTGGAAATTCATGCTTTTCTGTGGTTTCCACTGATAGTGCGGGAGGTGAAAGGGAGGGCCTTCCCACATCCTGGTGAGGGTGGACTGTTGAAGTCCTCCTTCCAATCTTTGCTGATGTAGGTGGGCGTGGCGTGGAGCCAGTTTTTTCTGTGGTGGTTGAATAGAGTGTTTTTTCTCAAAGTTTTCTTTCTTGCTTGGCCGCTTGATTTTTGCAGGAGGGGGAGCAGGTTTTTGTTGTTTTTTTGTTTGTTTTTGTCTACCCCATTGGCATTCTGGTTTGCTGACTCCTTCATATCCAGGTCTAGGATAGATAAGGCGCAAAAGAAAACCCGGGAAACTCACCACTGTGTTGTTCCTCAGAGTCTTTCAGATTCTTCCAGTCTTATGTTTGTTTTATAGCTAATGTCCAGGGCTTTTAGTTGAATTAGCAGGAGACACAGGGAAAAAATACACTTACTTCATCTTCCTGAAAGCAGAAGTTATTTGTCTAATAAAAAAAGAAAAACAAACCTTCTGTCCCCCTCCATCCCACACTAGTTAAGTGTCGCTTTTCTCTGCTCCCTTTTAGAACCAAATTCTTTGGCAGCATTTGTCTATACAGTTGACCCTTGAACAATGGGGGATTTTTTACTGAAACCTGGAAATTTTGAGTATAATGTGCTAAAACTCTGGATCTTATGTAAACATTCTGTTTTCGCTAGCTGCCTCCGACACCACCTCAGCAGGAGTCTGAGGGAAGTCCTCATCACTGTTAGCAGGAGCGGGAGTTCCTGTAGTCAGACATCCGTGTGTAACTTCCGACTTCCCCGAAACTTAATTTACTAATAGCCTACTGTTGATTGGAAGCCTCACCCATAACATGAGCAGTCAGATAGCACATACTTTTTATGTTAAAGGCCTTACATACTACAGTTTTGCAATAAAGTAAACTAGAGAAAAGAAAATGTAAGTGGACCCGCACGGTTCAGACCCGTGTTGTTCAAGGGTCACCTTTACTTGTTTTCTCCAAAGCCTCTCCTCTCAGTCTCTCTTCAACCTAGTAAGCTTACCCTTGCTGTCTTCTCAAACCATCTTGTCGAGGCACCATTTACAAGTGGGTAATCCAAGCAGTAATATCCATCAGAACTGTTACAAATTTAATTATCTTTAAGTAAGATTATATGTGAAATAAATTATCAAAAATTGTCAATGATCAGTTGATTCAAAAAGAAGTAGAAAATCTGAATGATCCTATAACCATTAAAAATGGTGATTGAATAGTTAAAAATTCTTTCCCTCGGTGAAAAGACCCAGGTGATTTTTCAGCTGATTTTGGACAAATGCTAATTCTTTTTCTTTTTCAGAAAACAGAAAAAAGGGTAATAATTGTCATTTAGTTTTTCTGAGGCTTATGAGCTTGTTATCAAAATTAGTAAAGAGTGTGAAAGAATGAAATTGACAAGCCTGTCTCTTGGATGAACATAGCCAAAAAATCTAGCAATGTATGAAACAGGTAACATTACCCAGTTTGGCTTATTCCAGGAATGCAAGGTTTAATCAGTGTTAGAAATGTATCCAAAATATTTACACCTTAATAAAATTATGAGTCACATGTCACATTGTTGATTTAGAATAGTGAAGGTCTTTGTTAAATCTGAGTATGCTAGATGTCTGCGACATGATGAGTACTAAAACTCAGTTTTGAGTGGGAGACTGTGGGTCACAGTAGACGGTAGACCCTGATTTAATGGAAGGGAGTCCGATGATCTGTCAGCAGTAGCAAAATGTGAGTTAGGTGTTGGTGAGGGATATTTTGTGAAACTGTTGGAGGGAACGCCTTTCGAGTAGAGTAGAGGCAGTACCATGTGCTAGAGCAGAGCTGTGGCACTTGGGAAGGGTCGGTGAGATACAGCTAGAGCGCGGCAGGAGGGGAGATGTGCTGTGCGCCATTTGTGAAAGGCACCGTCTGCATTAATCATGCTCGGCAGTGTAGCAGATATCAGCCCAGGGAGTCAGGACGCCGGTGAAGATCTTGAGCATTCTGTTTGCCTTTTTATGTTTCATGTCTGATCTTTAGAAATAACATGGATAACTTGTTTGCACTCTTCTGCACGTGTACCTTATTTGAGGTCAGGTACTGCCACTATTTACCTTGATTTTTGTCACTAAAAATGTAGGAATCTGAATTCATGACCGAAGCACTAGTATAATGTGTTTATTTTCTCTGAGTTATATCCCAAGCTTTTAAAACCACTCATGGTCATCTCTTTTCACCAAGCTGGTGCCTGAGAACTTTTCAATGATATAGATGACAGAGGCCTGATTCATTTCCTTTGTTCTGCCATCTTTTTAACCTCACATGTGGTGAAAGCACATTTTAATATACCTCTTCTTAAGAGATATTTGGGATTTTACTGGAGTTTTTGATTGAGTTGTATTTTTTAAAAGGAAAGTCATTGAACTGAACTTTCACTGATAGCCAGGTTTTCTCTTTTTTTCCTTTTTCTTTTTTCCACTGGTACATACAAGGCAACAAGTTTGTTAGTAACTCTACATTTGTGAATCAGAATTTTAAACCTAGGTTAATTTCATAAATGCACTCACTTTTCTCTTAATGCGTTTCTTCTAACCCCTTAAGGATGCTTTTATTTAATTTTCTGGATTATATAATGTATTTGGCTTTTTTAATTTAAGGTGTGACTGCACAGAAAAGTTACAGAACAAATTTGACTTTTTGCGCTCACAGTTGAATGATATTTCTTCGTTTAAGAATATCTACAGATATGCCTTTGATTTTGCAAGGGTAGGTGGAATTTCCATGTTCTGTAATTTTAACATTTTTTTTAATCTTGAAACCACACTCAGGAGAATTTTTCCTTATGTTTTAGGATAAAGATCAGAGAAGCCTTGATATTGATACTGCTAAGTCTATGCTGGCTCTTCTGCTTGGAAGGACATGGCCATTGTTTTCAGTATTTTACCAGTACCTGGAGGTGTGTAGGTTCTTACATTTTCTGAAAATATTAATCTGATGAATATTAAATTTAAATTTTGATTTTAAAGCTTACTCTGATTGAAAATATACCTTTAGTTGAGGAAAGACAAATAGATTTTTAAATACTGTGCTTTTAAAAAAAATCTTAAGTAGTAAAAAGTTTCTGTTAAAGTGTGTACATATATGTTGTCATTTTTAGACACAGGTTCATGTTCATTAATACAGTCTGTACATGAGATACTTGGATTCCAGCCCTGCATCCCTCCCATAAAAAAAGTAATCTTCAAGAAATACGTTTTAGCAAAGACGTTCTTCATGCAGAATTAGTTTCTTGGACATTTGGCAGAAGAGATTTGATGCTCGTATATAAATATCAAGCTTCTAAATCAGGTTTCTTTTTTTTTTTTTTAAGATTTTATTTATTTATTTGTCAGAGAGAGAGCACAAGCAGGGGGAGCGGCAGGCAGAGGGAGAAGCAGACTGCCCCCTGAGCAAGGAGCCCAATGTGGGGCTCAATCCCAGGACCCTGGGATCATGATCTGAGCCGAATGCAGACGTTTAACCAACTGAACCCACCCAGGCGATCCAATCAGGTTTCTTTAATACAAGATCTTAGGCTGAAATCTACATAAGGGAACCAGTTGTAGTAATAATAAAACTTTACTTTTCACTTAGGTTCAATCTAAATAATTAGAATTAAAATATTTTATGTCCACAGATATGAGAATGGCTATAATCCTGTACTTCAATGTACTGATGAGTAAAGAATGTATGCTGAATTCATGGAGAAAGTATTCTTTTAGAAGACTTAACATAGCAACTACCACCAGCAGTGGTTCTGAGATAACTTTTCTTCTTTCCATTGCTTTCTCTGGTTTTCTACCTGTTTTTGTGCCTTTTCAGTTTTAGTTTTTTTTAGTATGGCACTCACCATTTCTGGAGTATAAATACCTTTTCTTTTTGCTTTGAAAATGATTTCTCGTAAAGCTGATTATCATAGCAAATTCCTTGGACTAATTTTGTTTAAAGCTTCTGATAAGAAGCAATGATATGGGGCGCCTGGGTGGCTCGGATGGTTAAGCGTCTGCCTTCGGCTCAGATCATGATCCCAGGGTCCTGGGATCGAGTCCCACATCGGGCTCCTTGTGTTCCCTCTCTCTCTCTCTCTCTCTGACAAATAAATAAATAAAATCTTCAAAACAAATAAAAGGAAGAAAGAAGCAATGTCATGGAAAGGACTTAAGTAAGTGGGTTTCATGTACACTTAAATCTTTAAGCTTAATAAAATGGGCATAATGAAGGCTAGTAAAGTAGATGTTTTTGATGGATGTTATCAGTCTTCCTCTTATTAGTAGTTTTGGGCAAAAATAAATAGAACTGAGTGTAAAAATATTCACTGCTAAAGGGAGCTGAGAGAACTAAATATTTTCAGTGCTTGTTATGTAGAGGGTGTTCGACCTACAGTGTTTCTTTAAATCTTTATAACACTTTTTGAATTATGTTTTATCCCCCTTCAGCAAATGAAGAAATGGGCTCTGTTGTTAAATAATGCTCCCAGGGTCACCCAAGTAAGTGGAAAAGTGGGGTTTGAACCCAAGCCAGTACTCTTTGTACTGCCTACAAAGATGCCAACTTCAAAATGTGGCTGAACAGTAAAGCTCAGTGAAGAAGGGGTGTTCTGAGAGGCAACAGGAGGGGACGCAGTGTGTACAGGGTAGGCTGTCAATCTTGAGTTCAGTGGTGGTTCCACAAGGATATACGTAGGTAGACATCGAGTTTTACCCTTACTCTTAGTACCTTCCATGCTCTCTAAAATGAAGGAAAGATAAAGGAAAACGTAACTTGGATAATGTTAACATGTAAATGTCCCTGAGACTTCTCTTAGAAGCACAAGTAATTTAAAGAGGGATACATGTTTTAAGACCAAATCACAAAAAATATTATATAACTAGATTTATCGAAGTCAATTCCTAATAAATAATGCTTATTCTGTATTCAAAATATTTATATCATTTTCTACAGCAATCAAAGTATCGTGTTATGAACAAAGATCAGTGGTACAACGTATTAGAATTCAGCAGGACTGTCCATGCTGATCTTAGTAACTATGATGAAGATGGTGCTTGTAAGTATGTTTTCCTATGAAAATAAAATTCTTACAACTCTTAGATGAGAATATACATTTGTATAGCGTTGCCATAAAGGATTTAGACTTCCTAGCAGTAACTTTTATTATTTAATAATGTGGAAAGTGTGGGAAAGGCAGGTGTAGAATGTAGACCAAGAGCTTAGATTGAGCAGTATATTATAAAATCTTGCTGCAGGGGTGCCTGGGCGCCTCAGTCAGTTAAAGTGTCCAACTCCTGATTTTGGCTTAGGTCATGATCTTGGGGTTGTGGGATCAAGCCCCATGTTGGGCTCCATGTTCAACATGGAGTCTGCTTGAAATTCTCTCCCTCTCTCTCAAATAAAATCTCTTAAAATATAATTTCTCAGTCATTCAAGTTATCAGTCAGTATTCTTCAGTGGAAAGGGCAGAATGTCTTAAAACAGATCTGTGAAGTAATGATAAGTTAGGTAAGCCACGTTCTCTAAAACAGTACAAGAAGTTTTCCATTTCCACCTCCAGTTTGGTTGCATGTGTTGTGTTAGTGTTGGGAAGGGTTACGTGGTAAGACACATTCCTATAAACATGAATTGAAATGTGGACTTATTTAAAGAAGGGCTAACTTTATTTCTCCCTATATATATCTCTCTCTCCCTACAGAATGGTAAACCATTTAATAATACTTTTAGAAACAATACCTGCAGCAGTAAGCTGGCAGCCTAACGACTATATGTGGCCTGCAGATGTATATATTTGTGTGTGTTTTGAGTCAGTCTTTAAGAGTTTTTGCATAAAAATAAAGCTTCCAGATTGGTTTGAAAAATCAGAAAATCTGACAAAACTGTACCTGGAATTAGTGACTGAGGCTGAGCAGTAGCTCATGTTGGGACTTGCTTCCCACTTTGCTGGCCCACAGTTTATGCCAACAGCTCGCTTGCTTTTCAGCTGCCGTTTATTACCGGGCTTATCTGCTGCTTGATTTAGAGTAGGGAGGTATGTCTGTGAAATCGAGAGAAAAAGAAAGACCACCAGAACGTTGTGTGTTTTAAGAAAAATAGAGCAAGCATATTTTTTTCTGGCAGTGAGTTTTCCTCTATTTAAAAAGAGAGAGAGAGAGAACAGTGAGTTCATTTAAACTGCCTACCTGGCTTCTGTCAGGAAATGAGTTTGGACCACCCCGCTTTATACAGATGTCTTTGTAGAATAGTTCTTAGGTCAGCTATTGAGTAGACACCTGCTGCATGTTTAGACTCCTACTGGGTCCTGTTACCGGCCACCCCTTCAACAAGCTTACAGACTTCTTGGTGAGGGAACCTGGAAATACTACACTGAACACTTTGCATATTCCTTAATAATTAAATAACAGAATGTTGTGAACGTTTAGAAAAATGGAGAGGTTAATCTTGACTTAGTTATTAGAGAGTTCACCTTGCGAAGGAAGTTGCAGCAAATACCCATTGTGGGAAGTCCCTTCTGTCTGAAGAGAAAAGACTAGGGAAGCAAGCACCGGTGAGTCCAGCGGTGGGACGGGGAGCAAAACCCCTGGGGCAGCGGAGGGTCCATCCTCAGTGCTGATGCAGAGCTTGTGGACAGTGTGTTCTGTAGTTGGACGGTTGAGTTCACTGAATCCTAACGAAAATTTCTTCTTTATTCTAGGGCCTGTTCTTCTCGATGAATTTGTTGAGTGGCAAAAAATCCGTCAAACATCATAGCAAGAACTAATGTGAAGAAAATGCACACCTTTTGACGCCCACGTGTATACAGGCTAACGAAACAAGGAAAAAATCCAAAGGGTGCATTTTCATTCATATGAAAGACTTCTCGTAGTACTTTTTTTTCCTTTTTTTTAAAGGAAGTTTTCTTGTTACATGTGATGGGCATTGAGCCACACCTCTTCTGAGACTGAATATTGAAGCTTTTGTTTTGAGTTATGTTTCTAACATTTATTTCAGAACAATAAAGATTCAGATTTGTGACAAAGGCCTTAAAGTGAAGATGTCCCTTGAGTGTCAGAGTGGTATTTATTTTTGTACATTTTAATTCTTGAATTTTAGAGGACGTTTCTCACCATGAATTTGGAGTTTCAAAGATCTTAAACAATATTTGGCAATGTAGTCAGCTGATGGTATGGCTCATTATAATCATTTGTGAACAGTTAGGAAGAATATTGGCCTTGGCTTCTGGGATAATGATGTTCTGATACAGCTAATACAAACCATTTGTGGATATTGGGAGTTCTCTGGCGCTCAGCTCTGGTGTTCTCTGAAACCAGCCATGGTCTTACGCACATGCTTTATCTGGAAAGTTGAGATTGGAATGATTATGTCCTGGTATTTTGCTTCCTAACCGTTAAATAGTATCGTCAGTAAGCGTTCATCAGCACTGAATGTATATTCTTAATATGACTTGCAAGGTTTCTGTATTGTGTCAGTTACAGAGACCATTCCTGCATTAATGGTCTCAAAATTAGGCTGAGGACAGAATCAAGAGCAGTATTGAACTTGTGTGATCATCACTTGTCATTACGAGTAGCGTGTATACGATCTCTTTAACTCGTTCTGTGATATGGAGAGTTTTGTTGAGGGACCTTTTCTGGTCTTACAAGGGAACCTTAGCTTTGATGTTGTGGATTCAGTTAAGATACATACAGGAAAAGAAGAAAATAAAATAAGGAGACTTGAGAGAGCTCTGGGTAAAATGGTGCACAGCTCAAGGGTACCGTTGATGGTACAATCACAGAATTGCTTATTGTCACAACTTTCTAAATGTTGGCAATAAAGTATCTTGAGGAAAGGACAGCCTTTTCTAATTCACGTAAAAGTCATCTTTTGGACGAGGAGCAGGGCTGTTTGGACATTGCTTTTCAAACCATCCAGCATCCCATTCATGGTCCAGCTGCAACCTCAACAGCATTGCTAATTTCAGTGTATGAGTGGAAGGAAGTAAATAGATTATTTTTCCACAATAAGAACATTTCTTTTGGGATTTAAGGTAAAGGCTGATTTTTGAATAGTGAATTTATTTAATGAGTGACTTTCAGTATTGACTGCATAAGGGAAAATAGCATTTTAAAGATTTTTATGGTTTATTTGGTTAATGAGCTGGGAGAAAGTGATTACTCTCTTGCCTTTAAATGAAATCACTTTGTACAACTTTGTAAAACTGATATAACAATGCAAAAACTTGTCTTTCCTAAATGTCTTATCAATAAGGATATTTTTCCTGAAATGTCCCTTCTAAGTATTAGAATGACTGAATTATTAGAACTGAGCATATGCTGACAGTGCTACGACTCAACAACATGAATGGTGTTTTAATATCAAATTTATTATAGGTAAAGCATTTAGATTTTTAGATATTTGGATCTTTATAATTTAATTGACTCTTCCCTCCAAGGCACAGCTTCTAAACTTGAAGAATATTGCCCACTTTTGTTTAACTTCAAAACCTATAATTCAAATCTTACAAGTTGTCAGTTTATAGCCTGAAGTAATAGTAATGTCCTTGTCTTCATTAAGTAAAATAACACTCAGAACTTATAGACGACTTTAAGAAAAAATAAAGGAAACCATTTACTTTGTACCTACCCAAAGTACTTTTAGACTCTTGAAATCTGAAAATTAAAATGAAACTTTTTTCCTTAAAGTCAACAGCCTAATCCTGCCTGGGCCACTCTCGCTTTACTCTGTTGTTCCTTCTAGTTCTCTCAACCTTACTTTGGAGGCAGATTTACTCTCCCTAATTCATCAGTCAGGATGTGGGCTTGTTCCTCATCTTTCATCTCTTAATTTGTATTTGAACAGCATTTAATGTACTGGGAAAAGTATAAGAGGTTAAGTGGTGTAAGCAAATAGGACAGTAGTAAGGAGCCTGCAGTATATTTAAAAAGTCTTCTAACTGCCGAGGCTCTTCTTTTTATTAGTTAGCTTCAAGTGCCTTCCCAGGAATCCTGTTGTACCATTTTCTGAATTACTTTGTATGGGATGAAATCTCACTGGTGCTTTATGGTTGGAAACAATGTGCTTCTAGGTAGCGTGCCAGCGTAACACTACTGGGAGGGAATAGAACCAGGTGTGCGTCCTCAACTGTCAGGTTCAGAGCTCAACCCCTGCCCCCTTGAAGCCAGTGCTTTTTGACAAGACCTGGTTTCCACAGGAAATTGCCAGGGATTCAAGTCACAAGGTGGTGTCCCCAAACAGCTACCACAGTTTTACCTGAATGGGAGATAAAAAGTGATGTTTTGTCATGTGCTGATCTGCATGACAGTGTCTTCTGTGGCCTGATGATTTCTTGTCTTTTTAAATGCTGCCAGTAAAATTCTTGACAATACATTTTTGACAGTAATAGTATTTTTATGTATAATGCATAGGTTGTGTTGATTTTGGTTTTACTCTGTTGGAAGCCCTCTAGATGAGTGTTTCTTAAACTGGAATGTGAGAGCCTTCTGTGGGATGTGAGATTGACCCCTGAGGGCTGTTTCTCTTACAGCAAATGCCTTTACATCTAGAAAACCACAGATGTATCATGAACGGTGTTGAATGCCATCACTTTGTGCAGGGAGTGGAGGGGAAAGAGTAGAATTTAAGGCATACAGGTTGTGTAGAGGAGCTTAGATTCCGAACATGGGAAGTGTATTTGCGATGAAACATTTCACTGTGAACTAAGTGTTCTTTCAACAAAACACGCCCTTTCTAATTGCTTATGTGAACTTAGGCATGGATTTATTGAAATATATTTTGTGGTCAGCTTGAGAAGCAGGTAGCAAGAATGCTGATTTGTTTTACTGCTTTTGTGAAGAAGTGTACTTAAAACTGTGATAATTCACAGTTGGGTAAAGTTTTGTTTGGGCTTTGCAGGCTCCTGTGGCCTGAAGTTTTGTGGCATATCTCGTATGTTTATCAGATAACCAAAGTGTCAAATAAATTAGGGATATGTTAATACATTTTTTTTAAAGATTTTATTTATTTATTTGAGAGAGAGAAAGAGATAGAAAGCACGAGAGGGAAGAGGGTCAGAGGGAGAAGCAGACTCCCTGCCGAGCAGGGAGCCCGATGCGGGACTCGATCCCGCGACTCCAGGATCATGACCTGAGCCGAAGGCAGTCGCTTAACCAACTGAGCCACCACAATTTAAATGCATTTCTTTGTTAAACTAAGAAGGCACAGTAATCTCTTAACCTTATTCCTAGAGAATTCCTGAGGAACTATTCTTGAGTCGTACTGGAAACCGTTACAAGGAAACATTCAAAGAAGAGTTCATTTTCCCTTCAGAAAAGAAAAACAACAAAATCTCATTGATTTCCTCAATAGGAAAAGCTAATCTGAATTATTAAATATTCTGGATCATATAATTTTTTAATGAATGTAGTTTTATTAGTTTCATAAATGCTTCGTAACAACCAGAAAAAGAGATTGCTTAAGACTTGTCTATCTTGTTGACGGTCCCAGTTACCCATGAGTGGTACTTTGAAAACCCCAAAAGCAGTCTCCCTTGTATGGTAAATTTATGTAGATTAAAGATTTTGGGAAGATGAGTTTCAGCCCCACAGTTTAGGCAAATTGTCGCTACAAAGATCTTTCTAGTGAACTTCTATTTCTTTGGAGCAGATCTTTAGAGGTTTTAATGCACAATTTATTTTCCTTTTCCCAAACACCAGTCTTAGTAAAACATCTTAAATTTGTTAAATCCACCTTACAGTCCTTTGACTCCTATACAGATAGTGCTTCTCTTGATTTTTTCCTAGACCACTTGTTACTAAAACATTTTGTCTTTTATTTTGTATGCTTTGTCATTTATTAGGGCCTTTTGTAATATGACTTGTTTTTGCATGTATCCTTTAAAATAAATAATAAAGTTAGACTTTAATCTGAGTATAGAATCTTAACTTACAGTGCCAATTTTATTGGAGCTTTTTTGTATTTATGTAATGGATCTATGGTCTGTCAATGCAAGAGTTAGAGTAAAATAGTTTCATTAAAATTTTCTTAGTTCCTCCCAAATTCTGCCATTTTGAAGAAGTTTTATCCTTCTGTATTTTGGCTTTCTCAGCTTTAAGTATTAATGAAAATCCTTCCATGGATTGTTTCAAGTATTAAGTTAAAATTATGGATATTATGAAATAATCAAATAGCATACTTAGAAGCTAGCAGCAGTAAGCAAAATGGATGTGTAGAAAGCCAGATTTACCCCAAACTCGGTGTGTGTGGGTGTGTGTGTGAGAGAGAGAGAGAGAGACTTAATGTGTGCGAACTATTACCTGTAATTTATTTTTCCGTGTAGAAAACAAGATTGTGCATAGCAGCTCTTTCCATGTCTGGAGGTGAAAGGAGAATTTTGCTTTCATGTGTGATTGCCACCAGTTGCATTTGAACCACAAAAGATGAAGGACTTGAATACTTTGCTTGAACAGCTTGTCTTGTGAGACTTAGTATCATTGATTCGTCAAGCTTAGCAAAACTAATTTTTGTGAGTGGTGTTAGTTTACCTTGAGTATTTTAGCTGTATTATTCTGTCATGCAAATGAATTCAGACTCCTAGGTGCAGAAACCCGACTTGTTTTGGACTTTATGGAAGTAATACCAGAGAAACCTAGGTGGGTTTTTTTTCTCTTTGCCACATTTTGTCACATCACTTTCAGAGACGTCACTTGACCTGTGTTCTCTTCAGTTTCACCTTATGTGAAATAGCCGAAGTCCAAGCAGGGCCTTGTCCATAACATTTATTAGTAAGTGTTAAATGAATACACCTTGATATTTGAACAGAAAACAATTCGTTGTAATAGTTTTTCTAAACAAGGTTTTCGATCTTGTATAAACTGAAACTTGGGATTTCTTGTTTTATGCTATTTGTTTTTATAATCAGGCTTATTCATATTACCTCTGGGACAAAATATCTCAGTAAATCCCAAACATCTGCTGTGTGGCAGCAAGTATTCTAGGCATGAGTGTGTGTGTGTGTGTGTGTGTGTGTGTGTGTGTGTGTGTGTGTATAGTTTATCATGTGATGACAAGGTAATTAAAGGAAAGTAAGTCAAGGAAGTGGTCTGGGGAGTGTGTGAGTATAGGATCGCTATTTTAAGCAGTATGCACTGACAGAGTGATACTGAACAGAGATCTAAAGAAGTGAACTGTTGCTCCATTTGCATACCTGGGGAAGAGCTTACCAGGCAGAAGGAATATTACGGTCCTGAGCTGGTAGTGCGCATAGTGTCTTCAAGAACTAGCAAGATCACTGTGACTGTAGAGAGCAAGACCAGAGGAGTGGCCACAGGACTAGGAAGTTGAGGTTAGAGAGATCGGGGGTAGTCATCATGCCTGATGGCAGGTGATCACAGAGGGCGTTGTAGGCCTTTCTAAGGACAGGCTTTCATAGAGTGAGGTGGGGAGCAGGGTTCTGATCAAAGCAAGGATGGAAGGTGACACTTTAGGTGGGAGGGATAACCCAGATGAAAAATGGCGTCATGTGGGTGAGGCCACGGGCAATGAAAATAATAGATTCAGAATATATTTTGCTAGTAGAGCAGATAGTTTATGCAGATGACTTGGATGAGGGGTATGAGAAGGAAGAACCAGGGAAGACTCAGATTTTTGGCTTGAAACAGTTGAATGAAGCAGCCATTTACTGATAGAGGGAAGACTCAGAAGAGCAGGTTGGGGAGCTTGGTTTGGGACATATTCTGGTAGATCTATTAGATGTCCCCAGGGGCATGTAGGACAGACCAAGGGATACTTGAGTCCGGAGTTGGAGGGGGAGGTCTGAGCTGGATACATACATACACGGTTGACCTTGAACAGCACATGTTTGAACTGTGCGGATCCACTTCATATGTGGATTTTTTTTGTTGATAAATACAGTACTACTGTAAATGCATTTTCCTTATGATTTAAAAACATTTCCCTACCTGACTTCATTGTAAGAATACACTGTATAATACGTACAGTGTACAAAATGTGTATGAATTGGCTGTTTATGTTATCACTAAGGCTTCTGGTTAACAGGCTCTTATAGGTAAGGTTTGGGGGAGTCAGAAGTCGCAGGGGTGGTTGATGGTGCGGGGGGGTGGCGCGCCCCTCGTGGCCATGTTGTTGGAGGGTTAACCATATTTGGAAGTCATCGGTGTATAACCTTCTAAATCAGGACGTGATGAGATAACAGTAAGTGTAGCAGAGAATAAAACCAAACTGGAGACACATGATTAGTGAAATTTAGGGCTGACTTGCAGTTTTTCGGGAAGAAATGTAATGTTCCTGTTTTCTACACACAGGAATCCTTACTTTCTATCATGTTATGGAAGCACAGAGATTTAACAGTCAAGATTGAAAGCATATATATGCACGTGGCACTTAAAGGACGAATTCCACTCTATTCCTGGAACAAAGCTTTTTGTTTTGAGACGGTACAGCTCTGCATTTTAAGAATCTGTCAAGCGCTCCTTTCTTTTAATTGGGAATTGCTCTTGATTCAGTTTCGTAATTTTGGCACTAGGGGGCAGCCTTGCTTCTAGTTTCTGCAGAGCTGTAATTGGGATTAATTTAGTCAAAGAGCACCTGTATTCAGCCCCAATCTATGAATGCACTTGCTTCTCAAGTGACAAGTTCCCTATCTGCTGTGTATTATCTGTTTTGCTGGGAAAGCATCAGATAAGGCTAATGGCTGGTTTCCGTGCATCTAGGACTGGGAGTTTAGATAAATATTTGCACATAAAGTACAAGGAAACAGGTGTAGCTTACTGCAGTTAAAACCTGATGTGGAGCCCCCACCCACAGAGGTACATAAGAGAGTTTGAAACCAGTCCTAAGGAGTTCTGGACATGATTTATTCAGGAAATGTAGTGAGCTGTTAACTTTGTGCAGTCAATTGTGGTAAGAGTTGGGGCTACAAAGATCAGTAGAATACCGTCCCTGCCTAAATAAGCTTTGGGGTAGCATCTTAACAGCAGTTAATATCTTGTGCTCTATTTCAATGTCTTTTTCCCCCAGTGTTAGAAATCCCGACTCACTTATCTATGGCACCTCCCAGTGCCCATCACAGGGCTTGGTACTTAGGCTAACTTATAGTGTATGAAAAGAGACGGAACTAAGGGGCGGGAAAACAGTGAGGGGATTGGTTCCTTCACAAAATTCCCCTGCAGGAAGGTCTCCTATTAACGTGTAAGAGTGGTTGTGGAAGGGTTCCAGCTCTCCGTCTTTGCCCCTTCTCCTCTTCCAAGTGGTGTTCATCTCCCCCCATGACCGAGAGCAGCTGGTAGAGATTACTTGTTGCTACCCATAGAGAAGGAGGTCTAGGCTTTTCACTGTTACTGGGCGGGACAAGGACCGATGTGGAAGGTGGGCACATCTTCCGGTCTGGCTTGTATCAGGTCAAGAAGCTTGAGGGGAAAGGAGCTTTGCTGAAATAAGGGTCCTCTTCTCTTTTTTCTCACTTTTCACCCAGAAATTGGTGCACACATAGACCTCCCTCCGTTCTTTTAGGGTCCCACTTGTACAGGCTAGTTCTTTCTTTACTTGTAAAATGAGGATCTTATAATGACTCCATAGGATTGTTCTGCGGATGAAATGAAATAGTGTGCAGTAGATATTAGGTTTATTGCCGTCTGGAAAAACATCAGTTGGACTGCGTGGGATGGGTTTGTGTTCATTGAGTGTTACTCTAATAGAATCAAATAATTGGGGGGGGAATTGATCTACTAAAATCAGATAGATTAAAAAATGCAAATCTCTTAGGAGATTAGTCTTTAATGTCAATGATATAAACTAATTTGTTTTATTCTGTTACTGTGGGGCAGTGTAGTGAAATGGTTTTCAGAGGGATAATAAATACGGCTAAATGAGGTGGTCAGTCTAGAGTGTACTTGGCACCACGTACTGAGTGCTGGGTAGCATTGGCTGTTTCAGCTGTCTTTAGACGTGGATTGATTTGACCTCATAGTGGGGACTTTCTTTTTAAGATAAAAAATTATAAAGCCATAATACTGGAATATCTTATTATACTGTTTGATTCTCTTAAACCAGTTGTTTAAAATTTTTTTTAAGTAGCAGGACTGTTTTGTAAATGAAATTTTACTTAGAAGCACAGTACGTAAAAGAAATTCAAATAACATGCTCTGGTTGGAGTGGAAGATTCAGATTGCTTCTGAGAGGCCTCAGAGGAGCTGCTGGCTTTCTGACGAGCGCATTTTGAAAATCACTCCTTCCACATTTGCACCTTGCCCTGTCGGACATAAATAGAGCATGTGACTCTATTTAGAAACTTCTATTTCATTCTCTGTATAAAAGCCAGAAAGTGGCCGGCATTGTTTTAGCATGGAACAAGGTGAGATATATTTCAAGCACCACTGGAAATGTTTATGCTAGAACGATAGACTTTGTGACCATTCTGTCTCAGTTTCATTACCTAGAGTTGGTCTAGAAGGGCAGCGAGATCTGTAAGAACTGCCAAGAGAGGTTTGGAATAGAAACAGGGATGAATGAGTGAATGAATACGTCTGTGGACTGAGGCTTCACTATGGCCCCGTACCACATAGGATAAGCAAGAGCATTATTCCCAGTCTCTGCCTTTGAGGATTCCAATCCCCTGGTGGCGAGACACCTCTGCGAGCAGAGACCCTATAAGTCACATGTGTTCCCCACCCCCCCGTGTTCACTCAATAATAAGGGCTTAATCGATGCTTATTGAATGAACGAAAACATTTACGTCTGTCTTCTCTCTTAAACTGCAAATCCCTGGGAAGACAGGGGCCCTGTTGCATTGATCTTCTTGTGCCCTGTGGCAGCACATGGCCAGTAAATTAAAGAGTTTACTTACAGAGGTCATCAGTGAGTGAATAAATGAACAAGTGGACACATTTGGACCTAAACATTTATATGTCTGCATTCTGGTTTGAGTAAGATTCTTGAGGAGGGAGACCATGTCTGCAGCTCTTGGCGTAGTTTGCCTGACTCAGAGGAGGCTGTCAGCTATGTCTGTAGAACTGAACAGAGCTTCAGTTTGAGTGGAACCAGAGTTGTCCCCTACAAGCCAGCCCTGAAGTGATTTCTGACCAGAGAGAGGGATACCGACGGGGCATTTTCTGAGCTGGTGCCACTTGCTTACTAAGCAATAAGCTATAGGAGTTCAGAGAGGGAGAGGTGAGTGGACTGAGGTGGTCAAGACGGATTCTCAGAGCCCATGAGACTTGATGAAGGTGTGTTTGAAGCCGTGACTTAGACGGCTGGAGAAGGAAGGCATGGCGTGGACAGAGCCCTGGCCTCCGAGCAGCAGGATCTGTGGGGAGTCCTAGCTTTGCAACTTCTCGGCTCCGTGGCCTTGAGATTTGCGTGGCTCCCCTCTGTCTGTTCCCGGAAGCAGAGGTAAGCTCGATGCTCAGACTGAGTCTGTCCTTCGAACGCCGGTGAGACACTAAGTGAAGCCTGCTATGCACTGGCCCCCAGACGCACGTCTGCGGAATGACACAGAACGAATGATCCTGACTAACGGAACGCAGGACGCTCTGGAATGTCGGCTCTGGCATCTGCCAGTAAACCTGTCACCGGACGGGAAGGAAAGTACACAGGCGAAGCCACCAAATCTCATGATCAGAAGAAGGGCTTTTGGGATCATTTGGAAACTCCTTTGAGACTCTGAAGTTATGTCAGGGGTGAATAAGTCATGAGCTCTTCGTGCTGACATGATTTCTAAGGATGCCTTACTAAAAGAGGAAAACCACAAAATAAACCATACTTCCCGAGGGATGGATGCTTCATTGGCTCTAACTGCTCGTCTCTTTCCTTACCAAGGGGTCATCTTTATTCCTTCACTGGTAACTGGTTTTGACTTTTGGCCGAGAGATGGTCACATCGACTGGACTCATGTTACACGATCACTGAAACGTAATTGGTGGCAGGCCACCTGCCGAAAAGGGGAAAAGACGATTCTTTTTTAACTGGGAATGTATGAATTGGTCTTTATGATGTAAGATTGGGTTTGTTGTAACTGCTCCCTTCGGGCCCTAAGCCACAGCACCTTTCTCTCTGTTGCCTCCTTCAGTCACTGTGGGTTCCCCCTCATCCTAAGAAACCTCCTTTCCCTTTAGAGCGTTGACAACACTGTATCACAATATATAATTTACATATTTGTTTTCTTACCTCGACTGCGATCTCCTTGAGAGCAGGGATGGTGTATTTGCCTTTCGTTTGTCCGCTCTTCACAGCTACCCACAGTCCAGGGAAAGCACTCAATACATGGAGCAAACGAAGATGAACAAATAAATAAACAATTTTGCTTCTGTAAGATGTTTAATTATCTTCTGTGTATTTTTTTCACTGTGTGGTAGGCATTCCATTACAGCCCTATTTTTAATGTTGACCTATGAAAGTCAGAATCAAGTGTAAATCCAAATGAGAAATGCATATTAAAACAATTAGGACAGTTTTGCCTCCCGAATTGGCAGATTTTTAAAACTGGTTATACCCATTGCTGATAAAGGTACAGGAAATCAAGGATTTTTATATTTTGCTGAAGGGAATATAAACCGGCAGAACCTTTTCTGGAAAGCATTTAGGGGGAGATATATTCAAAGGCCTTAATAATGCTTATCTCCTCTCACCTACCAATTCTATGCCTATGAATTTATTCTAAAGAATAAGTAACAGATTTGCAATATTATTTACCATAACCTAGTTTATAGTTGGAGTGGGGGGAGGAACTCACCTAAATGTTTAACCATACAAACACTGGTTATATAAATTATAATCCTACTTTGGAGTACTCTGCCGAGAAAAATCCACACTGTGTTGTGGGAGTGGGGAGGAACCAGTTTGAAAACAGTATGCACCCTGGTTGTTCCACAGTGTGTGAGCAGACAGGGAAAAGCCTGAAAGTGCATTCCAGAACGGGAAAATGGTAACCACTTGGTCATAGCATCACCAGTTCTCATGTTTACTTCATTCTCTCCATTTTCTCTACTAACCATGAGGATGCATCACTTCTGTAATTTAAAAAAGTAAAAAAAGGTGAGATAAAGAAGCACGCTTTCCCCTTTGCAGATGACACGCACCCTCCCAGTGAAGGAGGAGGGACCAAGCTGAAAACAGTGTTCTCCTGCACCCAGTGCAGCAGACCATGCTCCCTGCCTGTCTTCCTGTTGCCCACGGCCTCATAGGACGCACCTGAGGCCTACCTGGAAGTAACGCTCATTCATTCACTCACTCACTCACTCATTCAGGAAATATTTGTAGAGGTCCTACGGTGGCCTCAGAACTGTGGTATAAGGATACGTGTCAAATTCTTGAAGGATCGTTGTGTTTGGGGGTTTTGTTTGTTTTTATTGAGGTGTAATTGACATACGATATCTTACTAGTTTTGGGCACACATAGTGATTGGGCATCTGATGCATCACGACACAATCTTCACGGTAAGTCTGGCAGCATCTGTCAGCACACGGACTTCCTGGGGTATCACCGACCGTGCCCGTATGCTGAGCACTGCATCCCCGTGACACACTCACTCTGTGCCTGGGAGTGCGTGCCTCTGCATCCCCTCCATCCACTTCTGCCATGTATCGTTTCAACCATTTCAACCGGAGTTTAAATAAAGACTATTGAGGACAACCCTCTCTCTTTGGAGTCGGAAATGGATCCCAAAGAGATTTGCCCAAGATTGAATGGATCGTAAATAGCACCTCTAGACTGGAACTGGGAAATTCTCTCTGGTCACCTGGGCTTCCTGGATCGTAAAACACCCATCTATCTGTACAACAGCAGGTCCGCAAAGTGAAAGGAAATCTTGTACCTGATGCTTGCATCTCTTCTCGTATCTTTAGATGCCTTAACTGGCTTCACTTTGTCTCAGGAATTTGTAGCTAGCTAAAGCTTCATATCTATGAAATTTCTATTTTAGCCATTATTATGCTATTTGTCCCTCACATTAGAGTTTTGCTTTGTATTTAACCTCATAAATACAACTAGACCAAGCTGATGAAAACCTTTCCCCTTCTATATCAACTTCTTGCTTTTTACTTGTGGAGAGGGGCCATTCAGTCAGTAACCCATTTATTGAGTATATTCTGCGAAAAGATTATTGTGTAGATTTTGTCAACCGCTGAAATGCAGAAACTCATTACAGCTTGGCACTGCGCTACCAGCAACTTAGCAAATTCACGGTTCCTTTGCGTGCTACCTTCTCCAGCACAGCCCTGACCTGGCTAACTCCCACTCATCCTTCAAAACCCCTCATTCCAGCGAAGATCCTACGTCTTCTGGGAAGGCTTTGCTCACCCACGCCCACTCCCCAACACACTCTCTTACCTTCCGTGGCATTTGTCATGTTGCGTTGTCTTATTCTGAGCTCCTTGAAACCTCAGCTGTGATCTTTTATTTTCCTGATGTGCTTATTTCAGTGGGAGACCCACCAACAGCTATTCACACAGCCATCTCCTTGTGATAGGGTGGGGTAATCACCTCACAGGGTGTAGAGGAGGTGATTCTAGTCCGCATGGAGCCAAAGATTTGCTGGGAGACCTTACAGTGTAGGGTAAGCTTTGTAATAGAGCTTGAAATCGGGCAACGTGGTGCCCCCAGCTTTGTTTTTCTTTTTCAACATTTCCTGGGCATTTCGGGGTCTTTTCTGGTTCCATACAAATTTTAGGATTGTTTGTTCCAGCACTTTGAAAAATGCCATTGGTATTTTGATCGGGATGGCGTTGAAGGTATAGATTGCTCTGGGTAGCATAGACATTTTAACAATGTTTATTCTTCTGATCCTTGAGCATGGAATGTTTTTCCATCTTTCTGTGTCTTCAGTTTCTTTCATAAGTGTTCTGTAGTTTCTAGGGTATAGATCCTTCACCTCTTTGGTTAGGTTTATTCCAAGGTATCTTATGGTTTTTGGTGCTATTGTGAATGGAATTAATTCCCTAATTTCTCTTTCTACGGTTATATTGTTAGTGTATAGGAAAGCAATTGATTTCTGTGCATTGATTTTGTATCCTGCCACATTACTGAATTGCTGTATGAATTCTAATAATTTAGGGGTGGAGTGTCTCTGCGGATGACATGATACTTTATGTGGAAAGTTCCAGTATAGTTAACATGCAGTGTAATATTAGTTTCAGGTGTACAGTATAGTGATTCAGTACTTCCTTCCATACAACACCTGGTGCTCATCACAACAGGTGCACTCCTTCAGCCCCATCACCTGTTTCCTCCATCTCCCCACTCCCACCTCTCCTCTGCTCACCATCAGTGTGTCCTCTGTAGTTAAGAGTCTGCTTTATGGTTTGTCTCTTTTTTTTCCCCCTTTGCTTATTTGTTTTGCTTCTTAAATTCCACACATGGGTGATATCATATGTTATTTGTCTTTCTCTGACTGACTTATTTCACTTTAATCATACTCTCTAGCTCCATCCATGTCGTTGCAAATGACAAGATTTCATTCTTTTTTGATGGCTGAGTAATATTCCATTGTGTGTGTGTGTATGTGTGTATATATGTGTGTGTATGTGTATATATATATGTGTGTATATATGTGTGTATGTGTGTGTATATATGTGTGTGTATATATATGTATATATAATGTGTGTATATATGTGTGTGTTTGTATATATGTTTGTATATGTGTGTATGTGTATATGTGTATATATGTGTGTAAATATGTATATATATATGTATATGTGTGTATATGTGTGTGTATGTGTGTGTGTATGTGTATATATATGTGTGTCTATGTGTATATGTGTGTGTATATGTGTATATGTATATGTGTGTATAGATGTGTGTTTGTGTGTGTGTGTGCGTATATATGTGTATATGTGTGTGTGTACATATATGTGTATATATATGTGTATATATCGGTATATATGTGTGTGTGTATATATGTATATATGTGTGTGTATATGTATATATGTGTGTGTGCGTATGTGTGTGTATATGTGTGTGTGTGTGTGTGTGTATATACGGGTGTGTATATGTGTATATGTGTGTATATATATGTGTGTGTGTATGTGTGTGTATATGTGTGTGTACATGTCTGTGTGTATATATATGTGTGTGTATATATGTATATATATATTTGTATATATATGTGTGTGTATCTATGTATATATATATTTGTGTGTGTGTATATGTATCTGTGTGTATATGTGTATATATACGTGTATATGTGTGTGTATATGTGTGCGTATATGTATATATATGTGTGTGTGTATAGATGTGTGTTTGTGTGTGTGTGTGTGTGTGTGTGTTTGTGTGTGTACACACACATACCACATCTTCTTTATTCATTCATCAGTCCATGGACACTTGGGCTGCTTCCATATCTTGGTTATTGTAGATAATGCTGCTATAAATATCAGAGTGTGTGTACCCCTCTGAGTTAGTGTTTTTGTATTTTGGGGGTAAATACCAGTAGTGCAATTGCAGGATCATTGGGCAGTTCAATTTTTAACTTCATTTCAGATTCACTTGCACATTAACAGAGAAGAGGGAAACTCAACCAGCAACTACATGGTCCTTCCTCTCTGTGATCGCCATGGCACACCCTGGCCCTGGTGCCTTTCTCCACTGTCCCACCCTGAGTGTAACCGAGGGAGTCCACAGCAGTACCCACATTCTGCCGAGTTCTCTGAGCGTTTGCCTTCTGACGCTACTCTTAGCTATATTGAGACATTCTTGCTTTTATTTTTCACTTCTGTGCTTTCTCCTTTTATTGTAATTAACTGTGCTCATAGTTTAGTAACTGCATTTTTAAGATCCTGCTAAACTCATGAAACATCTTTCTTAACATAAAAAAAGTTATTTATCGGGCCTCCTGGGCGGCTCAGTTGGTTAAGCATCTGCCTTCGGCTAGAGTCGTGATCCTGGGGTCCTGGGATCGAGCCCCATGTCAGGCTCCCTTCTCCGCGGGGAGTCTGCTTCTCCCTCTCTCCCTTTGCTTCTCTCTGTGCTTGTGCTCGCTCTGTCTTTCTCTCTGTCAAATTAAATAATAAATAAATAAATAAATAAATAATAAATCTTTAAAAAAAGTTAATGTAAGACTTAAAAAATGTGATGATTAGCAACCCTGTTATGTTTTAAAGTGATACAAGCTTTCTTAGAAATAAAAGCTGTGATTTAATGTATAGACTTATGTGCAGTCTGCCCAGAACTACTTGTTCCCTTCCAATATTGAAATATGAGTGCCTTCCACATCTTCTCTGTGAAGGCAAATGCCTACAGGTACAGGTGGTGGTCACTGAGTGGATCATAATATGGGGGAAACAGGAGTACAGAGTATAGTGTGTGTGTGGTAAGGGATGGGAAAGGGCAAAGCAAAATGACACCAACTATTGCAATGAGTGCCGTGAGTTGTCCATCCTGTTCCTTTGATCAGAAGAAGACATGAAAAGAAGCCAGCGGGGCTCACGGAAGACAACTAAATTGTTTGGACTTCAGACACATGTATGTAAACAGAATGGGAGAAAAACAAAACAGGAAGGAAATACTTCAGAAGTATAAACAGATCCTTATTGTATTTCTTTATGGGACAGTCCAATTTCCGGAGGGTAACTAAATGGAAAGAATGACAAGTAGGAAAAGAAAATCACACGAACCAGATTCTGGCCATGCTACAGACTCCAACTATTTAACATGTGAATTTAGAAAATTATTCAAGTACTTAAAAAGTAGAAATGGTTGAGAAAAAGCCCAATAATATCTAAAAGTAAACGAGATCAACAGAAATCAATTATTTCAGGGGTGCCTGGGTGGCTCAGTTGGTTAAGCATCTGCCTTCTGCTCAGATCATGATCCCAGGGTCTTGAGATCGAGTCCCACATCAGGCTCCTTCCTCAGTGGGGAGTCTGCTTCTCCCTCTGCTCGTGCTCTCTCTCCCTCTCTCACACTGTTTCTCTCTAATAAATAAATAAAAAATCTTTAAAAAAGTGATTATTTCAATCAACAACTACTTCTTTTAGATATAAAGCTCGTGCACTTCAGGGAGAGTGGTTTGTCCATGTTTTTATGGTGAATGAGATAAATATGTCAAGGGAATTAGCACATCCACTTTGTGGGGTTGGTCTGATCCTTTTAAAAGTTAGGCTGAAGAAAACTAGAAAATCTAACCATTAACAGCTGGGAGTTCACCATTCTTTTTGTATTTTCATAACCGTTAGTTATTACCAGTCGACAGAGCTCTGGATTAGAAGCCAGATGATTTGCCTGGATCATTTCCAGGGTTTGTCATAAGGTTCTAATAAGATAAGGCACGGCAAAGCACTTTATAGACTCTAAAATGCTGTTCAGCAATTTCAGATGGTATGAATAACATCAATATGCAACAATTAACAATGTGAAGTGCATGTAACTGTGACAGAATTCCATGATTAGGAAACTAGTCCAATAAATATGTCACTACAACTATGATTAACACATCACTGACCATTTCACTAACTTTTAAAGCCACTTAGTGGTGTGAACCTATTCAGTCAATAAAGAGACTGGGGCACCTGGGTGGCTCAGTCGGTGAAGCATCTGCCTTCGGCTCAGGTCATGATCCCGGAGTCCTGGGATGGAGCCCCGCATTGGGTTCCCTGCTCAGCGGGGAGTCTGCTTCTTCCTCTCCCTCTGATCTGCCCCCCCTGCTTGTTCTCTGTCTCTCTTTCTCAAATAAATAAAATCTTTAAAAAAAAATGAAGAGACAACTTGCTTGGTATATGTGGGGAAACTGATTTTCCAGGAAGACCTGCTTGCTAGCGTCAGAGGGAAACTTGCAATCACTAAGCAAGGGGGAATTTGCATTTAAGCAGTTAATTTTTGCTCAGTGAATTTGGGAGGAGATCAGAGATGCTTGGAATTGTGAATATTATCCAAAAGAGTCACCCTAAAACCCAGTTGCAAAAAAAAATTTTTTTTTTTAATTTTTCTGAACTACTGGGAAGTTCAAGTAGTAGAAGCTGTAATTTTTAACCCTCCATGACTTATTAGGATAGAACTGGTCTATTAGCATAAATGCAAGATTACAGCAGATACATTCTCCAGTTAGGTCACGGGGTTACTCTGCTTGGCCTTGCTTCCTAAATTCTTACCTGGCTTTCTTCTGATACTGCCCTCTGCTTCCTCGGTCCCACATTGACCTCCCATTCTCTTAGACTGAAGCATCAGTTTATATACTTTGTTTCTCTCAACATGGATAATTTTAAAATGTATACAGAAAGCACATACAAGTAAAGTTTGTGTTAAACATTCAGTAGGAATTTCCTGATTGTAACTTTTAAAACTCACCTTTCACCTGATTGAATATACTGTTCATGGAAAATAAAGGATATTTTCGTAAAGCAAACTTCTCTGATGCAGAAAAACAGGAAGGATTGAAAATGACCAAATGACATTAATCTCTGGTTGAAAGCTCCTTGTTTGAGAGGACCCGCATTGGGGTTCCTGGGCTGTTAGGAACCCCGATGATACCATGGGAAGAGTTCCCATCTCATGGTGCTTATTGGAGGAATAAAGGAATTAATAATGTCAGTGCTTGGAATGAACAGTGTCTGATGCACGATCAGTGTGCAATAAATGTTAGCTATGTCTTCTGATTGTTCTTTTAAATCAACCCAGGAGTATTCAGTGAGGAAATGTGTCTTCTGCCCAACAGCAGAAATATTCTTTCTATGTTGCAACTTTTTCCCCTTTATTTGTGTCTGTCTCATGCTCTTTGCTCTTGTCACCTCGTGTTACTGGTTTTTATCGTTGAAAAACTAAAGGTGTGGTTCGGTGACCTCAAAACAACTGGTCGATTCAACCGTGCCACGTGTTTAGCAGCTTGGGAGATGAAGTAGGGTGCTGTGCTTTTTAGCACTGTTTCCTCTTCTCTGGTACAGTCCCAATGCCATCTCTCCTTCAGGCTGCCAGTCCTTTCTTCCTAGATCAATCCACAGCACGTTAACTAACTAATCCAGTGCTTACTGCCCGTACCATATACTTACTGCATTTTATGTGTGTGTTTCATGTGTTTTTCTATTTTCTTTTAATCAATAGTTTAGGTTCCTCGATGGCTTGATGTCATGGAGTCATTACCTAATTATACCAGGGAAAAAAGTTTCTCTCCTCTTCTTTAATAATTCCTTCTGCCATCCAAATTATACTCTTCGTGTCAGAAGATTTTTCCTGGAGGTGATCCTAATTCACCCCCTTGGCAGTCGATGTTACCATCTGGATGAAATGAAGGGAGGAAATGTGGTTATGATCATGGTTAATTATTTTGATTTTTAAAAACAGTTCTTTCTTTCATAGAGTTCTTTTTTTAAGGAATTGATATCTTTTTTGTTGTTGTTCAAGGCGTTTTAAGTCTTTGGAATCTGTGATTTGAAAAAGTTTATTCCATTCTTCCTAATTTTTATCCCCTTGGTAGAATAATTCAAAATGAGATCTGCTTAGTATCTATATCACAACCACCTGGTGTTTTTAAATGGAGGCACCCAGTGGCCCATCCCAGACCTACCAAACCAAACGTCTTGGTGTGAAGCTGAGAGTCTGCATTTAGCATGCTTCCAGGTAATTCCTAGATATTTAGGAGGTGAGAATTATTGTTTTGACCCCGAATATGCTAGAAAATGAAATTCTATTTTGCATTCCTTTTAAACTTTGCATTATGTAATTTCAAGCTCTTCAGATAGGATGACGCTTGGCTCAGTAAGATAGTTGTTTCTGAGAGCTGGAGCCTTCTCTCTGTGTGTGTGTGTGTGTGTGTGTGTGTGTGTGTGTGTGTGTGTGTGTGTATACACAGACACACTACCTTATCCTGTCGTGGCCTCTTGATAGTCCCATAGTCCTAAACGCTAATGAAACCCACCTTACATTATCTGATTGCTACAAGTTTGTCCATATCTCACACCCTCCACCTTCACCAGACTGTATGTTTCTCAAGGATGGGTGCATGGCACACAAGAGGTTAGATACAAAGTATGTATTTGTTGTTCTAAGTATCAAATACATTTTATATTGCTATTTAATCACTTCCTGTGTATTAACTATATATTCTCAGCATGGGAAAACACCTAAGTGTAGATTTAACTTACATTTCTGTGGTACCTTTTACCCTTCTGTGTACATAGCGGAGATGAATGTGGGTAAACCGGTCTGTATTCAGAAAGAATTCACAGTTTCCATTAACAATTTAAGTGAGAACTGAACAAATATTTGATTTATATGTTGAAGAAAAACAGGAAAAAATAAATGAGTTTTTGCCCAGTCTTATTTCTGGAAGAATAGCTCAGCAGGGCTGAGCAAGTTTTGTTTACAGGCTTGGTTTCCACAGCTGGGTGAGCTTATGTACCAACCAATTGAGCCATTGTCCCCGATGTTTTCTTATTTTTGGCCAGAACATGAAGTTGGCAAAATTATCTAAAATATTATGTGCTAAGCCACTCTAGATACAGCCAAGAAGCTCGATTGTCAAAATAGAGACATGTAACTGGTGGATGTATTGAGTGGAACATTCCTTATTTGCAGGCAAATGATTTTTCTTTGATTAAAAGTCTATTTAGATGGATATTGTTTTAGATGTATAAATCACTGTGAAATAAGGTCCATATGTGCATTTCATCTGTAAGAGCAACCAACAAATACCTTCTTTTCTTCTTTTCTCCGGTTCCAAGGATAAAACTAGTACAGTTTGCTTCAACAGAGTACAAGAATCGATGCAAAGACATGTTAGATTGAGAATTCAAGTTCAAATAACATTTCAGAGCATGTTATACCCTAGGCTTGCGAATTAACACGCTGTCCTATCCCTACAAAATTCAATCTGAGACCAGCTCAATAATGTGAACCCTGAGAGATGTTTTCCTTTCTCGATAGCCAGGTCCTGTCTTGTCATATTCAATGCATACAAACTATGTCCTCGGAAATTCCTGGTACCTCGCATAATTAAAGAGAAGTGAACTAATGTTTATTGAGCTCCTACTATGTGCTTAGTACTTTAAAAATGTTACCTCATCCAATCCTTACAATTCCCAAGATGGATTTTACAGTTCACAGTTAACATGTGGAAAATTCTATCCTCAAAGAGGCACACAGTTGATAACTGAGTCAGGGAGTACTTAATACTAAGGTTTCTATTTTCAAGTCTGGAATGCTCATCACTGTTCCAGGATCTAGTGTCATATACAAAACGGTCAGTGAATCTTTGCTGAGTGAACAAGTGAATTCTATGAGTGACTCATGAATACCACCTTAAACCTGTCTCAGAATTCTTTTCCCCATGGTAAACACTTGACCCAAGTTCTTCTGTGAGTAGAAGTCACCTCCACACTGTCTTTGACACAAAGTCAGCCAGCCCTGTTGGTCTTCTGGAAAAGCTAGGTCGTTAATTGGTGAGGTGGTCCGTTTCATTCTTGTGCGGTCCTTACAATTAGAAAGGCTTTCCTTATACAGAGATAAAAGCTGCTTCTAGGTGGAAGGATGTGTGGGCTTAGGCTTGGTGTCAGAAAATTGGAATCTGGCCTCTGATGTTTTCACATGAGGCAAGTTCCAACTTTTCTGAGCCTGGCTCCTCACCTGTAAAGTTTCCGTAATTGGTAACAGGTGTGAAAAGGCCTGCATTACCTAACCCACAGGGGCATCATGAGAACCAAAATAATGCAGCAGACGGTCCTTTGCAAAGAATAAATCCAAATAGAAAAGTTGGTGTTCCTCTCTCACCTCCTGGGCTTCATGGAATAATTCTACTCATTGTTAAAGAAAACAATGGCGCGTTTCATTATATCTTGTTTTCTTTACACTAAAGAGCTCTGATTCCTTACATATCTTTACAAATATAAAAGTGATGTGTTTCATGTAAAAACTCGTCCTGGCTGCCTCTTGCCGGACCCTCTCTGATACATCAGATGTTTCCGTGATGTGTGCACGGCACTGGCCCCTCACGCTGCAGGGTCACTCTGACATCCCAGCACAGGATGCAGTGTCGTGGCGGCCCCCGGCCTGGATGCACTTGCTGGGATAACGCAGCCTCGGGCTGCACCCACGTTTACCTCCATGACAGCAGGAGCTAAGCGAGGTCCAGATTGTGTGTTGTGAAGGGTCAGGTCCTCGTCACTGTCATGCTCTGTCTCCCGGGGCCTGTGTTTGTGCAGTTGTGGTTTTTAACCTAAATGTAGATCCCTGCACTTATTTATAGTTGATTTAATTCATCGTGGTTTTAGCCTGTCATGCCAGTCACTGCAATTTTTTGGACCTCTTATTTTTACCTCCCAATGAGTAGCTACGTCTACAGGTTTTATGATATCTGCAAAAATGATATCGTTATCTACATTACTGATAAAAAATATTGAAGAAGATGTGGCCTGGGAGGACCCTGTGAGTGTCTTCTCATTAATGATTTTCTACTAATCTTGATGACTCTCAAAGTTACTGAACCGCTTACTACAGTTCTTTCCGATAGAATTGCATCTCCCTCATAGACTGTGAGGCTATAGATTGTGAGCTTGGTCTTCTTAGGATCCCTCAGGCTCAGGTCATGGCTGGTAGATAGTAGATGCTTCATAAAAGTCTATCCTTGGAGAATGAACGGATGGATTTCATAGAGAGGTGCTCAGTCACATGCTTGAGTATGGTGATCCACCTAGACATCTACCCATCTTATTTGGCCAACATCCAAATTACATTTCCCTTTTTTTATTTGTAAGAGTACTAAAAAAGAGAGTTTATCAGATATATCCTAAATCAATGGAAGTATCCCCTTTAGCTAAAGATGGAATAATCCTGTTACAGAAGGAAAGTAGATCTGCTAATGTGACTTGATTTTGGTGAACTCATCCATATTTATTTGTGGATAATGTGTATTTCTTCTCTAAGTATTAACACACCTTCCGTTTAATTACTGTCCCCTGCTTCTGCTGCATGATCTCCTTACCTAATTACCTTGTGTACCTGTGCGAGGTACACCTGTACTCTCTCGTCCATCACCTTCCTCCCCCTCCCTCTTCCCCATTTCTGCTTCTTACTGTGTTCAGTCAGTCTTTTCAAGTTAAACAGTTTTCCTTAAATGCATTCTCAAAAATAGGCTTCTCTTTATCTTTAGTTCTCCTATTCTTACCCCTCTCTTTCCCTACCTGGATTCTTCTCTTCTTTGGAACAAAGTTGAATAAAAGTATATTTATAAGTGTGTTGAATAAAATTTTGTGTCCCAACATCTCATAAAAAAAAAAGCTGATTTTCTCTACCTAAACTAAAATTCCTGTGACCAATACCAGTTACAATTTGTTTGAATTGTGTAGACAGGTAAGTGGGTCAGTGGTCCTCAGATGGAAATCGTTTTCCTTCTAGAGGATTTATTACAATTTGGGTGATGGATAAAGACCCAAACAGGAGCTCCCCTGAATAATTATGATTTCTAATATGTTATAAGGTTAGTTCTATTTCCCTCAGAAGACTAAGAATATTTTATTAAATCATTGTGAACTCTATCTTATTTACCATAAGCTTTAGCTCTTGAGTCTGTTTGGGTTTTGTCTTAAGTAAGGACAGTCTTGGCTTGGGCAGGTTTTCTGGGAATAGAGTGAAATGAGGCCATTGATCAACGTTTGTGTTTAGCTTAAGGAAATATCCTCTTATTTGCTGAAATCATGTACGCAGTCCTCTGCTATTTCCTGTATTTTGATAATTAGTAATATTTTCCAGGGTGGAAAATATGTGTCATTCTCTTACAGGCTTAATGTGATCTTAATCTGAAAGTAATTAGCAGTTCATTTTTTTATATATATTCATACATTTTACCAATAGTTTTTTCACAGGCAAGGCCAGGGGTACCATTAATATTATGTTACATTTTAGCATGCAAGATTTTCAAAGGCTTATCCATGATGATAATATGTCCTATATTTGGATTATTTGAGGGCTGCTTTTTATTTTTCACTTAAGTAATACAAGAGTTTACACTTGGAATATTGGTTTACCCCATCTGGGAGCTGTCATGTGACAAGATTAATCTCTAAGTTTTCAATTAGTAGAAAAAATACACAAGTCAGAAAGTCCAAAAAGTGATGTAAAGGAAGTCTTAAAGTTCAGTCCTGTAAGTTCTGCTTCAGTCAGGAGCTAACTTATCATATGATATAGGAGCTGCCTCTGTTACTACACACACTTAGGGTCTCAGCCAATACCGGCCTGACTACACCTCAGATGTTAAGTTATGGTCCTTCCTCTAGACCACTGCTGAAGTTTTATTAATTCCACTTTTTTTTTCCACCATAGTAAGTGTGCTCTTTAATTCCCATCCCCTATGTCCTCCATCTCCTCACCAACCTCCGCTCTGGTGACCATCTTTGGCTTTCTCTGTAGTTAAGAGTCTGTTTCTCAGTTTACCTCTCTCTTTTCCCCTTGACTTAATTGTTTTGTTTCTTAAGTTGCACATATGAGTGAAATCATATGGTATTTGTTTTTCTCTGACTGACTTATTTCACATAGCATAATACACTCTAGCTCTGTCCACGTCGTTGCAAATGGCAAAATATCATCCTTTTGATGGCTGAGTAATATTCCATTGTGTATATGTACCACAACTTCTTTATCCATTCATTTGTCAGTGGACATCTGGGCGCTCTCCATAGTTTGGCTATTACTGATAATGCTGCTATAAACATTGGGGTGCACGTATCCCTTTGAATTAGTATTTTTGTATTTTTGAGATAAATACCTAGTAGTGCAATTGCGGGATTGTAGGATAGTTCTATTTTTAACTTTTTGAGGAACTTCCATACTGTTTTCCAGACTGGTTGCACCAGTTTGCATTCCCACCACCAGTATAAGAGCGTTCCCTTTCTCCACATCCTCACCAACACTTGTTATTTCTTGTGTTTTTTATTTCAGTCATTTTGACAATGTGAGGTGATATCCCACTGTAGTTTTGATTTGCATTTCCTTGATGGTGAGTGATGATGAGCATCTTTTCCTGTGTCTATTGGCCATTTGTATGTCTTCTTTGGAGAAATGTCTATTCATATCTTCTGCCCATTATTTAATTGGCTTATTTGTTTTTTGGGTATTGAGTTGTATCAGTTTTTATATATTTTGGATGCTAACCCTTCACTGGAAATGTCATTTGCAAATATCTTTTCCCATCCAGTAAGTTGTCTTTTAGTTTTGTTGATTGTTTCCCTTACTGTGCAGAAGATTTTTATTTTGATGTAGTCCCAAGAGTTTATTTTTGCTTTTATTTCCTTTGCCTTAGAAGACGTATCTAGAAAAATGTTGCTACAGCCACTGTTACAGATTTTACTGCCTGTGTGCTCTTCAAGGATTTTTACGGTTTCAAGTCTCACATTTAGGTCTTACATTTTGAGGGGGTTTTTGTGTGTGTGGTGAAAGGAACTGGTCCATTCTCATTCTTCTGCATGTTGCTATCCAGTTTTCCCAACACCTTTTGTTGAAAAGACTGTCTTTTCTCCCATTCTTGCCTCCTGTGTCATAGATTAATTGACCTATATGTAATTGTGAGTTTATTTCTGGGTTTCTGTTCTATTCCATTGATCCATGTGTCTATTTTTATGTCAGTGCCATACTGTCTTAATTATTACCACTTTGTAATATAACTTGAAATCTGCAATTGTGATGCCTCCAGTTTTGTTTTTCTTTTTCAAGACTGCTTTGGCTATCTGGGGTCTTTTGTGGTTCCATAAAATTTTAGGATTGTTTGCCCCAGCTCTGTGAAAAACGCTATTGATATTTTGATAGGGATTGCATTAAATCTGTAGAGTGCTTTGGGTAGCACAGACATTTTAACAATATTTTTTCTTCCAATCCATGAGCATGGAATGACTTTCCATTTCTTTGCATTGTCCTGAATTTCTTTCATCAGAATTTTATAGTTTTCAGAGTATAGGTCTTTCACCTCTTTGGTTAAGTTTATTCCTGGATATTTTATTATTTTCAGTGCAATTATAAATGGGATTGTTTTCTTAATTTCACTTTCTGCTGTTTCATTATTGGTGTATAGAAATGCAACAGATTTCTGTATGTTGATTTTGTATCCTGTGATTTTACTGCATTCATTTATCAGCTCTGTAGTTTTTTGATGGAGTCTTTAGTGTTTCCTAAATGTAGTATCATGTCCTCTGCAAATAGGGAGTTTTACTTCTTCTGTACAATTTTGATGCTTTCTGTTTCTTTCTGTTGTCTGATTGCTGTGGCTAGGACTTCCAGTACTGTGTTGAATAAAAGTGGTGAGAGCCGAAATCCTTGTCTTGTTCCTGACCTTAGGGGAAAAGCTCTGTTTTTCACCATTGAGTATGATGTTGGCTGTGGGTTTTTCACACATGGCCTTTATTATGTTGAGGTATGTTCCCTCTAAACCTTCTTTGCTGAGGGTTTTTTATCATGAATGGATGTTGTACTTTGTCAAATGCTTTTTCTGCATCTATTGAATGATCATATGGTTTTTATCCTTTCTCTTATTGTTGTGATGTATCATGTTGATTGTTTTGTGAATATTGAACCACTTTTGCATCCTGGAAATAAATCCCACTTGATTATAGTGAATGGTTTTTTAAAATTTATTGTTAGATTTGGTTTGCTAATATTTTGTTGAGGATTTTTGCATCTATACTCATGAGAGATACTGGCCTGTAGTTCTCTTTTTTGTGGTGTCTATCTGGTTTTGGTATCAGTGTGATACTGGCCTCATAGAATGTATTTGGAAGTTTTCCTTCCTTTTGTATTTTTTGGAATAGTTTGAGAAGAATAGGCATTAACTCTTCTTTTAATGTTTGGAGTTCAGGAGCCATCTGGTCCTGAACTTTTGTTTTTTGGGAGCTTTTTGATTACTGACTCAATTACATTGCTGATAATTTGTCTGTTCAAATTTTCTATTTCTTCCTGCTTTAGTTTTGGTAGGTTATAGTTTCTAGGAATTTAGCCATTTCTTCTAGACTGTTCAATTTGTTGGCATATAATTTTTCATAATATTCTATTACAATTGTTTGTATTTCTGGGGTATTGGTTGTTATTTCCTCTCTTTTATTAGTAATTTTGTTTATTTGGGTTCTCTCTCTCTCTAAATATGTCTTGCTAGATGTTTATCAATTTTGTTGATCTTTTCAAAGAACCAACTCCTGGTTTCATTGATCTATTCTATTGTTTTTTTAGTTTCTATATCATTTATTTCTGCTTTGATCTTTATTATTTCCTTCCTTTTGCTGGGTTTGGGTTTTGTTTGTTCTTCTCTTTCTAGCTCCTTTAGGTGTAAGATTACATTATTTATTTGAGATTTTTCTTGCTTCTTGAGATAAGCTTGTATTGCTATAAACTTTCCTCTTAGAACCACTTTTGCTGTGTCTCAGAGATTTGGGACTGTTGTGTTTTCATTTTCATTTGTTTTAATATAATTTTTTATTTCTCTTTTATTTCCTGGTTGACCATTCATTGTAGAGTAGCATGTTATTTAATTTCCATGTATTTGTGGTTTTTCACAGATGTCTTCTTGTGGCTGATTTCTAATCTCACAGGGATGGGATCAGAAAAGATGCATAGTATAACTTCGATTTGTTTGAATTTGTTGAGGCTTGTTTTGTGATCTAATACGTGATCTGGACAATGTTCTGTGTGCAGTTGAAAAGAATGTGTATTCTGCTGTTTTAGGATGGAATGTTCTGAATATATCTGTTAAATCTATCTGGTCCAATCTGTTTCCTTGTTGATTCTCTGTTTGGATGATCTGTCCATTGATGGAAGTGGGATGTTAAAGTCCCCTACTATTATTGTATTATCATCAATTACATCTCTTATGTTCATTATTAACTATTTTATGTATTTGGGTACTCCAGTTTTGGGTGCATAAATATTTACAATTGTTATATCCTCCTGTTGGATTGTCCCCTTTATTATTATATAATGTCCTCCTTTGTCTCTTGTTACAGTCTTTGTTTTGAAGATTATTTTGTCTTATATAAGTATTGCTGTCTACGGCCATACCACCCTGAACACGCCCGATCTCGTCTGATCTCGGAAGCTAAGTATTGCTACCCTGGCTTTCTTTTGGCATCCATTTGCATGATAAATGTTTCTCCATCCCTTTACTTTCAGTCTGCAGGTGTCTTTAGGTCTGAAATGAGTCTCTTGTAGGCAGCATATAGATGGGTCTTATTTTTTTATCTGCTCTGTCACCCTATGTCTTTTGATTATTTAGTCCATTTACATTCAAAGTGATTATTGATAGATATGTATTTATTGCCATTTTATTACTTGTTTTGTGGTTGTTTCTATATTTTCTCTGTCCTTATTCTCTTTGCTCTTTTTCATAGCTTGCTGGCTTTCTTTAGTTATATACTTGGATTCCTTTCTCTTTATTCTTTGCATATCTATTACTAGTTTCTAATTTGTGGTTACCATTGGTTTTCTATATAACTTCTTCTGCATATAGCAGTCTATATTAAGTTAATGGTCACTTATGTTTAAATCCATGCTCTAGTCCTCTCCATGCCACATTTTAGGTACATGGTATCATATTTTATGCTTTTATTTTATGGATCCCTTGACTAATTTTTACAGAAATATTTATTTTTACTGCTTTTGTGTTTTTTACTTTTCACAATCTCACTTATGGTCTTTCTTTTCCATTCAGAGTCCCCTTAAATATTTCTTGTAGGGCTAATTTAGTGGTCATGAACTCCTTTAGTTTTTGTTTGCCTGGGAAATTCTTTCTCTCTCCTATTCTGAATGATAGCCTTGCTGGATAGAGTATTCTTGGCTGCAGATTTTTCCCACTCAGTACTTTGAATATATTAGGCTTCTCTTCTCTGGCCTGCAAAGTTTCTGCCGAAAAATCTGCTTATAGCCTCATGGGGTTTCCCTTGTGTACAACTGTCTTCTCTTGCTGCTTTTAAATTTTTTCTTTATCACTACTTTTTGCCATCTTAATTACTATGTTTCTTGGTGTAGACTTCCTTGGGTTGAATTTTGGGGGAGAATCTCTGTGCCTTCTGGATCTAGATGTCTTTTTCCTTCCCCAGATTAGGAAAGTTTCTAGCTATCATTTCTTCACATAAGTTCCCTGCTCCCTTACCTCTCTTTTTCTGAGATCCCTGTGATGCAGATGTTATTATGCTTGATGGAATCACTGAGTTCCCTGTCTATTCTCAGTTTACATAATTTTCTTTCCTCTCCTTTGCTCAGCTTGGTTACTTTCCATTACTCTGCCTTCCAGGACATTAATTCATCCCTCTGCTTCCTCTAGCCTGCCATTTGTTCTATAAGTGTATTTTTTATTTCATTTATTATATTCTTAATCTCTGATTGCTTCTTTTTTATCTCTGTATTAAGGATCTCTGTGATGTCCTCAACTCTTTTCTCTGGTCCAGTGAGTATCTCTATGATCATTACTTTAAATTCTCTATCAGGCATATTACTTATATCTGTTTCTCTTTGGTCTTTTGCTGTGGTTCATCATATTCTTTCATTTGGGAGGTGACTCTCTCCTCATTTTGTGTCACTTTCTGTATTTGTTTCTATGTGGTAGGAAAGTCAGCTACTTCTCTTGCTCTTAACAATAATAGCCTTATGAAGGAGAGGCCCTGTAGTGGCCTGCAGTGCTGTGTTCCCTGTTTCCCAGGGCTTGGTGCTTCAGGGAGTAGCTCCTATATTTGTTGTGTGTGCTCTTATGTGCCTCTTTTCCTTCGGAGTCCAGTTGTCTGCAGAGGCTTGCTTTGCCTGTTGTGGGCAGTGTTTGGTCCCCAGCTGGGGTGAAGCACATTTTAACAAGGTGTGCAGTGGTCTGCTCACAAAATGAGACCTGCCCCCACTGCCACCAGAACTGAGGTCTGGCAAGATGCCTGCACAGGTCAGGAGATGTGGTGTTGGCAGGGGTTTGGGCTGGTCTACTGGAGAAGGGGCCCGCAGCACCGGGACTAAGGCCAGTGTGGCTGGCAAGGGCAGATGCACTGCAGTGCAGGGAGGGGGTGGCAAGGCTTGGTACAAGCCAGGTAGGTAGCCAGTGTGGGCACAATACTTGTTCCCACAGGTGACTTTGTTTATGCTGGGAAGGGGAGAGGAAATGGCATCTGCCAGCTCCTTACTTCCTGCCGTGGTCTCCTTGCATCCCTGTGTGTATGACCATGCTCTGAAAAGAGCAAATCTTTCTCACTCCTGTCTGCCCCAGGCATTTTTCAAACTGCTGGTTCTAAACTGTATCTGCAAGGACTCATATTGTGCTGCCTTTTTTTTTTTTTTAAAGATTTTATTTATTCATTTGACAGAGAGAGATACAGCGAGAGAGGGAACACAAGCAGGGGGAGTGGGAGAGGGAGAAGCAGGCTTCCCGCTGAGCAGGGAGCCCGACGCAGGGCTCGATCCCAGGACCCTGGGATCATGACCTGAGCCAAAGGCAGACGCTTAATGACTGAGCCACCCAGGCGCCCCTTGTGCTGCCTTTTTAAGGGCAGGGACTCCACTTCTTAATGCCCTCCAGGCTCTCCCAGAGACAAATCCGCTGATTTTTTAAATTCTAGGCTGTAAATCCTACCGATTGTAAGAATTCACAAAATTCGGCCCCTCTCGCTTTCAAAGGCAAATATTACAGAGATTCGCTCTCCTATTTCATGGGCTTCCTAGTATGAAAGTCTGTTTTTCACCCTTCTCTGTACACCAGCTCCCTCTCCATCAAGGATGGCCACAGTCCATTCTGCTCCCAGACCACAGCTTCATCCTTCCTATCTTATTTGAGGTGGCCTCTTCTCTACCTTGAGTTGTGGAGTTGTTCTGCCAGTCTTCAGGTTGTTTTCTGGGTTATTTACACTGATATGAATGCTATCTAGTTGTACTGTGGGATGAGGTAAGCTTAGGGTCCTCCTGCCCCACCATCTTCACAGCTGACCCCCTATCAATTTCCCTTTTTTAACCTGTTTTCCTATTAGACCATGTGCTTCTTGAGTGTAGGGTCTGTGAAAAGTATTTATAAGAGAATCACAGTACCTAAGAGTCTGGTTTAAACAATGCCTTTAACAAACTATAGCCTTGAGAAATTAATCTTTTGATATCAGTGTAATAAACCATAGAGGAGGAATAAACAGTGTGGTCTTTTTGTAGTTACTATAGTTATCGTAAAAGTAAAATGAAATAATATAGATAAAATCATTAAAATAATTTGAAATACAAAAAATCTACACAAAAGAAGGAACTGTGCATGAAAAGCCTTAAATATTAGGCTATAAACAAAATTAAAAGGCAGAGAGAAATGTTGGTAACATCTAGGACAGATGAATTTTGTTAAATATACAAAGTAAAAAAAATTGCTATAAATATATAAATATGAAAATGCTATAAATATGGGAAACATTTAAAGTATCATTTACAATTGTACCAACAAATTTGAAATACCTACATAAAAATCTAATATGTGTGCTGAAAACTATAAAACACTGATGAGAGAGAGAAACAAAAAAGACCTACATAAATGGGGATGTGTAGTAAGTGGAGAGATGTTCACAGATTGGAAGACAATTTTGTTAAGATGAATTTTCCTCCCAGATTGAGTGACAGATTTGATTCAATTCCAAAAAAAATCCCAGCATGCTATTTTGGTAGAAATCTACAACTTGATTCTAAAATTTACATGAAAATCAAAAACACTTGAATAGTCAAAACAATTTTGAAAAAGAAGAACAAGGTTGAAGAATTCCCACTTCTCGATGTTAAGATTTATTGTAAATTGAGAGTAATCAAACCAGTATGGAAATGGCAAAGGATCGATCACAAGTAAGTGGAGAAGTACAGTTCAGAAATAGATATACGCATATATACTCAACTGTTTTTTTAGAAAGGCGTTGAAACATTTCAATGAAAAAAAGATAGCGTTTTTAAATAAATGGTGCTGGAATAACTGGACATCCGTATACAAAAAAATATTTATATACACACACATATATATATATAACCCATGTGTTATACCATAGACAAGAGGGAGTATAGACCTAAATATGAAGCCCAAAGCCATAAAACTTCTCTTACAAAACATAGAGGAGAATCTTTGCAATGTTGGGATAGGCAAATATTTCTTAGACAAGACAAAAATGTAGGAATCATAAAAGAAACACTTGATAAATTTGACCTAATGAAAATTAAAGTCTTAAGGTCTTTGGAGAGGATGCTGTTGGAAAATGAAAAGAAAAGCCACAGACTAGGGAAAAAATATTTGCAGAACACATGTCTGATGCAGAACTAGCATCTAGAGTACGTAGAGACACTCATAACTCAAAATAAGAAAACAACCAACCTCATTTTTAAATTGGCAAAAGATTTAAACACTCTACCAAAGAAGATGTAAGAATGGCAAATAAACACATGGGAAAATGTTCAACATTTTTATAATTAGGGAAATGCAAATTAAAACCACACTAACATACCATCGTACATTCATTAGAATGGCTAAAATGAGAAAAAAAAAGAAAGAAGAGCAGGAAGAAGGAAACAAACCTGATAGTATGAAGCACTGCCAAAGGTACAGAAAACTGGAATTCTCACTCCTTGCTGGTGGGAGTGCAAAATGGTACAGCCGCTTTGGAAAACCACTGGGCAATTTCTTACAAAGTTCAACATACCTCTTCCATGCTCCTAGGTATTTAACCACAGAAAATGAAAACATAGGTCTATACAAAAATACCTATAGAAGTGCTCATGGAGACATTAGTTTTTTTAAAGATTTATTTATTTATTTGTTTTAGAGAGAGAGTGTGTGTGCATGTGGGTGGTGGGGGGAGGGCCAGAGAGAGGAGAGAGAATCTGAAGCAGACTCTGCGCTGAGTGTGGAACCCCAGGCAGGGCTCGATCCCACCACCCCGAGGGAAGCCAAGAGACTTTAAAGCACCATAGGACTTTATTTTTTAATTCATAATCACTAAAACCCATGTCCATTAGCTAGTGAATCAATAAAGACACTGGACATGCACAGAGTGGACACTACACAGCAACAGAAATGGAAAGCTTCTTGATCATGGATAAATCTTAAATGTATCATGCTAAGTGAATGAAGCCGGATTTCAAAGGCAGTATATAGTACACTTTCATTTATGTGACTTTTTGGGCAAGGCCGATAATGGGGACAGAAAACACATTAGTGAGTACTGAGGAGAAGGGTTCGGGGAGGAGGGAACAAGAGAGAACTTTTGGAGGGTGATGAAACTATCCTATATTTTGATTGTGGTTACCTGAGTGTATGCTTTTGTTAAAAAAAATTCATAAAAAAGGGAAAATTTCACTCTTTCTAAATTATATCTCAAGTAACCTAACTTTAAAATATAACAAAATAATTTTCTTAAAAGCAAGTGACAAACTGGGCAAAAATATTTGTAACATGTGACACAGACAAAAGGTTATCTGATATGTAAAAACTTTTATCAGAGTATCTGGCTGTCTCAGTGTGTGGAGCATGCGACTCTTGATCTTGGGGTTGTGAGTTCAAGCCCCACATTGGGCGTGAAGCCCACTTAAAATTTTTTTCAAAAAATTAAAAAATATTTTAAAGAAAATGAAACTTTTATAAATTTATAAGACAAAGACGAACATACCAATTTATAAAGGATTTAAACTAACAATTTATAGAAGAAAAAATCAAGTAGCCAATCAACATAAAAATTTAGCCTTATTAATACAAAAGACTATGAATTCAAACAACATAATTTTTACTTATCAAGACTGACAAAGACTATGGAAAGAAATAATTCATGACTGAAGGTGCAAGGAAAGGCCTTTCTTACACACAGCTGATGAAGGTATAAACTGATACCTGCTTGTTTTTTATTAAAGATTTTATTTATTTATTTGAGAGAGAGAGAGAATGAGAGAGCACATGAGAGGGAGGAGGGTCAGAGGGAGAAGCAGACTCCCCGCCGAGCAGGGAGCCCGATGCGGGACTCGATCCCGGGACTCCAGGATCATGACCTGAGCCGAAGGCAGTCGCCCAACCAACTGAGCCACCCAGGAGCCCGATACCTGCTTTTGAAAGGTAATTTAGCAATATGTTTTTAAGACCTTAACATTTTACAACCATTTTTTGCAAGAAATATCATCAAATTTTTTAAAAAATATTAAAATAAATATTAAATTAAATAAAAATTATTAAGAATGTGCACCAAGATTACCTACAAGACTTTTCATCACATCTAATAATCAGTAAAAATCTAAATGCTGATCAAAAGGGGCAGTGAATATTCACTGTTATTTATTGATACAGTGGAAGATAACTCAGCCATTAAAAGTAATGTTTTAGATGAATACTTATGATAAGATCTTCATTCTACATTATTACATTTAAAAATGGATTATAATACAGTATGAGTAGTATGACTCAATTTTTATAGATTTATATAAAGATATAAAATATATATGTGTTTTATATGTGTGTGTGTGTGTGTGTGTGTATTCCCCTAGTTGTTTCTAAGTAGTGAGATGATTATGATTTTTAAGATTTCCTTCTTATGGCTTTCCTGGGTATTATATCTCATCAATGAACTGGCATTGCTTTTGTTAAAAATATATTTAATTTAAACAGTATGAGGAATCACAGAAATGTAGCCTATTAATGTTAACGTCATTTAAAAATATTATAGAGCCAAACTGGTCATGAGTCTGAAAACTTTTTTTTTTTAAGATTTTTATTTTTAAGTAATCTCTGTGCCCAATGTGGCGCTCAAACTCACAATCCCTAGATCAAGCATCTCATGCTCCACTGACTGAGCCCGCCAGGTGCCCCTGAAAACTTTTAACAGTGATAATAATTGCTGCTATTCATTTAACAGTTGCTATGTCCTAGACCTTGCCAATTCTAGACCCTATAGAGGAAGCATCGTTATATTCTAACTTTGAAAATGTGGCAAATGAGGCTCAACTTGTTCATAAAGGGTGGAGACAGGGTTTGGACTCCGATTTGTCTGAGAATCAGGCCTTGATTTCAGACTGCCTCGATTCTCAGGTAAGCAGGTACCAGTCAATTTAAAAAGGGCTGTTTGGTTGCCAGGTACTTAATTGGGTCCAGACCTCTTTATTCCTCTCTGCTACCTTTTCCAAGTCTTTGCTCTGCCTGGTGTGAAAAGTTTGTTCTCTGTGTGATGATCCTGTGAGATTTGATGCAGATACATGTCAAAACTTTGTATCGAGGATCTGGGTTGTCCATTCATTTTTGCATCCAGGTTGTTCCCTTTTCTCCTTTTATCATCAATCACTGAGAGCATGCTAGCCTCAGAGCCATGAAAACACGATTTTTCTCTTAGATCTTGATGTACTGGATCCTGATTTTCTTTTTCTTATGTACGCTTGAATTATTTTCTTATTATAAGTCTAGTATGTGTTCATTTGTTGAAAAGTTTCCAGCCCTCATATCAGTTTATGGGATTAACTGAAACGGGTGGCCCTGGGGCATGGGAACATCACACTGTGCATTCTCATACCTGGGCTCTGGTCTCTGGTGAGCAGACACAGGGACAGGGCAGTGAGACTTGGGGCAGTCTTGCAGCCCTGAGCGTATGGGAGTCCCTAAAAGGGACCCTAAAGCAAGTAGCTGCCTCCCAGCACTCTAGCACTTGCTACCAGTAATTATATTTTCATGCTTATTTGTTTATGCTCTGTCCCTCTCTTTGTCTCTACAACGCAGGAGCCCAGTGGTACTCGGTACTGAGTCCTGGGTACCTAGAAGAGTGCCTGGAATATAGTAGGCATTTAGCATTTGTTAATGAACGAATGCATAAAAGAACCAGGACTTACTAGCTGAAAGACACAGAGAAAAGATAAGAAGGTTGTGGGGGCAGAAAGACTAAGTTGGAAGGTTGTGGAGAATGGGTTAAAATGAAAGCTTTCCCCCAAATGGCTTCTCTGCCATGAACTAGATTCTATTGCATTCTCCCTATTTTTTAAATTTAATTTATTATGTTATGTTAGTTACCATACAGTTCATCATTAGTTTTTGATGTAGTGTTCCACAATTCACTGTTTTCGTATAACACCCAGTGCTCCCTGCAGAACGTGCCTGTTGGTTGTTTTTTTTAAAGATTTTTTAAATTTATTTGATGGAGAGAGGCAGCGAGAGAGGGAACACAAGCAGGGGGAGGGGGAGAGAGAGAAGCAAGCCTCCCGCAGAGCAGGGAGCCCGATGCGGGGCTCAATCCCAGGACCCTGAGATCATGACCTGAGCCGACGGCAGACGCTTAATGACTGAGCCACCCAGGTGCCCCTAGTTTTTGATGTAGTGTTCCACGATCCATTGTTTGCATATAACATCCAGTGCTCCATGCAGTACGTGCCCTCCTTAATACCCATCACCAGGCTAACCCATCCCCCACCCCCTCCCCTCTAGAACCCTCAGTTTGTTTCTCAGAGTCCATCGTCTCTCATGGTTCATCTCTCCCTCCGATTCCCCCCCCCATTTTTCCCTTCCTTCTCCTAATGTCCTCCATGCTATTCCTTGTTACACAAATAAGTGAAACCATATGATAATCGACTTTCTCTGCTTGGCTTATTTCACTTAGCATAATCTCCTCCAGTCCCATCCATGTGGATGTAAAAGTTGGGTATTCATCCTTTCTGATGGCTGAGTAATATTCCATTGTATATATGGACCACATCTTCTTTATCCATTGATCTGTTGAAGGGCATCTCGGCTCCTTCCACAGTTGGGCTATTGCAGACATTGCTGCTCTGAACATTGGGGTACATATGGCCCTTCTTTTCACTACATCTGTGTCTTTGGGGTAAAGACCCAGTAGTGCAATTGCTGAGTCATAGGGTAGCTCTACTTTTAATTTTTTGAGGCACCTCCACACTGTTTTCCAAAGTGGCTGTACCAACTTGTATTCCCACCAACAGTGTAAGAGGGTTCCCCTTTCTCCACAACCTCTCCAACATTTGTTGTTTCTTGACCTGTCCATTTTTGCCATTCTAACTGGTGTAAAGTGGTATCTCAATATGGTTTTGATTTGAATTTCCCTGATGGCTAATGATGATGAACACTTTTTCATGTGTCTGTTAGCCATTTGTATGTCTTCTTCAGAGAAGTGTCTGTTCATGTCTTCTGCCCGTTTTTTGACTTGATTATTTGTTTTTTGGGTGTTGTTTGAGAAGTTCTTTATAAATCTTGGATATCAGCCCTTTGTTTTTAGTGTCATTTGTAAATATCTTCTCCCATTCCATGGTTTGCCTCTTTGTTTTGTTGACTGTTTCCTTTGCTGTGCAGAAGCTTTTTATCTTGATGAAGTCCCAAAATTTCATTTTTGCTTTTGTTTCCCTTGCCTTTGGAGATGTATCTTGAAAGAAGTTGCTGTGCCTGATGTTGAAGAGGTTACTGCCTATGTTCTCCTCTAGGATTTTGATGGATTCCTGTCTCACATTGAGGTATTCATGAAAGAAATTGAAGAAGACACAAAAAGATGGAAAAACATTCCATGCTCATGGATCGGAAGAATAAACATTGTTAAAATGTCTGTGCTGCCCAGAGCAATCTATACTTTCAACCCCACTCCAATCAAAGTACCAATGGCATTTTTCAAAGTGCTGGAACAAACAATCCTAAAATTTGTATGGAACCAGAAAAGACCCCAAATCACCAAGGAAATGTTGAAAAAGAAAAACAAAGCTGGGGGCATCACGTTGCCCGATTTCAAGCTATATTACAAAGCTGTGGTCACCAAGACAGCATGGTACTGGCACAAAATCAGACATATAGACCAATGGAACAGAATATGGACCCTCAAGTCTATGGTCAGTTAATTTCGGCAAAGCAAGAAAAAATATCCAATAGAAAAAAGACAGTCTTTTCAATAAATGGTGTTGGGAAAATTGGACAGCTATGTACAGAAGAATGAAACTCGACCATTCTCTAACACCGTACGCAAAGATAAACTCTAAATGGATGAAAGCATTCTCCCTATTCAAATGCAGCCAAGGCCCCATTAGCAAAAATACAGTTGTAGAGGTTAAAATGCACTTAATCAGCATTGATTTTACATAATTATCGTAGTCTCAAAACGGGGAAAGAAATGTCGAAGTCCTTAGGTGACCTCAATCATATCAAATTCCAGTTAAGACCAAGCAATCCAGCATTAGGTCACTGCCTGTTGGTTGGGCTTCCCTTCTTACTTCCCTCTCTGGGAAGGTCTAAGAGTGTGGGTAGTCATCACAAGGCAGCGGGGAGACCCAGAGGATGGGGGGGTGGCAAGGACAAGGTGCAGGGTCCTGGAAATCTGTGCACTCATCACAGCCTGTGTCTCACTTGGTTGTCTCAAGGCCCTAATCCCTCTCATTCCCCTGTTGTCCACAGCTTCCCACAAATGCAGGCCTGCGGTTAGCGTCTTCCTCTCTGCCTGTGGATGTGACCCAACGTCCTGCAATCCATTCACAATGGGATAAGGCCGACTAACATCCCTGGACACATCTTTATGCAAGTCGTTGCACCGAGCACTGTGTGCGGGTCCTCTGGTTCATCCTCCCAGTAGCTCTGGAGAGGAGGGGTCATGAAACCCATCTGAGGGATGAGGAGATCCAGGCTCAGAAAAGGCCACTAAACTGCTACAGTTAGATACTATGTGGCAGATGCAAGATTCAAACCTGTTCTGCCAGAGCAGCACCCCAGTTCCTTGCAGTTTGGGGCTATCTATGGACCCTGTGCTATGTGCAAGCCTCCCTTTGTTAAGTGTGTGCTCGTACATCTAGCAGACTGTTACTGTGGCTGTACACTTCCCACTGGTTTTGCTAATAGCTTTTCTTTTGAGTAAAGCCTCCTCCCCTTTTTATCCATACGTGTAGAAACTCTGTCCTTTTCCTTCTAAGAGTACAATGATCTATGCATACTTTTTAAAATGCCAGAGAAATCCAGATGGAATATGAAAAGATTTATGAGAAGTTGGTAATCTAAAAGTGACATTTCTAGCCCATCTGATTCTTTCCCCGGGTGGGTTGTCCTCTAGGGATAGCAGTATCATTAGGGAAGTAAGGAGGTGAGTAGAGGCAGAGATGGGGTGGCTATCTCAGGTAAAGCTGAAGACGGGAGAAGAAGAAGCTTTGAGGGAAATTCCTTACCCTCCCCCCATGCCCAAGGGCATAATCCACACCCTTCCTGCCCTCCCCCTATGCCCAAGGGCACTGTATTCATCTTACCTGAACAAACCCTGGAAGAAGCTTACCCAGGCCCAGAAGAGTGATGAGTGTCTTCTATCCCACCCATAGACACAGGGACTTTGAAATTGTGCTTACCCGCTTTGATGCCTTCCTGTTTCCTCTGTGCGGTGTGTTTCTCCCACTCACCCCACTCCATATTCTCATGTGAAGGATGCAGATTTATTTAAATATTTCTCACCTCCTCAAACAAGCTTGTCTTTTGTACTCCTCATAATCTGTACTATATCCAATTAGTCATTAAATTTTGTCATTTATACTTCTAAGGCTGGTATTGAATCTGCCCCATCCATCCATCCATCCATCCATCCATCCATCATCCATCCATCTGTCCACGCACCCATCCATCCACCCATCCATCCATCCATCCATCCATCCATCCATCATCCATCCATCCGTCCACGCACCCATCCATCCATCTATTCATACATCCATCTGTCCATCTACCCATACATCCATCTGCCCATCCATCCATCCATTTGTCCATCCATGCACCCATCCATCCATCTATTCATATACCCATCTATCCATCCATCCATCCATCCATCCATCCATCCATCCATCCATCTCTCCATCTTGTGTATGTATTGTGTTCTAGATGTTGTAGAAGGTGCAGGGAATTCAGAGATGACTGAGACATGGATCTTGTTTTTGCTTTCAAAGAGCTTACATTATAACTCAGAACACAAGCCAGATCCCATTGCCTTAAAGATTAAGTCCTATGCTCAGTGTGGTGCGTTCAGGGCTGTCCATCATCAGGACTCTAGGTCTCTCCAGCCTCCTGTTCTGCACTGTATTCCACTGGTGCAGCATTTACATCTTACTCTCCTGTGACCTTCCATGTGTCCACCCTTTGCTCATGCCCACACTGTGCTTCCCCTGCTGCTTTACCAAATGAAAATCCTGCTTATCCTCCCAAGCTCAGCTCAAAGGCCCGCTCCACTTTGAAGTTCTCCCCACCACCCACTCAGAATTAATCATTTTCCTCCCTGTACTCTCATAGCACTTAGGCCTCAAGAATAGGATTAATTTCAGTTGCGTGAGATAAATGTTCATTATCACTGCTGCTCTCCAATCAGATTATAGACACCTCTAGGGCAATAACTGACTCATATGTCTTTTTATTCCCTCTCTGCTGTTTTACATGGGAAAGCTCAGTAAATCTCCTGTTGGCTGAGACTATAGAGCAAACAATAGATATGTGATATTCATATGGAATTATCTGGTATTATCATACACAGTGTCCTTCTATTTAATAGTACTTTCCTAGCAATTATATGCTTTAGAAGCATAAACTATTTCTCCTACCTTCTTCTTCTTCTTCTTTTTTTTCATGCAGAGATATCAAGCCCTCTCCTCTCTGAGACTGTCCTTTCAGAGGAGAGCCAAGCTCTCACATGATGATGACAGAGGAGGGTTTTTATACACCCAGCATAATGTGAATCAGAGGCAGCATCTGCTGTGTCAGCAAAAACACACTCGATTCAGTTAGAAACCATGTGAGGCCATAACCAGCTCCCTGGGTGGATGGGACCCAAGCTCATTCTTCTCCTGCCCCCTATCTCCTCCAGTGTTGGCGTATAAATCTGTCCCCATCAGGTGAACCTGTTGAGAGGGAAAATTGTCCTGTCATTGTTGCTTTGAAGAAATCTGCTGCATATCATCTCATCCTGACCTGTGGTATGACCTTGAGATGGCTAAATTATCTTCTCTGTGCCTCATGCCCCCAGCTATAACAAGGGTGGTTAATAAGGCTTTCCTCATAGGATGGTTGCAGGAATTAGCAAAAGGTATGTGGACCACATCAAATAGTGTGAGGAATATAGTAAGCACCCAATAAATCTTATAGCTCTAATACCATTTCCAAAACAATGCTTGATGGTGTTTAGATTTTATAAGAATGCGAGGCAGAATAATAATGACTCTGTGGGTTCCTTTGAGTGTATCAAAACATTTCCTGGATTGCATCATTCTATTAGTGAGTAATTTTCGGATTCGTTTTCTCATTTTTATTTAAATATTTCTCAATATGTTATGCTTTAAATGAAGTGTTATTCAAGAATTATGACTCAAAGTTTGAAATGTGAAGTCATTAACTTTTAGCTTTATTTATTTTTTATTTTTTTTGAGAGAGAGAGAGTGTGTCAGAGGGGCAGAGGGAGAGGGAGAGAGGGAATCTCAAGCAGGCTCCCTCCACACAGCGCACAGTCCTACACGGGGCTTAATCCCACAACCCTGAGATCATGACCTGAGCTGACCCTCAACCAACTGAGCCACGCAGGCGCCCCTAACTTTCAGCTTTATTAAAACAAAACTTGTGCTTATCCCCCATTAGCCCCTCTCCCTTACTTGGCTTTCTCATCACATCTCTTTGGTTTAGCTGTTTTTCCCCTGGTGAGATGATCTTTACTTCCTTTGCTTCAATCTGTTTATCACCTTTTTAACAACCTATTCAAAACTTTGCTGCTCCAAAAAGTCTTCTCTGACTGATTCCAACTGACTCTGAAAGCCTGAAGGGTAGAAACCCTTTGCAGCTTGTACCAGGTGTCAACATTATTTAGAATTTGTTCATGATACTACTCATAAATATTTTAATTCTATCTCACGTATTCTGTCTCTGCAACTAGAGAACCAGTTCTCCAATGGTTAGGTCATTTCTCCCTGGGATTTTCCACACTGCTCTTTGCAATGGACAACCCTTGATAAGATTCCACTTAAGATGAAAAGATCCTGCAAAAACAAGCAAACAAACAGTTTTAGACAAGAATGGGAGAAGAGTATCATGACTACAGTTAGATGGATGCTACAGAGGTTTCTCACCAAGCCCATTTGACTTATGTGTGACACACAAGCAGAGTGTGTACTAAATTGAACATGGAGAGTGAAAACCACCTGAACTCTTTGAAGCCAACCATCTATTATATCCATAATTTACTCATTCATTCAGAAGATTTTAACAGCATGCTCCCCCAGGTTCTATGGAAACTCAAAATGAATAAAGCCTTGTCTTCACCTTTAAGAAACCTGCATTTGAGTGCTGATGGGTAGTGGGGGAGCAGCTAAGGATTCACTCGGCAGAATGAAATAAGCACTATAAGAATGGTGACTTTAAGGCGTAATGGACAAACCTGCTCCCTGCGTTTGACTTTGACTTACATCCTTGTCACTGTGGATGAATTATCCACGTCCCTATCTTAGCCAAGCCCCTGTGGGTAAGTGGTTGATCTTATCTTCTCCTGCAACTCAAGGATAAGACGCTAGCAATTTCTCCCCTCTGTCTTCTGCATCAGTGATTTTTTTAAACAGCTTTACTGAGATATAATCCACATGCCATACAATGGACCCATTTAAAGTGCATGATTCAATTGTTCTGGCATGTTATGTTATTAATTTTTAAAACTGACATTTGATTAAACCATTTATCTCAGTGGCATTAACAAAACCCACAAGGTTGTTCAACCACCACTATTATCTTGTTCTGTAATTTTATTATCACCCCAAACAGATTTATTATCACTCTATAACCATGAAGCAATAACTCTCCATTCTCCTCACTCCTCAACCCATTTTCTGTCTCTGTGAACTTGACATCTATTCCAGATGTTTCACAGAAAATAAATTGTATGTATCTGGTCTTTTGTGCCTTGCTTATTTCACTTAACCTAATGTCTTCAATGTTCATTCATGTTATAGCGTATATCAGAACTCCATTCCTTTTTATGGTGGAACGATATTCTTTTGTACATACATGCCAAGCTTTGTTTATCCATTCATTTGTTTGTGGGCATCTTGGTTGTTTCCCCCTTTTGGCTATTGTGAACAGTGCTGCAGTGAACCTTCTTGTACAAATATCTGTCTGAGTCCCTGTTTTCAATGCAACTGTGTACATACCCAAGAGTGGAATTGCTAGATCATGTGGTTATTCCATGTTTAGCTTTTTGAGGAATCACCAAACCATTTTCCACAGTGGCTGCACCATTTTACATTCCCACCAGCAGTGTATGCGGGTCCAATTTCCCTACATCCTCATGAACACTTACTGCTTTATTGATTACAGCCATTTTCATAGGTATGAAGTGATATCTCATTGTGGTTTGGATTGCATTTCCGTGATGACTAATGATATTGAAGATTTCTTCATGTGCTTATTTCCCATTTGCATATCTTCTTTAGAGAAATGTCTGTTTGAATTTGATGCCCATTTTTAAGTTGAATTGTCTTTGGAATGAGTTACATACCTATTTATGTATTTGAGACATGAAGCCCTTATCAGATATGTGACTTGTAAATATTTTCTCCTATTCCAGAGGTTGTCTTTTCACTTTCTTGATAATGCCTTGGGTGTGCAATGTTTTAAATTTTGTCGTAGTTCGATTTATCTGTTTTTCTTTTGTTACTGCTGCTTTTGGTGGCATATCTAAGAATCCATTGCCGAATTCTAGGTCTTGAAGATTCACCCCTAAGCTCTCTTCTGAGTTTTAGGAATTTTTAGGTCATTGATCTATGTCAAGTTAATTTTTGTATATAATGTTAGGTATAGTTCCAACTTTATTCTTTTGCACATGGACATCTAGTTGTCCTAGCACTGTCTGTTGAAGAGACTATTCTTTCCCCATTGAAGAAATTTGGCAGTCTCATCACAAGTCAGTTGACCATAGATATATGGGTTTAATTCTGGACTCTCAAGTCTACTTCACTGACCTCATGTCTATCCCAATGCCAGGACCACACTGTTTTGATTACTGTAGCTTTGTAACAAGTTTTGAGATTGGGAAGTTTAAACACTCCAATTTTTTCTTTTTCAAGGTTGTTTGGCCACTTGGGGTTCTTTAAAATTCCATATGAATTTAAAGATTGACTTTTCCATTTCTGCAAAACCAGCCGTTGGAATTTTGATAGAGATTGCTTTGCATCTATGGACCACTTTGGGTAGTATTGACATGAATTTAACAACATTAAGTTGCACACAGGATCCATGAACACAGGAAGACTTTTCATTTATTTAGATCTTCCTTAATTTCTTTCAGCCTAGTTTTCAAAGTATAATTCTTTTATTTGTTGGGTTAAATTTATTACTGGATATTTTATTTTTTTAGATGTGATTGTAAATGGAACTGCTTTCTTAATTCTTTTGCAGATTCTTCACTGATGGCGTATAGAAACATGACTGATTTCTGTGTGTTGAACTTGTACCCAGAAACCGCTGATTTCATTTAGCTCAATAGCTTTCTTGTGGATTCTTTGGGATTTTCAAAGAGGCTTCTTGTGGATTCTTTGGGATTTTCTGTATATGAGATCATTTTATCTGTAAATAGAGATAATTTTACTTCTTCCTTACTTGCCCTGGCTACAACTTCCTGTACAATGTTGACTAGCAATGGTGAAAGTGAGCTTCCTTGTTTTGTTCCCAAATGTAAAGAGGAAAAGCTTTTAGTCATTCACCATCAAGTATGACGTTAGCTGTGGGCTTTTCATAATTACACTTTATCATGTTGAGGAAGGTCTGTTATTTTTTTATTTAAAGATTTTATTAATATATTTGAGAGAGAGATAAAGAGCATGAGTGGGGAGAGGGGCAGAGGAAAAGAGAGAAGCAGACTCCCTGCTGAGCAGGGAGTCCGATGCTGGACTCAGTCCCAGGACCCTGAAATCATGATCTGAGCTGAAGGCAGATGCTTAACCAATTGAGCCACCCCCCAGGTGCCCCAAGGAAGATCTGTTCTATTCCTAGTTCACTTCTACTCTTAAGTTTTCTGAGAGTTTTTAGCATGAAAAGTGTTGGATTTCGTCAAATGCTATTTTGTGTCAATTGAGATGATCATGTATTTTTTCCCCCCTTTATTAATGTGATATATTACATTAATTTTCTTAAATTGAACCGCTTTGCATTTCTGGGATAATTTTCACTTACCCATGATATATTATCTTTTTCATATGCTATTGGGTTCAGTTTCCTAGTATTTTGTGGAATATCTTTGCCACTATATTCACAAGGGTATTGATCTGTAATTTTCTTTCCTTGTGATATCATTGTCTGGCTTTGGTACCAGGGTAATGCTGACTTCATAGAAGGAGTTAGGAAGTGTTCTCCCCTCTTCTACTTTTTGGAAGAGTTTGAGAAGGATTGCTGTGAACTCTTCTTTAAATGTTTGGTAGAATTCACCAGTGGAGCTGTCTGGATTTGGACTTCTATTTATTTCTTAGGAGGTTTTGTGTGTTTGTTTGTTTGTTTTGTATTTTCTTTTTTTTAGAGAGAGGAATAGTGGGAGGAGCAGAGGGAGAGAGAGAGAATCTCAAGCAGACTCCCCGCTGAGTGCAGAGCCCAACATGGGGCTCAGTCTCACAACCCTGAGATCATAACCTGAGGTGAAATCAAGAGCCGGACACTTAACTGACTGAGCCACCCAGGCTCCCCTTGTTGGGAGCTTTTGATTACTGATTCAATCTCCTTACTTGTTATAGGTCTGTTAAGATTTCCCATTTCTTCTTGAATCCATTTAGGTAATTTGTGTGTTTCTAGGGATCTACTCACTTCATCCAGGCTATCTAATTTGTTGATTTAGGGTTGTTCATAGATTCTCTTTCAATCCTTTTTATTTCTGATGATTGGTCGTAATGTCCCCACTTTCATTTCTGATTTTGGATATTTGCATCTTTTCTCTTTTTTTGCCTTTTCCATGCAACATTACTGTGTAGTCCTTCCCTGTCTCCCTCTGCATCCCCTGCCCTCCCATTCTCTTTCTTCTTCCTGTGCTAGTCTCCCCCTCCTTCCTTCCCCCCTTCCTCCCTTCCTCCCTCCCCTCTCCTCCTTCCTCCCGCCATCTCTCCCTATCTCTCTCTCTCTTTCTTTCCCCCTTTCTTCTCCTCCTCCTTTATTATTCAGATTAGAAGGCAAACAGGCTGTAGAGTCTCCCACCTTAAAAATAAAACCCTCTCTCAACCATTTCCTCTCCTGCTGCTGCCCCAGTTCTCTGTTCTGGAGAATTCCCCCAGTGACCTATACCAGTTGTCTCCACTTCTCCTCCTCCAAGTCTTTCTTGAAGCCTTATTAATCAGGTTATCATTAAAGCAGCTCTTGTCTGCATTACTAATGAATCCAGTGATCACTTTTCTCTCCTCATCTTGGCTTATCAACCACATTTGACCCAGTTGACTAATCTCTCTTCTTTGAAAGACATGTTCTTTCACTTGGCTTCCTGGACAGTATGATCTCCTGATTTCTCTCCTCCCTCATCCATCTCTTACTCTCAGGTTCCCTTGCCCATTCCTTCCTACCTTGCCGCTCACCAAACTTCTGCATGCCCCATATGCCCACCCTCAGAACTCTACTCCTTCCCCTCCCTTCACCATACCCCCCAGCCTCATCACATTAAAACCATCTGTGCACGAATTAGTCCCAGATGTATATTTCATTAGTTCTGAACTCCAGAAATGTATATCAAGCTGCCTTTTCAACATCTCTATTTGTGTATCCAACATCTCCAACGCCATCAGCCCCCTGAGTCAAAACCAAAGCCCTGCCCAGCCCTAAACAGCCTGCCCTCTGTTAAGGCTCTGACCTCAGTACCTACTACCCTCTGCCCAGCCCACTGGCTCCAGACACCCCAGTGTCCCCGGTGTCCCCAAGGTGCCCAGCCGCACTGGTGCCTGCCCTCTCTCTGCTGGGAAGCTCTCCCCTGACACCCTGGCTGGGCCCTTCTCCTTCAGGCCGCCAACTCCTCTTGTCACCGTCTGTCTTGCTATATGCTTCACTGTCATCCTAACAGGAAGTGAAGCTCCAAGGAGGCAGTGTTATCTGCCTGGTGTTTTCTTTTTCTTTTTCTTTAAAATTCCCATATGCACAGCACCTAGAATAAGGCCTGGCACAATACATACATGTTTGTTCAGTGAGTGAATAAAGATTACATCCTGATGACATGGCCCATAGCATACTGGTGCTGTTCATGATGTTCATCCCCTGCTTTTCCCCTTGTTGACGAACGAATGGACCCATTGTTCACCTCAATTCTAAAGCAAGGCCTTGAGGAGTTAAGGGACTTACCTGGGGGTTTGAGAGGATTGAGCCTTTTTACATCTACCTTCCAGGTGGTCTGGGAGAGGTGGTCATTGTAACAGCGAACGTCAGTGAGGGAGGGAGTGACAAATTGTTATATAACTCTTCCTCAAAGTGCTTGGCTTCTAACCTCACAGAGGAAAATCGGTTTGGGTTTGGCGACTCAGACCCACTGCTCTGGCTGGATTTCTCACCCACGCCTTCTCTCTGTGTCTCAAGTGATATGCTTTCTTGGCCACTGTGAACAGACCCGTTTTTCTATTTCTTAACTGAGCATGAAACCACTTCATGCCCTGCTCATTCCTGGGAACATTTAGGCAATGCCGGGCAGGACTGTTAGATCCTGGGTCACTGGAGATCAGGGAACTGCCAAGTTGGAAGGAGAAGAGGGGCTCGCCCAAGCCAGCCTCGGTTTACAGCAGAGGACTTGAAGCCTGGGGGCCGGGAGGCAAGAACACACAGGGCTCCTCACTGGATGGGCAGGGAAGTTTCCGCTAGTAAAGGTTGCTGTTAATGACCACATTTATACCTTTTTTCTTCTGAAATAATGATGAAATCTCTTTTCAAACTGGAAACTTAATTTCTAATCTCCCATTGCAGGTTATAAAAACAAAACCTGTTTCCCCTGAGGTATTATTACTCCTATGGTCAGGTTTTAATGAGTCTGGAATGAAGGATATGCTTGAAGGGTTTTTGGGTTTCCTGTGCCCTGGTCCTCAGACCCTCACCTGCCAGGGGTGGGGGGCAGCGCTGTCCATGCTGCCAAGGGAGACATACAAGTTCAGTCCGCCGAGGGGCCGGAGGGGGCCCCCCTCCTGCATCGGGTTGTCATTAACCGGGATAGCACGTGACAACAAGTTTCATCGTGAGATGACCTTGGATTTGTGGAGCACGTGAGACTGTACAGGTGTGTTTACCTAAGAACCATTTGCTTTCCCTGGAGCCTCTCTGAAATAGAGTTGGTAATATCTTAATTTTACAGAAATGGTGAGAAAACTAACATTTGGGATTCATTTAAGTTTCTCAGAGTCATTTAACTAGAGGATGGCAAAACAAAGAGGCTTTCACTCTGGCTTCAGTGTTTATTTCCACTGCAGTAAACTTGCAATATGTTCTGGACAGAGTAATAGGCAGTTCCTACAACTGATCAGACAGCTGCAGTGTCGCTACACACATTTCGTTAGACAAACTGATTCTGTACTTACTATGGGCCAAGCGTTTCTCTAGGCGCTGGAGAAATGAAATGGATGCGATGTTTGCCTGCCTGCTGGCATCATTAGACCAAATAGACATGCCCACGAAGGACCACGACAGTATGATAACTTAAGTACCATAGCAAAGAAATTATGCAAAGAAAACCCAAATATTTATTTATTTATTTATTTATTTATTTTTTTGAGAAAACCCAAATATTTAAAGTTTATTTTTTAAAACCTGCCAGTTTTATAGATGACATTGGGGTGAGGGGAAGCAATACATGGGGAGGAGGGGATGCAACGCAAACAGCAGAAAGCTCGTAGACAGAGACAGGCAGGCAGGCAACATAGAGCCTGGATTTTAGCAGAGAAAGAAATCATTTCAGTGGGAGCGCCACAGGGAGAAGGAAATGCTGACGATGAAGAGCCCACCGAAGCTACGTATTTAAGGAAATTACTTGTGTGGTATGCCATTAAAGAATTTGAAGCCAAGGTGGGATTCGATTACTCTGACCAGCTGGGAGAGACATGGAAAGCCCCCAAAGGCAGGGGCCGAGAGGAGGGTGTTGCAATGACCCACAGGATGACTCAACCTCTTTGACAGCATGGAAAATGCGGAGCAGCTGGGATCTGTTCTAAGACAGAGCTGAGAAAAGTTCTGAGAACTGGAAAGAAAAGGGTGTTCTCCAAAATATGGAAAATTGCAAAACTAAAAATCAATCTGCACAGTTAAAATCACTCCAAAATGCCCATTGTGTGCATTTGATGAATTACTTAATGAAGAGTGATGAGAACTTCATTGCTTTCAAAGACAGTTGATGGGCGGGTTTTCTCACTTTACAAGAGTTGCAAAGAATGCAAAATGACTGCTGAGAGATCTTCGCCAACCAAAATGTGTGACTCCAAGCCAGATAATTTCAAAAGAAAATTTCAAAAAACCCTTTATACATGAAAATAAATATGATTTTATGGAGCTGTGGGTGCATTTTTATGTGTTTCACATGATGTGGACAGACCCCTGAAAGTCAGAATGCCCAGGACTTCCAAGGTCTTAGAACGGCCCTGATCTCCAGGAGAGGAGTGACAGAAGCATGAATTAAGGAGACATAGGTAGGAGCTACAAGTGGTCATGTGAGAGGCTGGAGATGGTTTTTGGCTGTGTCACTGTTTGCAGAAGAAAATTACATTCAGTCTCAAAGCTCAAGTAATAGATCAAGGCTAGTAAAGTCAGAAAAAAGTGGTCACCTGCTTTACCCCTTCCCACCTTTGAGTCCTGCTTCCACAAGTCAACAATGTTTAATTCCCTGAGCATTTTCTCCTGGTAGTCCTATCATTTTTCCTAAGTAATGAATTTACTCTATAATGTGCCAGAATTACATCCTACAAGCGCCAGAATTCAAGTGAGGCAAGGGAGGCACTTGCTTCAGGCCAATGCTTATGAAGATAAGACTCCATCATCAAAATAAATAACATTTTAATGAAATATTTTAAAAATTAAAATTAAGCCAAAAATCCATGATAAGCAAAATACCAAATTTTCGATGAAGGCAGGATCCGACAGGGCTGGGATTAGGGGGAAGTGAGTGGAGCCAAGTTGTACGAGGGTAGGGTTGGATTCTGTCTGTACGGAAACTTATGTTGGATCGTAGGAATTCCTACTCTACAAAGTAGAATGTAGCCCTCTCACACCAAGCTCTGGCTCTCCTCTTCTTCCTCCCCCAACTCAGTTCACCTAATGCAGCACCTTCGAATCACTGGAGGCCTTTATAAATTGTCAAGGCCTCAGCCGTATCTCCAGCCAGTGAGATCAGGATGTCTGGGGTTGAGCTGCAGGTGTCAGCATTCCTGTTAAAGTTCCTGCATGGTTCCAGCGAGCAGCCCACACCAGGAGCCACAGCCCTCGGGTGATGCTGCCATTTTGGGGGCATCCCTGTGGAGTGCTTCCATTTGGACCATGTACAAAGTGTTCACAGCTGAGGCCTATAATATACTAGGTTTATGTTTTCATATTGTACAAGTTTTATCCTTACAGGCAAAATAATTGCTTCATTTTTATATTTGCTTAATTAACTTTTTATGTACTAATCACTAACTAATCCAGAACCATCTGGCAGAACTCTGAAATGTTTCTAGATCAAACACATCAGGTAACCTCTCAGGGGTATATTCTTTCTTGGGGACACCCCACCCAGAGTCACTCTCATGGTCCACTGTGGTCAGCTATGCAGCCCCCATGTTAGATCCCCTGTTTCCTGGGTCCCATGCCATCTCTATGCTTGGTTTGTCCATACCCTTCTGTTCCAGAACATTTCTCTGTATTATTTCTCTGATGATTTTGCTCCTCTACTTTTTTTTTTTTTTTTATCCCTGGAACTGCTATTGTTGGGGCTCCTGGGTGGCTCCGTCAGTTAAGCATCTGCCTTCGGCTCAGGTCATGATCTCAGGGTCCTGGGATCGAGCCCCTCAGCTGGCTTTCTGCTTGGTAGGGAGTCTGCTTCTCCCTTTCCCTCTGCCCCTGCCTCTGCTCTCTCTGTCTCTCTCTTAAATTTATTTATTTGAGAGAGAGCACAAGAGTGCATGAGCCAGGGGAGGGGCAGAGGCAGAGGGAGAAGCAGACCCCCGGCTGAGCAGGGAGCCTGGCGTGGGGCTCGGTCCCAGGACCCTGAGATCATGACCTGAGCTGAAGGCAGATGCCTAACCTACTGAGCCACCCAGGCGTCCCATCAAATAAATAAAATCTTAAAAAAAAAGAACTGCTATTATTTATAATTACTATTATTTGGATTGATCTTGTGATCTTGTTATCTTTATGATGGTCTGTTTTTCTCTGTCCTAGGAAATATCCTGAAATTTCCTCTCTAAATACTTCTACTGACTTTTTAATTTCTACTTTAGAATATTTTTTTCTCCTGGGTTTTTTGTTTTGTTTTGTTTTTTGATGAATGCTCTTTTTCTTCCCTTAGCATCCACTCCTTATTTCATGGATGCATGAGTAACTACTTCTAGATTGCTGCGGATTTTTATTCATTATAATTTTTTTTTCAAGTTTTCTTCTGCGTTGTCTCTTTCCTCAGATTTTTTTCTTGTTTGTCAGTTTTGGTCCCTACCTCTCACACTACACCCTTCACTTAAGTATTGGGCAATTCCTGGCTCTGCCTTTATTTTTAACAGGGAGGCACTTAGAAGCTGAGTGAAAGCTGTGTGTGTGAACAAGGTTGATTGGTGGAAGCAGGAGGCTGACCCTTCCTGCCCTCCTCCCCTTCAAGTATCAGTATCTATAGGCCTTTTCTCTGGGCTGCCTTGAGGGAATGAGCCCGATTGCCAGGGTTCCTAGGGCTGAGGGTGACACTGGGGAGTGGGTGGAGAGAGGAGCTCCTATGTCTCACTGTTCAGGATGCAAGTTTGACTTAATCCCTCTGTCTTCAGCAAAATATCAATGACAAGGCAGGCTCTACCCACGGAGGTTGTATTTTAATTGTTCTAGGAGACTTTGACTTAATAATTCTTAAAATCTCACCAGTCAAGAGGAGGGAAAGCCCACTGTGGTCAAGTAGCTGCAAGAGGAGGATACGGGGCCACAAAAGACTGAGTCCTTACTTGTGTCCTGGCGGAGTCAGGGGAGGCTTCTGAGAAAAAGCCGCCTTTGAGCTGGGCTCACTTTGCGAATTTAAGGGGAAACTTTGAGGAAAGGTAGCTGGAGGTGTGGATACATTATGCATGTACCTGCAGTGGTGGTGTGGTGTTGCCATCAAGGATGGACAACCTGATTTGTTGTGTCTTTGGCTTGAGGGACTCTCTCTAATCAAAGCAGTGCTGCTGGAGAAACAGTAATAATGTGGACAGATTCTTACTCTTCAGCTCCCTCAATCATTCATCAGAACAATCTGTACTTAAAATTCCCCAAATCATTTTTTAAAAAGATTTATTTACTTATTTGAGAGAGAGACAATCCCAAGCAGACATCCCACTGAGCGTGGAGCCCGACTTGGGACTGGATTTCATGACCCTGAGATCACGATCTGAGCCAAAATCAAGAGTCAGATGTCTAACCGACTGAGCCACCCAGGCATCACCCCCCACCAAATCATTCTTTATGGCCTATTGATATTTTTGAATTCATAGTCTCTCAGTTAAATTTACTTTTTTAAGTTTAAATTCAATTGGCCAACATATAGTACATCATTAGTTTCTGATGTAGTGTTCAATGATTCATTAGTTGCGTCTAACACCCAGTGCTCATCACATCCCTGTTCACAGCCCTTTGAGGAATACGTTCTAAATTGCCAGACCTCACCTCACACCTCCACCTTGCTCCTTCTCATTGGACCTTTTGGAGACCTACCCGGTTCCCTTTCTAACTACTGGTTTTACTCATTTTGGCTGGCCAAAAAAGCAAGAACATGAACAGAAAGAGATGAAATCTTGTGTGCAAAGGGCAAGAGAGACCATCATATGGAGAGTTCTTTGAAATTGTTCTTCCCTTGGAAAGCAGTTAGTCAGTGTATCTGAGAATGCATGTCCGGAGGATGGTCAGAGCAGCCACCCCAGAAGTGGTGCTGTCTCACTTGTGGTGGAGCAGGGAACACACCATCAGCCCCTGGGAGCACGTCATTTGTCCATACTTGAAGGCAGTGATTTCATCTGCGTTACCCAAACCCCTGGGTCAAGGTGTCTGGAGGAAAGAGAGGCATTACATGAGCTTAGTAAGTAGGAAAAGTCATCACAACTTTCCCAGGAGGGAAATCCTGCAATTTCAGCTTATGCAATCTCTCTCTCTCTTTCAAGTGTCTCTCTTTGCTTCCTCAGCTGGCTGGGTGCTTCACCTCTCTGCATCTATGTTCTCATCTAGACCCTAGACCTGCACTGCCCAACTATGCTAGCCACACGTGACTACCGAGCACTTGAAATGTGGCCAGTTGAAGTCGAGGTGTGCTGCAGGTGTAAAATACATACAAGCTGGACCTTGAAGATTAGTATGAAAAAATGTAAAATATCTTATTCATATTTTTTTACTGAATATATGTTGAAATGACAATATTTTAGATATATTGACTTGAATAAAATGTAATCAAGATTAATGTCACTTTTTTTTTTTACTTTTTTAATGTGAAAACTAGGAAACTTAGAATGACATATATGGCCAACATGATGGTTCACACTGTATTTCTATTGGCCAGCACTGCCCTAGATGGTATATAATATCCCTCTTTGCTCCCCAGTTCCATGACCCTAAATGTTTTGATTCCTACTAGTTACTCAGGAGAAAGGATGCAGAGAGAATTTAAAGTAATTCTTGCTTTTGAGAAGCTCAAAATCTCACTATAAAGGCTAAACTTAAACGTTAAAGACGAGATCTTGAACTGGTGTTGGAATCATTAACACCTGCTCTAACACCTACTCTAATACGTGGCTCAATACACATGGAGCAATTAGAGAGCAATTAGCTTGGATCTGTTTAATAGGATGTAAAGAAAAGCAAGGCAGCCCCAGGTGAACTCAATATTTCATTCTAGGGAATTCCTAATGGACCTTGAATTTTCAAAAATTCTACCAAGAAGGTGGGATATAACTTCTCTCCTGGCCACCATTATCTAAAGCTTGTGGCGTATATGGTACCTTCAAACTCAGAGCAGAAAAACAAGAGAAATTTCGAGGCATGAGGATACAAAATGCTAATACATTAAAAATGATTACTGGATAAATGAAATTTAACCTTTAGAAAGCATTACCAATACCAAAAAATGCACAGATTTAGAAATTCACCATGGCGTCATCAGGGTCATTGATATTCAAATACCAAAGGGCTGAGTTCATATTTTGGGGAGGAAGGGATACAGCCAGAAGCAAAGTTGTCTGTAGAGACATCTCACAACGCCCAGCTCTAAATATTATAGAATAAAGTGGGATGCACAGTCAATTCAGATTCTGAACGAACCTCCTGGAAACCTTTTTGACTTGCTGTTGGAAACATCAAACATCCTGAAGAAATGTTTTGTTGATTTGGCAGGTTTCCTTAGCTTGACATTTCTCCCCCGAAGGCAGGGAAAATGAAGTCATTGCTGTGACTGAGCTGAGCTCTTCCACTTAAAGGAAGGAATGCATTTGCTCATTTAGGCGAAGGCCTGTCAGTGCCTACAATGCCTCTAATAATCTTTATTCTCTGCAGAGTTCAGAGCACATCATAATTAGGTTCCCAGTAAGCAGAAGAAAATGACCACTAACATCTACTCCAAAGTAAAAAGATCAAAGTATAAGCCATGTTCCCATTCAAGTGAAATAATCTGTCATCACGGAGCCCTTGGCATTCTGCCCTGGTTCCTACCCCACTGACCGACTGTAATGACAGTAATTTTCAGGGAAGAGCAATGGTGTGTGGTGCTTCCCTTCTGGGGCAGGGCATCAGTGAAGTCCTGCAATGCACTGGGTTGGCACTCTTCGACATCTTCCTATTTGCTCTTCTTAGAATTCACACCTTCTACAGGGGGAAAAGTGTGAACTCTTTGAGGTGAGGAGCTCATTTGCTTTTCAGAAACTAGCATGTTTGGCACTTTGAAATTCACTAAATGGTGAATTAAAAGTGATTATTTGGGGAGCCTGGATGACTCAGTCGATTAAGCATCTGCCTTTGGCTCAGGTCATGATCCTGGGGTTCTGGGATCTAGTCCCACATCAGGCTCCCTGCTCAGTGGAGAGGCTGTTTCTCCCTCTCCCTCTGCTACTCTCTCCCTCTCTCTCTCTCAAATAAATAAAATAAAAGTGACTATTTAAAGACCTTTTGGACATAGCCACTTGATTTCCTTGAATGAAAGCTGAGAGATAGGTATATTTTATTTTATTTTATTTTATTTTATTTTAGAGATTTTACTTAGAGAGAGTGCACATGAGCAGGGGGGAGCAGCAGAGGTAGATGGAGAAGCAGGCTCCCCACTGGGCAGGGAGCCCCACATGGGGCTCGATCCCAAGACCCCGGGATCATGACCTGAGCCAAAGGAAGATGCTTAGCTGACTGAACCACCCAGGGGCCCCCAAAGATAGGTATTTCTGAGCAAAACTGTTTATACTGAGGTTTAGAATTGAAGGGATAAGAGTTTAGGTGTTTTCTAAAACTTCAACCTATGAAGACATAGCTGGAGACATGGACTATTTCAGGTCTGAGTTACTTAAGAGCAAGACATAAACAGGAAGAATGCAGCTGGCTGCCTTGTTGTATGTTGCCATGTCAGAACACAGACATCATTTAGAAAAACAATGGACTGCACATATTCTCCTGAATAAGCAGGAACGGAAGCGGGGGAAAGCATTGGAAAACATTTCATACTGGGATTTTTCATGGCTTTCCCAGCCTTAGAGGTCTTGAGAGAATTGTTTCATGTGGTCTTTGGTGTCTGCTTGCAAAACATGGCAGCCTATTCTTGAACACAAAGAGTTGTTTCAGGATGCCTGCTGAATGAACAGTGGTCCACCTTCTTAACTTCTCAAGATATGTAAATTAAACTGATCACAAAACCATTTTTGTTTTCCAGAGTTAGTAAGAACCTATTCCTTAGCACTCTCTTCTCTGGTTTTTATTCTTATTTGTCTTCTGATGAAGTTCCCTCAAAAGTCAAGAATGATATTCTTTTTTACTAAACCTAGAAGCATACTCTTGGTCTTGGGCTTTCTATGACCTTGGATGACCTCCACTTGATATCACTGACCACCTGCTCCTTCTTGAAACTTCCTCTGTTCTGATTTTTAAGACATCCCACATCCGTCTCTGCCTACCTCTTTGCTAGTGTTTTCTTTATAGTTTCTCATGTTCTTCTTGACTCATTGCTCTGGGTACTTCGGGATTCTTCTCTCTGCTTTATCCCAGGACAGCAGATCCACTCAGCCTCTGCCTTTCCCACTGTGCTATGTGAATGCTTCCATATCTGTATTCCTATACAGTCAGTGCCTCCAGAGGAACATTTCCTTTGCTCAGGTGTCCTTCAGTTTGACCTAACAAGTGTCGAGCAGGACTCTGTCTTAACCTCTTAACCAAGGAGCCCCCCTTCCAGGGTTCCCTCTTAGTCAGGAGAACCATTCTCATGTGGCTCATTCTTCCTCTCCCTTCATTTTTCACAACCTGCCAGGCACCTGATCCTACAGATGTTTTCTCCGAAATGTCTCCTATCTCTTATGGCCTCTTTTGTGTGTGCCACTGTCAGACAAGTCACACCCAGATTAATGGGCCAGTTTTATGGTTGGTCACACAGGATTCATCCAATTGATTAATATAGGTATGGATTTCTTCTTTCTGGTATGGTTGCATCATGGTACCCACATGATCAGATGTCTGCACTGACTTTATTTCCTTCAGTAGAAAAGATAAACCCCTCTTTGTGATTCATGGTAAGATACAGGGACGGAACGCAGCTGGTTTGGCAGGAGTAGAGAGAGGAAGAGGGAAGGAGCAAAAGCTCAAGTAAGGCCCGAGCGGTCTCGAGGGGCATGAGGACCTGCCAAAGATTCTGATCTTTATCCTAAGGAAAATGTGGAGCCACTAACATATATTAAGAAGCAAAGGAGATATATCTATCTTCTTTGCTTCTTAATATCTATATAACATCTATATAATATATATTATGTATACATTACATACACACAATATATACTTACATATATATATAATATATATTACATATATATCTATCTCCTTTGCTTCTTGAGATATATATATATATATATCAGGATCAGTTTGCTAAAAAAAGCACCCCAAATGCAGGGTGAAGAACAGGTTGTAAGGAGACCCTGGAAGCAGAGAACCTAGTTAGTCAGGAATCTATTGCAACAGTTCTGAGGAGAGGTCATGGTGGCTTAGCATGGGTCATGATGAGAGAGAGCTCGATGGATTTGAGAGTTATATAAAAGATACAGTTTCAAGGCACTTAGAGTTTAGAAAGTGGTACAGACTTATAAAACAGCCCTACGTTGAGAAACTGCAGAAAGAGACATGTGAACTTCATCAGTGTGATAAGGGAGGGTGTCATCAACTAGATTTCAGAGAAGTCAGAGAAGGTCTCACAGAGGAGGAGGCACCTGAACTCCTGAACAGAGCCTTTGAAGATGGTTAGGCATTAGACAGAGAACAGGAAGGGAAAGAATACTCCAGGCAGAGGGAATAGCACTTGCAGAGGAAGAGAGATGAAACATCATGGGGTGTTCAGGAAACTCTAACTATTTGAATTTGGCTGACCTTAAGATGCTGTGGTAGGGGTGGTGCTGACAAAAATGTGTGGATAAGGATTCACGTGCATATCAAAGGGCCTTGTTTGGCCTTTATCCTATGGAGTTGGGGGTCATTGGAAGGTTTGGGACAGTGAACGGTCATGATAACATTTGCATTTGGAGCCATCACTCGAACAGCAGTGAAGAGAATGGGTTAGAGGAAGCATTGACGGGAGCCAGGGAGACCCGCTGAGGAGACTGGTGGTTGTCCAGGTTGGAGACGATGAGGACGGGAATTAAGGCAGTGGTAGTGGAGGGCATAAGGAAAGAAAGAAAAAGGAAATGTGCAGATGAAAAAATTGACAGGTGTTCTGAATGATTGCATGTGGGGAATTAAGGGGAGGGAGAAACCAAGCCCCATTCTAGGTTTCGGACAAGATACCTGGGCAGTGAAGGGGACATTAACCAGGGCAAAGGATAATGGATTTCATTTGAAATGTGCGAGGTAGATGAGCCTCTGGAACAGTACGTGGAGATGTCCAGTAGGTTGTTGAATAAAATAGTCTGAAACTGAGGGAGAACTGGATTGGACACACACACACACACACACACACACACACACACACACACAGACACACACACACACACACACACAGGCACACACACACACACACGCACGAGTTACCGAGATACAGATGAGAAGTGAAGAAGCTTCCTGAGGTCAGGAGTCCTGTCACTGCTTCTAGGAGATTCCCTAGGATCTCCTTGTAGTGCTTTGATATATGGTAGACTCAATGAATGGCTAAGTGATAAAAGGATCAAATTGGCAATTTGACTCATCTGAGTACTTAAAAACTTTAAGAAATAGCAACTCCATTATTATCATTGAATTTTCTTGTCTATCTTCTCCATTAGATTATACACCCCTTAAGGGAATGGATCATGTCTTATTCATCAAATCTTCACTGACTAGATCACCTTTTAATAGAAATGTCCATTTAAAAAGTATATGTTGAATGAATGAACAAATAGAATTTGGTCAGAAGATGTGACAAAGAGCACCCTGGACAGACACAGTTCAGGAAGGCATTTAAGTGAGTTTAGATATGTGAAATCTTCCCTGATTACTTTTCAGAATGCATTTAGGTGGGAAATCTGAATAGCACTCTTAAGGTGCTTTATTCTAGAAGGTAGTTCTTTGGATAGTGACAACAGCTGGAGAGAAACAACATGAGTTCAGTTGTTTTATGATCTCCATTGAGCATTTTTGCCTCAAAAGGTACTTTATAGCTTTGTCCAAAGACATTTTAAAGTCTACTGTTTAATTCTCATTATGAGAGTAGGTAGGTTCCATATAGATTTTAAAGCCCTTTGAGATAGTATCAAGTTCGTAATAGAAAAGGTAAGCTGACTGCCAAAGCAGCACGATAAATCCTAGGGCACTTACAGCACGGATGCAAGAGAAAGCCCATGAACTGCTCATCTAGTTTTGCAGAATACCAAATGACAAAACTTCACGGAAAAGCATACATACCATTTGTCATCAAAATTGCTTATACTTGCTTGACAGGAGTTCTGCTACCTTGTCTGTTTACTATATAAAGTATGTGTCTGTCTCCGTGGTTTTAAAAGTCTCAGACAAACACCACTGGCAAAATCAGAGCACATATGTAAAAGAAATACATGGTCCCTCGCCCTCCTCTGACTCTGTGCTGGGTGGATTTTATGCCAGAGTTTGAGTCAGAGGATTAAGGGGAAGCCTCAACATTCTGATGTGCAATCTCAGGGCTGACTTTCCAGACATGAGTGAATATATGGACCGCATTCTCCAAGGAGATCTTCCTAGGGCCGAGAGGCCCTGGGTGTAGAATGAGAACTCCGTGTGGTGGTGATGATGTATTACTTCACGTAATTCCCCTAGCAGCCCTATTAGGTAATATTTATTATGATGTCCATTTTCAAGTGAGGAAACAAGTATAGGGAACTATGAAACATGACCAAGGTCAAACAGGAGGAGTCAATTAAAAATTGGATGTGTGTCCTTCTAGAATTGTTTATGAAGCCGTTCATTAGACTCACATTTATTGAGCACCTACTAGATGCTAGATACTGAGGTAAAATATGGAAAAAAACGGATGTGTTCCAGCTTTCAGGGAATTTAGAGTCTAATGTGGCAGAGAGACAATCTAATCGTACAAAAGTGTATAATTGTAGTGAGTGCTGTGAAGAAAATGTACAGGGAGATATTAGCACATGTAAAGAATGACCATAGCCCTTGGCACTATGGTGGTGTTCCGACTATTTTCCACCAGTGTGGTGCTGGCATCGGCCACCAAAGTGGAGCCAGCTGGTGCTGCACTTCCAATGTGGACCGGGAGACTGTCTGCTGTGTTTGGCACGTGGACTGTGATTGTGGGTCTTTATCCCATTTCCCCCGTGCAAACAAATGCCAACTGAACTATTTATTCATTTACCTAAGTGAATACAGTATTTTAATTCCGGGAGCTCTCGCCAATCCATTGTAAAGATGAGGAGCTTCGTTCTCTCTGTTTTTATTCATATTCTCACCAGGTCATCCTGGCTTGCAGGAGGGATCTGGCTTCTTGCATCCATCATTTTAGTGGATCTGGCCCTTTCTAAGGATTCAGGATAATTACCCAGTAATATTTGTGTAAAATGCTTAGAACTGTGCTTGGCGCATAGGAAGAACCATGTAGATATAGCTAGAATTATTGTTATTGTTTATTTTGTTGCTATCATGATTATACCACTGTTTATTTGCTACTTTTGTAGGCAATAATTTATGTGACAATTTATGAGCATTATACTCAGAACAATGAAAAGCATCTATTATCTGTATTGAATAAGACATCTTAGGTAGCCATCTGGAAAAAAAATAGCAGCTTGAACCTCTACCTTTACTTAAAATAACCTCCAGATGGTACAAAGATTTGAATGTGAAATACAAAATCATAAAAGTAATAAAACATTTATAGGATAATTTTTAATATGATTCGGGAATAGGGAAGGTCTTTCTAAGTCGGAAAAAAACTCAGAAGCCATGAAAGAAAACACTGATATTTAATTCAACTGCATAAAGTTAAAAAATAAATCCATGAGGGAAAAACATAAAGTCAAAATGCAAATATAACTAGGGGGGGAAATTTGCAACCCACATCATAGACAAATGGCTAATTTCCTTAATATATAAAGAATGCAAATTAATCACTAAGGAAAAGGTCAATAACCCAGTCACAAACTAGCTATGTTTATATATTTTTTAAATTATACAGGTGGCTCTTTAACATAAAATGTTAAGGATTAATATAAATATTCAACTTCATTCATAATAAGAGAAAGGAAAATTAAGTGACAAGGAAGACCATTTTTCAACCATCATATTGGCAGAGATTTAAAAACTGAAAACACTGTGTTTGAGTTGGGGGTTGAGAGTGAGGGGAAGTGGATAGTCTCAAATATTTTGGGTGAAAGAGTAAACTGGTGGAACACCAATGGAAAGCAATTTTGTAATCTCTACCAAAACCAAGAATGCAGACCATATGATTCAAGCAACTCTATCAGTAATTTATCCTAAAGACAGTTATTTTCACAGAGGCAAAATGAAGAATGCACAAGTGTATTCACTGCAGCATTGTCTGTAAAAATGGGCAACGGCTTCAACATCCACCAGCAGAGGTCTGGTTAAGTTTATAGCAGTTCCATACTATGGGACACTGTAGGCCTTTTAATAAGAATAGAATTGTCTTTCTGTGTTTATATGATCTACAATCTGCAAAGTAGATATTAACGTGGAAAATGCACAATGCAAAACATTGTGGATAACAAGCTACCATTTATGTAAAGGTACATAAATATAGACTATCTCTGGCACCCCTGAAGAGGGACACAGTGACGGCGATCTGGCGAGCAGGAGAGAGATCTAAGAACTATATTTCACTGTACTCCCTTTGCACCTTAAATTTGTCCTTCTATGTTGCTAATTTAAAATTAATTAGAAATTACAATCTCCATCAATAGGCATTTGATTGGGGTTTTTTAAGTAACAGAATCCTAGATGTGGGAGGGACTTTGGAGGTAATCTCTTTCCGTCTTTGTTCCCAGGGCAGGAAGCCTTTTCCAGCACAAGAGCAGCACGTCGTCTCTACTTTCTTGAACATTTCATCAATGGGAGCCTGCTCCTTGTTGAAACTGCTTGTCCTACCTCTGGGTAGGTCTCCTTAATCTGTTTATGGATTAGTTTAACTAATATTGATGAAGCACCTAGTAAGTACTCGGCACTGTGTGCTTGTTGTCATTCTCTCCTTATGTACACCCCAAATGTGTTTCTTTCTTTAGCATCCATTTATTTTACTTTTGTTTTTCAGAGGATTACCTGGGTGTCCTTTACCAGCTGGAGAACCCTCATTCTGTGCTAAATGCATCTGCTTCCTATTCCGTTCCTCATATGAAATATGGAATGATGCTCAACCAGGAAGTTCTTATCTCATTTTTTTTAGGTATGCCTTGTACACTGTGGTGCTCTAAACTGATTTCATCAGTAGTCAGGTTAGCAGCCAATAGTTACATTTTGATCTAGACTCTCCACTTCTATTAATGCAGTCTAATGTTATATTAATTTGTGCTAGCTCAAGTGAATTTTACAACCAAGAAAAGTCAATAAAAATAAAAAGACAAGCCACAGATTGGGAAAAATATTTGCAAATCATGTATTTGGCAAGGGACTTGTACTCCAGTTATACAAAGAACACCTGCAACTCAGTAATAAATAGACAAATGAGCCAATTAAAATGGGCAAAGGATTTGAATAGACATTTCTCCTGAAAGAATATATAGATGGTCAATAAGCACATGCAAATATGCTCAAAAATCCCTAGTCACTAGGGAAATGTAAATCAGAATTACAAATTACCACTTCACACCCACTAGAATAGCTATAATAAAAAAGACAGATAATGGCCAGGGTTGGAGAGGTGGTGCAGAAGTTGGAGCCCTCCTACATCGATATTGGGATTGTAAAGTGGGGCAGCCACTTTGGAAGACAATCTGGCAGTTCCTTAGAAACTCAAGCATACAGTGACCCTATGACCCAGCAAGTCCACTCCTAGGTATGTGCCCCAGAAAAATGGAAACATATGTCCACACAAGAGCTTGTACCTCAATGTTCATACCTGCATTATTCATTATGGCCAAAAAGATGTAAACAACCCAGATGTCAATCAACTGATGAATGAATGGATAAATATAATATACTCATTAAATAGAATATTATTTGGCCAGAAAAATGAATGAACTACTAATACATTCTACAAGGTGAGTGAACCTTGAAAATACTATACTAAAAAGGCAGTCATGAAAGATCACGTATTGTTTGACTTCTTTTATATGAAATGTCCAGCGTAGGCAAATCTATAGAGACCAAAAGTGGATTTGTGATTGCCAAGCAGTGGGGACAGGAGAGGGGGAAGTGACCAATGAGCATGGGATTTCTTTTATGGGTGATGAAATGTTCTAAAATTTGACTTTGATGTTTGCATACTCTGTCAATATACTAGATACCACTGAATTTTACACTCTAAATGGGTGTATTTTATGGTATGTGAATTATAGCTCAATAAGGCTGTTTTTCAGAAAAGTAGAAGCTGTAGGTCAGGGATTCTTGGCGATTTTGTGCTACGAACTCCATTGGCAACCTAGTGTTGGATCCCTTCATGGAATATTTTTAAATGCGAAAATAAAATACGTTTAAATGCAAAAATAGAATAGTACAAATGAAGGCAATTAGCTGAAATACAGCAAATAAAAGAACATAGTTCTGTGGAGAAAAATAAAGCAGGGTAGATGGATGGATGCGATGTGTGTGTGTGTGTGTGTGGCAGGGGTGGGGATGGAGTTGCAATTTTAAAATAGGGTCCTCAGAGAAAACCTTACTTTAGCTGCTAACATCTCAGTAAGACCTGAAAGAGTTAAAGAAGCAAGCCATGCTTCCATCTTTTTTTTTAATTTTATTTTATTATGTTAGTCACCATACAGTACATAATTAGTTTTTGATGTGGTGGTCCACAACTCATTGTTTTCATATAATACCCGGTGCTCCATGCAGTTCATGCCCTCCTTAATACCCATCACCAGGCTAACCAGTCCCCCCTCCCCTCTAAAACCCTCAGTTTGTTTCTCAGAGTCCATCGTCTCTCATGGTTCGTCTCTCCCTCCGATTCCCCCCCCTTCATTTTTCCCTTCCTTCTCCTAATGTCCTCCATGCTATTCATTATGTTCCACAAATAAGTGAAACCATATGATAATTGACTTTCTCTGCTTGACTTATTTCACTTAGCATCATCTCCTCCAGTCCCGTCCATGTCGATGCAAAAGTTGGGTATTCATCCTTTCTGATGGCTGAGTAATATTCCATTGTATCTATGGACCACATCTTCTTTACCCATTCATCTGTTGAAGGGCATCTCGGCTCTTTCCACAGTTTGGCTATTGCGGACATTGCTGCTATGAACATGGAGGTGCACAGGGCCCTTCTTTTCACTACATCTGTGTCTTTGGGGTAAATACCCAGGAGTGCAGTTGCTGGGTCATAGGGTAGCTCTATTTTTAATTTTTTGAGGCACCTCCACACTGTTTTCCGAAGCAGCTGCACCAGCTTGCATTCCCACCAACAGTGTAGGAGGGTTCCCCTTTCTCCACAACCTCTCCAACATTTGTTGTTTCTTTCCCTGTCCATTTTTGCCATTCTAACTGGTGTAAGGTGGTATGTCAATGTGGCTTTGATTTCAATTTCCCTGAAGGCTAACGATGATGAACATTTTTTCATGTGTCTGTTAGCCATTTGTATGTCTTCTTCAGAGAAGTGTCTTTTCATATCTTCTGCCCACTTTTTGACTTGATTATTTGTTTTTTGGGTGTTGAGTTTGAGAAGTTCTTTATAGATCTTGGATACCAGCCCTTTATCTGTAGTGTCATTGCAAATATCTTCTCCCATTCTGTGGGTTGCCTCTTTGTTTTGTTGACTGTTTGCTTTGCTATGCAGAAGCTTTTTATCTTGATGAAGTCCCAAAAGTTCATTTTTGCTTTTGTTTCACTAGCTTTTGGAGATGTATCTTGAAAGAAGTTGCTGTGGCCAATGTCAAAGAGGTTATTGCCTATGTTTTCCTCTAGGATTTTGATGGATTCCTGTCTCACATTGAGGTCTTGTGAAGCCATGCTCCCATCTTGAGGAAGAGTGTTCTGGGCGGAGGGAAAGGGAAACCAAGAGAAAAGGCCCTGAGGCGCAGGGTCTTTCCTGCTGTATTCTAGCACAGGGAAGACCCGCCTGGCAGAGAGGAGAAATTATGGTGGGGAAATCTGCAGGAGAAGAGATCAAAGGGGTGCCCCCAGGGCCACACCAGCTAGGATCTTTCAGCCCCTTTAATTACTTTGTCTTGTATTCTACTGAGATGGAAAGCCATGGAGTCTGAGTAGATGAGTTTGTGTTGGGAACTTTTAAGGGTCCCTTTGGGATGCTCTACTGAGCAAATGAATTGAGTGGGAGACAAAGGCTAACTGTGGTACTTTGGGGAGAGGGCTGGGTCCAGGCAGGAGCCTGCAGTGGCCAGAGGTGGGCTGAGTCTGGATGTGAGTGTTACCATGGAGCAGAATGAATCATCTGCTCATATTAATTCCCTAAATTCCCAACCCTTGGGGAACAAATGAGCAAATTAGAAAGTTCAGTGGAATTGATTCTAAATAGCTGTTGTAAAATAAATGTGTATTATATATATTTAATATGATATATATTATATATTCTTTTTTATCATTAAGCCTGTTTTTTTTTATTTTATTTATTTATTTGACAGAGAGAGAGTACAAGTAGGCAGAGAGGCAGGCAGAGGGAGAGGGAGAAGCAGACTCTCCGCCAAGCAGAGAGCCAGACGTGGGGCTCGATCCCAGGACCCTGGGATCATGACCTGAGCCGAAGGCAGACGCTTAATGACTGAGCCACCCAGGCGCCCCGATGTATATTATATATTCTTATATATTATTTTTAACACCAAAGAATCTTGTTCACAGGCAGGAACTCCCTTTTCTTGACCTGAGTAGTCAGTAATATGAATCTATTGCTGTTCGAAGGGTCATGGGCTTTGAAGTCAGGTAGACCAGGGCTTGCTTGCATCCTTACGCCTTCACTTACAAGGTGTGCGAGTCAGGCTAGCACCTCAAAGGCTTTGCTGTCATGTGTAGGGGCATCAGTGATTCCGTGAAATAGCATGTGTAAGTGTGTGGCACAGTGCCTGGCACGTAGTAAATACACACTCATACTCGTACCTTTTCCTGTTTCCGTTCCAACATAGCTCTCCAGCTCCGCCCAGGAACCTTTTCCATAAACCCACTGGATCTAGATCTTTTTTTTTCTTTTTAATTTAAATTCCAGTTAGTTAACACACAGTGTAGTATTACTTTCTGGTGTACAATACAGTGATTCAACACTTCATACATCATCTAGTGTTCATCACAACAGGTGCACTCCTTCGTCCCCAGCACCTGTTCCTCCATCCCGTGCCCATCTCCCCTCTGGTGACTATTAGTGTGTTCTTTGTAGTTCAGAGTCTGTATCTTGGTTTGCCTCTTTTTTTTTTCTCTTTGTTCATTTGTTTCTTAAACTGCACATATGAGTGAAAATCCAAATCTTAAATGTGCCTTTGTCACTTTTATAAATTAAGAAAATGTATTTCAGAAACAGGAGAATAGAAAATATTTTATGATGTCCTTTTCTAGGAAAAATGTTTGAGTCTGATAAGAATTAGTCTATCAAATTTATTATCAAAACCAATCATTTATATTAGGATTTGAAATTGAAATAGTCCTGCTGTTTTCTAGTAATTCAGAAGTGGAGCTGTCTTCCAAGAAAAAATTCACAAAGTTTCATTAATTTTATTCCTCTTGAATAAAGATCCTCTTACTGAATCCTAAGATTTCAGAAAGGTAAAGCGAAGTGTAAGGGATTTGTGGTGCATTGGGGAAATTAGGCTAGTTCATTTTACATTCTGGGAATAAATTAAGAAATATGCCTACCATCATTTAAGAAAAGCCAACCCACGAACACGCAGACCTCAACAATTTCCTCCTGCATTTGTGAACATACCACATTCAGATAACACTCTGCACCCTGCCCCCACAACATGCACACGTTCCTAAGCATGCCCTGAGGAAAGCTCACTCTCGTATCCCAAAACATTTTACTTGGCTCAGGTGGCTTTTAGAATGTCACGCCAGAACGATGTTCTATTCCCTACCTTTCATTTTCAAAAGCCCCTGTTAGAAAGCTATGTTCCTATTACACCCAGATAATAAGTTCATGGATGAAGACATTAATTCATCTAATAATCATTTGTCTGTACAAACTCAAAAACTTTGTTGGGTAGAGATTTTGCCCCAATGCTAATTTTGGACCTCAATGCCTTGCTTTTGTGATTGTTCACCACCTGGTCCTTCCTTGACTAATCGCACCCATTTCCTACTGAGATGGTATGTCCCACTGCAGCCAGGCAGATCTGCGGGTGATCCTGGATGTGACTCATCCCCTCCTTCCTTTTAGTCATTTTTCTGACCATGCCTTTGCCTGACCTCCTGTTATGTCTCCACTTCATGCCATTTCCTTTCTGGTTTCAAAACACTTCTCAAAACTTCATGTGACCTTCCCAGATTAACCTGCTCCTCATAATTCCATTACCCCCTTGAATATACACATCTCTCTTAAAGAGTGGTGTGAGTAAGCCTCTTATCACATCGAGTAGTAGGTGAAGTTTCTAGACAGAACTTTGGGGCTGGGATGCATCTTAGAGGGTTATCTAGTGTCACCTCTTAATTTCCCAGGTGGAGGAAGCTGAGGTCTAGGGAGCTTACCTTTCTCTGAACACAACTCCAGGCCCCTGACTCCTGGTCCGGTTCTTTCTACCACCCTGAACTCTGTTTTATACTCACCTCCCTCCCTCAATATACTTATTTTAATCTGGTTACTAGCACAGCTTAACGAGTCGGGTGATATCTTCTATCTCCCATCACTTACTAGCTGTTCATTGTTAATTTCTTTGTCTGTGGAATAAGAAGTGTTAGTACCTACCTTACAGGGTTATTGTGAGGTCTGAACGGGATGATCCATGTACCTGAGAAAGGGCAGTGTTCAGTGAGTGTTCGAGGGGCGGTGATGGTGGTGACCACAGTGATGAGGACAGTCGTGCTGAGCTGACCTTGTTTGCTTGGTGGGCGCTGTGTCCTGGCTCTCCTACCTTTTCCTAAACGTCCTCTCTTCTTTATGAGGCTGTCATGGCGATTTATATCCTTATTCTCGAGTATTGCGGGAAGGTCTGGAGCGAAGGAAGCCATGAATGTGAGGTCACCGAAGCCGTGAGTAGGTGTGGACCGTCCAGCTGAGCTAATGACAGAAAAATGGGTGAGCCTTGGTTCTCACCGCGGGGACATCAGATCTAAAACCCCGGAATGCAGCATAGTTAAGTACCCGGTCCTTAACGGGCCTGCGGGCAGACCTGGCTGGAGGAGGCACAGCTAAGCCTGGAGTGGCCAGGGAGGACTTCTGAGACCAGGCCGGGGCGTCCAGGAGCGTGGGGACGCGAGGGCAGCAGGCTCGGGGTGGCCAGCCCGGTGCGCACGGAGGGGAGCGCCAGCCTGGAGACGCAGGACCAGCGTTCGTGGCCTCCCGCCGACCGGCAAGCGGTGGCCCCTCTCAGACCCTCCTTCCTCTCGGCCGGGCTCATGTGATCGGCTGAATCCTGCCTTTCACGGGTCTCCTTTTGCTGTGCCCCGCCCTGTCCTGCCTTCGGACCCTCAGTCCCCTCTCTCTCCAAGACCTGCTCACTGTCCTGCCAGGTGGTCTGAGCTTGTCCCGGCTCCCCTCTGCTCCGGCACCATGCCAGATACATCTTCCCACAACAGCTGCTGTGCACTCAGTGCCTCCTGCCTCGCTCTGGCAGCCCAGGGCGGTCTTCTTATCCCCTTCGTGTAGGGAGAGACTCAGAGAGGTTACAGGGCTGGCCAGAGGCACACAGCTGATGGAAGCTGTGCAGAGAATTGAAACCACCTCCTTCTGAGGCGAAGGTCCACGCATCACCCAAACCACATGGCCTGCACTACGTCAAATAAAGCCAACGCTGCAAATTGGTCCCCTGCCTCTCCAATCCTGCACCCCTGCATGCTGTCTCCCTCGTGCCCCTCATCACTGGACACAAGCCCCCGGCCCTCTCCCGACCTGCACCCCAGCTATACATGCAAGCGTGCACACACACTGTCTACTTGTGCACCACATGTTTTATAGACGTAGTAAGATTTGAATTGTTCCTAAAAGTTTTCCAGTGAATGCCTGTAGCCTTCTGCCAACTGGCTTCCGTTTGCTCTCTTTCCCATGTCAACCTTAAGTGTTCAACTACTCCAAACTTGATTCTGGAATCAGTAAGGAAATTCTCCCCCTTGTCCTGCACAGACCAGCCCACATGCAGGCCACAAAGTGGCCTCTGTTTTGACCCCAAGAGGAAAGTTCTGAACAACATGTTCTCCTCCTTCCTGCATTGGGAAGAACAAACCATTCTGCAACCCCCTGAGGTTATTGTTTTGTGGATTGAGTTACAAGTCGAGAAAAGCATCCCACTTTGGTCTAAAATGTAAGCACTTCCTGTATCCTTGAGCCTTAGCCCCGAATATGCTAGGAGATGTGAAGAGGTAACGGAGAGCCGGCACAGCCTTCTAAGCCAGGGGCCCACTCTTTCACAACCTTCAGGTCTTTATGCAAATGTCAACTTCTCAGGGAAGATTCTCTGTGCTCTACACACCCCAGCAATGACCATCCCCTCCAACCTTCCAAGCTGTTTGCTCCATAATAATTACCACCCTCTACCAAGCTTGTTACTTTTCCAGTTCTCAAAGGTTAGTTGTCTGCCTTCTCTCACTAAAATGTACGTTCCTTGAGAGTAAGTGTTCTTTGTTTATTATATTTACTACTCTATTTATCCCCAGCTCCTAGAAGAACGCCTGGCTCACTGGAGGCACTCAATAAAAAATTTGAGAATTGAATGAATGAGTGTCACTGTGGGCAGTTGATATTATGAGCTCTTCACGGGTCGCTGAATAGTTACCTATAGACAGTGAGTTCTTTACAAGTATCCACGGGTCTGCTGCCTCTAATCCACTCTGTTATGTGTACTTCTTCTCCCCCATCCTCTCAAGAAGAGCTTACCATCTTTCTCTCCTGACTATCAAGTTTCATAATTTTACATTGACTGTGGTTCAGATTCCTGGCAAAATAAAAACCTCTGGGAGTCTAACCTATAGTTTTCTAAGTGTACAAACAGACAGCCCGGTCAACGCAATTACTTTTTCACAGCTGGGTCATCCTGGAGTTAAATCAACAAAAGAGTATGCTGTTTGCCTGGCATGTGGGCAATTGGTCTGAATACTTCCCATCACAACCTTTGAAAAAGAGCATGTGGAATCAAAATGTGAAAATGATCTTTTAAGTCACACAAATCGGAAAGGCAATACAACGTTTGGTTATTATTTGGTTTCATTTCTCCCTGACCACTCTGTGATCCTTTGGATCCCTGGCCTGGCCCATTGTGTCTACTTTCTGAGCAGAGTCCCTGCAGGGGGATATTTCTGACACGAGACTCTGATGTGTCACCCTATGCCTCTTTGCTCTTGTATGTGAATTACTCACGTATGTGTTGATCCTGATGGGAATACAAACTCTTGGAAGGCTAGTGTCACTTTATGCCCATACTAATATGGCACTCATCATATAATAATTCTGTTCAAAACCCTCTTCTTGCTGCCCATTTTCTATGGAATAAAATATAAACCCACTTGAAGGTTATTCCAGTCCTCTGCAATTTCACCCAATCTTTTAAAAAAAAATCCCTATCTCCTGCTTTCTTCCTTCTATACATATGAAGCAGGCTATTCTGGGATATGAGACATTTTGACAAATCTGCTTTCAAAATGGCACATCAGAATGTCCATCACTGTTTTGTTTTTGTTTTATAAATCATCAAGTAACCTGGACAACAGATATTCCTGTCCCCATTTTTGGCACCCACTAATTGAATTTCCCCTACCCTCAAACTTAACCCCATCCTGAGTGATGATGAAATACATTTGCACATTGCTCAATAATTTAAAAAGTTGAAAGCTGTTTGCTTTTTATGCCAAGCCCAAAACCATCCAGATGAAATTGGCCTCCTGCAATGACCCTGTCCCCATCCTGCTGGATACTTGTTTCTTTAGCTCTCCATGAATGTTCATGTTTGTACCTTGGTCATGTTGTTCCCTCTGCCCCTCAGTCCGCCCCTCACCCCACTATTCTTTTCCTGGGTAGACTTGTCCAAATGCTACTCATCTTTTTGATACAATTAGACAACTACCTCTCCACATATGGTACTGCTCCTCTCTATCTGCATCAATTCCTTTCTTTTTTGTGTCTCCAAAAGGCATTGTTCAACCACTTTTAGAACAGGTATCATAGTCAGACTTGAGGCACAGAGAGTTGTGTGTATGTCTTCTTGGGGGTGAAGGTCTCTTTTCTACTCATTTCAATGAAGAAGGATTTTTCCCTTAACATTCCTGGCATCTTGCTCCTCACTGACTTTTCCTCTCGGAGAAAGTACCTGCTCAGTGGGTGACAGCTTGGTCCATGTATCTTAACTGGATGGAGTTAACCCACTAATGGTCCTGAGGTTGTGTGTTTGGTCCCTTTTCTCATCTCATCTCCACTTTGACCAGTGGGAGGAAAGACCTGAAGTAAGTGTGTCTACTTTGCAGACCCAAACTTTCCCTCTGTTGGGCTGTTCCAAGGTCTAACCTACAGGATGAAAGAACAGTAAAAAATAGTGACAAAAAAGTGCACCAAATCCAATTTGGCTTTCACACTAAGCTTTGTCCTTCAACCTAGTCTTTGTTGTTAATAAAGTTGATGTATTAGTTGTCTACTTTTTATTGTTTTTTTTTTTAATCTTATTTCTCAGTTTGTTCTGAAGCCTGGTGGGGAAGAAGATGCTATTTATTGGGCTTCCTTCATTCCTGTCTTCTCAACATTATTTATTAAGCTTTTAGAACTGAGACCCTGTTGGGCACCTGGGTGGCCCAGTTGGTTAAGCGACTGCCTTCGGCTCAGGTCATGATCCTGGAGTCCCGGGATCGAGTCCCACATCGGGCTCCCTGCTCAGCGGGGAGTCTGCTTCTCCCTCTGACCCTCCCCCCTCTCACGTGCTCTCTCTCTCTCTCATTCTCTCTCTCAAATAAATAAATAAAATCTTTAAAAAAAAAAAAAAAGAACTGAGACCCTGTCAGAATCATCTTGTGTCTGATGCCTCTGGCTCAGGGACGAACATGTGTATTTTGGATTTAGTTAAGCAAATGAGCACCTTTCACCTTAAAACTGTGCTGAAAAATCAAGAATAATAGTCCTATACTCTCTCAATTCACTCTTTGTATCTTCAAATGTTTTCATTTACTACATTAAAAAATTCAATTTGGGGTATGTTTTATAATATGCAGTCTATCGTAACTACACACACACACATATATAATGACTACGTATATATGACATGCATGATTTATATTGACAGTATATATATGTGCATCTATATAAAATAGATGCATATGTAACTTTAAGGGAATATATATATTGCTTTAATCATCACATGTTTTTAGACCTTATTCTTTTTTTTCTTTTTACTTTTTGACCCCCTTCACCATTTCTCTTATGTCCCACTCCCTGCCTCTGACAACCACCAATCTGCTCTCTGTATTTATGAGCTCAGTTGTGTTTGTTTTTAGATTCCACATATAAGAGAGATCACATGGTATTGGTGTTTCTCTGTCTATTTTGCTTAGCATAATGCCCTAGAGGTCCATCCATGTTGTTCCAAAGGGCAAGATTTCATTATTTTTTATGATTGAATAATATTCCATTATATATATATATATATATATAATATTCCATTATACATATATATTTCTTTATTCACTCACCCCTTGATGGACACTTAAGTTATTTCCATATCTTGGCTATTGTAGATAATGCTGCAATAAGATGGGAAGGCATACATCTTTTCAGGTTAGTGTTTTTGTTGCCTTTAGATAAATGCCCAAAAGTGGAATTGCTGGATTATGCAGTAGTTTATATTTCATTTTTTTGAGGAAAGTCCATACTGTTTTCCAGAGCTGCTGCACCAGTTTGCAGTCCCACCAACAGAGCACGAGGGTTCCCCTTTCTCCACATCCTCACCGACACCTGTTATTTCTTGGGTTGTTTGATTTTACCCATTCTGACAGGTGTGAGGTGATATCTCATTGTGGTTTTGATATGCATTTCCTGGTGATGAGTGATGTTGAGCATATTTTCATGTACATGTTGGCTAAATCTCTGTCTTCTTTGGAAAAATGTCTATTCAGGTCCTCTGCCCATTTTAAAATCAGATTTTTTTTTGCTATTCGGTGGTATGATTTTTAAAATATATTTTGGATATTAGCCCCTTCTCAGGGATATGATTGGCAAATATTTTCTCCCATTCTATAGGTTGCCATTTCATTTTGTTGATGGTTTCCTTTGCTGTGCAGAAGCTTTTTAATGATGTGGTCCCACTTAATTATTTTTGCTTTTGTTGTGTTTGCATTTGGTTGTCAGATTCAAAAAATCATCACTAAGACCCATGTCAAGGAGTTTGTGGCCTATGTTTCCTTGTAGGTGTTTTATGGCTTCAAGTCTTCCATTTAAGTCTTCAATCCATTTTGAATTGATTTCTACGAGATGGTGTTTGAGTTCCATTCTTTTGTTTGTGGTCATCCAGCTCCTCTAACACCAAGTATTGAAGGGACTGTCCCTTCCCTATCGTTATTGTTGGCTTCTTTGCTGTGAATCAGCTGACCATGTAAGTGTGACTTCTGGACTCCCTGTTCTGTCCCGTTGATCTCTGCAGCTGTTTGTCCCAATGCCACACTGTTTTACTTACTCTAACTTTGTAATATAGTTTGAAATCAGACACACTGATTCCTCCAGCGTTCTCATTCTTTCTCAAGATTGCTCGGGTTATTTGAATTTGCCCGGCACCTGGTCCCCACCTGTCATTAGGGATCCAGCCTCCTCACATGATTTTGTGTCTTCTCCAGGCGGTAAACATCATCAGACTGGGGATAAGTCAACTCTATGCTCTGTTGATCGAGCTATCCCAGAGGTACTTTAACCACTTCCCGTGCCGCCACTTCCTTGCATGAAAACCCATGCCTCGGTGTTGAGGATGCTGGCTCCTGGTGCACTCAACGTCCCCAACCTTGAGTTGCCAGAGCAGAGCTGGGACATGTACCGCCTTTTGTCACCAGGGAAACAATACGGAGAGAAGAGCTGAGGCCAGAAGATTGCCTACACCTTGGAGACCGGTTACCCCTCCCGAGGGGTGGAGGAAGAGGGAGGAAGGTAACCGGTGAGAGAGACTAAGCATAGCAGTTTCCAGAGGTGGCTTGACAGAAAAGCTCAAACATGTCTTAAACTATTTTTTTTAGCAATTTATTTTTAAGGATATCATCATCATTGGAGATTCTTATAAAGATTTAACATATGGGTGTTTATTTCAACATTATTTATATGAGTCACTTCCAGCTGCACTTCTGCTCAAGTGGCAGGACAAAGGTCAGACTGTAGTGAGTGAGTGAGGAGGAGCAGAGGGAGCGGAACCAAGAGGAACAGGCCAGACCTGGGAGAACAGCAAACATCCACAGTCATTCGGGAACAGAAGGGAAGCCCGAGTCGTGCGCAGAGGGGACGACAGGGCGTGTGTGGATGGGGCTAGGGTAGGACCGCTCAGGACTTTGTAAGCAGTGAGAGCGGGCTCGGGCTTATTTTGAACGAGATGGAAAATAATTGAAAGATTTTAGCCAGGAAGTGAGATATCCTGACCACCTGTCAGAAGACATTTGCTCAGGCTCTTATTGGAAGAATAAATTTTAGGGGGAAAGAGTGGAGTCTGTGTAGCAGATCCAAGAGCCACCAGTCAGCTTGGGTTTTATTACAACCATATTTTTTCCCAGTTATACTACCCTGCCAAAAACAGAAGGGTATAGATTTTTCCAGACTTTAGGTTATTCTCCTTGGGGGGAATTCCTGAATTCGAATGACTGAATAAAAGATAGGATTTCTTTCTTTCCTGAAGGTGGTCTGTACCAGCACTCTTCACAACAGCCAAGGGATGGACACAATCCACATGCCCACCAGCGGAGGAATAGGTGAGCAGACTCTGGTGTGTACACACAGTGCTGCATGAAAGCAGCCAGACGCAAAAGATGATGTAGCATATGAATTCATTTATATGAAATATCCAGAAGAGGCAAATCCAAAGAGACAAAAAGCAGACTGGTGGTTGTCAGGGGCTGAGGGGCCGGGCGACCATGCAGTGTGATGGTTTAATGCACCCAGGCTTCTCCTTGGGGAAGACAAAAAGGTTTAGGCACTCGGTGTCTAAGTGCTGCTCGTGCAAAACCCTGCGAACGCACTAGATGTCACAGAACTGCACACTTTACAGTGGTTAATTTTGTTGTATATGAATTTTATCTCAATAAAACATGTTTTTAAGTTATCTGTACATTTCTGAACTTTGAGAAACCTTAGAGTATTCTCTAAGCAGGTGGCAGCAAGGTGAAGGATCCAGGTTTCTCTCTGTACTCCTGCCCCTATGTTCGCAAATAATACTTCAGTGAAAAAGTCCCATTTCTTTGACTATTTCTCACATTTCCTCATCTAAAAATTTTCTTTTTTTCACTTACTTGTCTATTGCAGTCTGTGCTTCTCAAATAAACATATCCCCTTTTCTGTTCTGTGTGTTGTACATATTTTTCCCCAGTCTGTCTGTCTTTTTAAAGTGTCCAAATTTTCCCCATCTTTATACCATTAAGCTTATTTGTCTTTTTCCATTTTAATTTCTTCTTTTACCTCTAGGTTGAGAGATTCATCCTTTTCAAGAGGTCTGACTAAGTATTCAGTTCTACTTTTCTCTCCAGATTTTCTATGGTTTGACCCATCAGGAGTTTATTTTTAAGAGTTAAAGATTTATTATAAGGTTTCTTATGGGCGAATAAGAAGTTATAAATTATTGTTCTTACCAGATGATATAATCCTGAGCATGGTTTCTCAAAATTAAGCAATATGCAGACCACTTTTAAAGGGGAAAAAATATTTGGGCTCTTTAATGATGTTTTAAATTATTTTTATTATGTAATTTCCTGTTTTGGATTAAATTCTGTCCCCTCCCTACCAAATTCATATGTTGAAGTCCTAACCCCTAGGACATCTAAATGTGACCTTATTTGGATATAGGGTTGTGGCTGGTGTTATTACTGAAGATGAGGTCATACTGGATGGAGTAGGGTAGGTCCCTCATCCAATATGACTGGTGTCCTTACAGAAAGGGGGAGTTTGGGTGCAGACGTGCACACAGGGAGAGCGTCATGTGAAGCCCGGAGTCACAGTCACATGCCAAGGAACTACCCAAAGCAAGACCTGGAACAGATCCTCCCCTAGTGCCTTTAGGGGAAACATGGCCCTGTCAACATCTGGATTTGGCATAACTGTGAGATAATGGTTTCTGTTGTTATAGGTGCTCTAGCAAACCAGTACGTTAACGACACCACTCATACGTCCATACAGCGGCAGCTTTTTTATGGCTGCCCAAGCAAGACAAGTTTACAAAACACACACATTTAACACCATAAACCCAACAAGTTTTAAATCCACTACATTAAATTAATGCAACAGTTGGTATCACTTGACCGCAACCGTGTCATGACTTGCCAAGTGAAAACAGTCCTGATTGCCTTCATTCATGTACAGGTGGAACGCGTCATTTCTCCCACCTTTCTGCCGCACCAGAAGCCCCCCTATAATGCTCATTACATCAGTTAGCTTTTACCAGGCCCGTTCAGTTCTCCCTGTTTTTTTTTTTCCAATAATTCTCAGCCATTTGTAGGGACAACTACAAACATGGACCCCGAGATCATGCCTAGTTCTTGGTTACAAGGTGGTCATCCACATAATCTTACGCTGATTACTTTTAGGCAACTGTAAAAATGAAAACAGAATATTAAAAAAAAAATCTTTCAGGAAACTTGCAGAACCCCTGAGAACAAACTAGCAAGCCTGCGATGAACTCAGTTTGAGAAAACCGTGATCCTGAAGGGTTCTCTCATTGGCAAGGTGACTCTCCCTCTCCTGCTTTTTCAGTTAATGAACGAGGTCGTTGGCACAGACATCGTCCTAGTGCCTTGCTCTGGTTTGCTGGTCTGTGTTACATTGACTTCTTCATGTCCTATTCCGTGCTCAGACGATCCTGAGGATGCGGTGATTCTCAGGCAAAGCCGGCTCTCTTGCTCCCAGTGGTCATAAAACATGTGAGCTGTGAATAGGGTTTAACACAATGTTTCATAATTGAGTCAAAGCTTTTTTTTTGTTGTTTTTTTAATAGCTTCACTTCAGCAAAGAATCTCAGTTGCAAACAAACTAGTCAAAAACCAACAGGAAAGGATGGATTTGTATAAGCATTTACTGAAAAAAAAAATCCCAACAATGTAAATCTAGACTCCTGTGGTCTCACTTCCCAAAATGCATGGAGCAGGAAGCAGAAAGCTGGGAAACCACTTCTCACACTCTGTAATTTGGGAGAGGAGAGAAACTAGATTTCACAGTGTTTGGACACCTTTGCTCAACTATATTATAAGCACATTTTCCCTTCAAATTTCTGGGAAAACTAGCATTTCTCTAAAATAAATGCAAGATTTTGCCCAAGCCTGGTTCTTCCCTCCCTCCCCCCAAAAAAATGACTTGAAGAATTTATTCAAAGTTTCTTTGAGAAAGAAGCATTCAGTCATTGAAATGTTCCACATTAACTGTCGTAATGTTTGCTAAGGGGCCGAGCACACATGGGACATGCTGACTTCTTCCCTTGTGCGGTACCACGTCCTGGGAAAGGATGTGAGAGGAGAGACATTTGCAAGCTTGGGAGCACTCAGCCAGCTTTCTTCTCAAGGAGCCTCTGAAGTCCAGAGGATTCGGTGGTCTGAATCAAGTAGACCGTGAAGTAGGCCCCGTACTAGGTAGCATGTGACCCAGGGCTAGAAATCGGAATTGAAATCTTGGAAGACCTCAGGGAAACAAGTTATTGTATTTTCTTAGCTCTTGTTTTCAGGTGTGTACCTTAAAGAAATGGACCTGCCTTACAGGATATTGTAAATTTAATTGGAGTAAAGCATGCACAGTGCTTCTGCCTCACACACGCGTACGCATGCAAAGACACATTATATAATACATATACATACTCACACATCAACATCAGGTCAAACCTCTTAAAAGCAACTGTATTGACCATGTTTATGTACAAAAATGGCAGTTTCGTCTGTTTTGATCTAATATGTATATAAGGAAGGATGGGCAGTGGCAGAAAAGTCAGAAGGATGCTCGTTGGGATACAGAAAGCACACACCCATACTTTAGGGCATGGTGGATGGTTCCTGCCCCAGTGGGACACACAGATGGATCAGTGGGCGAAGAGAGGACAGAAAAGCAGAGCAGTACACACATGTCTGTCCCTGGGACATGTCTGACAAAGAGCGAAGAGAACTGAACCAGGCATGACTGCCATTTTGGCATCTGGATGTTGTGTGAATCTCAACTCTTCAAAAAAAGTCATCTGTAAGACAAAAAGGAGAATATGCCCAACTTTCCAAGGCAAATTAAAAATACATCTTGGCATTGCCTTGATATTTGTTTTTTATTTCCTTAATTAACCTTGAGGTGTTGTCTCATGTTGATGCCAGGATGTGAGTCATAATATTTTTCTCTGTAGCCTTTATTGGCTATCACAATGGAATGGGCCAGCCCCAACACAGGCACGATTACATTGTTTTTCAGCTTCTCAGACCTGCAATGAGCAATGTTCTATCAATTCACCACCCCCTGTTCAGCCTCCTGGAAATGACTTGCCACCCCAGGTTTTGTCTCCTGATTAATGGTTCAGATCTTGACTATTCAACTAGGGGACTTTCCTACCCAGTGGCTGGATGGGTCCCTGTGGCTTTGTCCAGTGAGGAGACAGTTGACCACTAACAGGAATTGGGTCAAAATGGTGAAGAGTCAGGTCAGGAGTGTTTTGTTTTTCGCAGCCAGCAGGGATAGAATGAGGTCCGGAGATCAGTTTAGTGTCTGTATTGAATTCTTACTCTTTGGGCTTAAAAAAAGGAAAAGCCCAAGAAATGCGGCTTTGCAGGGGCTGGGGCCAGAGGGGAGTGGTCAAGGAGAGCTCTAGCATGCTCTCCAATTCCAATACCAATACCCCAATTTCCATTCCCTTCATGAGTTCTCTGGAATTAGGAGTTCAGGGAAACCCTCCAATGGTTTAGCAAATACAGAAATTTCATCAGGCTTCTTACCAGACAAACATAGGCCCAATGCATTGCTCAATGTCTGTATAGTGAAAATTATATGCTGTGGTGTATGTAAAAGAGAAAAAGCCATAAGTGGAGGGCATTTCATCCCACAGTAGAGTGGTGCCAACTTTCTGTTGGTAGCCCCACAGTGGCTTCCAGTAACCTAAAGAAAAATATTATGTTAGACTGTTTTCCTAATGTGACACTTTCTTCAAAACAGAAACAGTGAAATGTTTGCCTTGATAACAATATTCTAGACCTTATAACGGGATCTTGACAAACCTTTAATTATTTTTGCTTGTTTTGAGTCTCTTGTTTTTCTCCTGGTTGGTTTATTGTTGGTGATTTTATAGAGAATGGAGATCTGGGTGACAAGTCCTCTTTATTTTGACTTGGCATTTTGTTCTGCCCAAAGTTTGAAGAGTTCTTACCCAGTAATTATTTAGGGCAGGTTTACCCAAAGGCTGACTAGTAGCATTGTGTGTAATTACCACTTGTCTAATATAAGCCAATATGCACTTTGGGATGTTAATTTTGATATGGGCAAATTTGGCTTATGTTATATAAGACAAAATATGTCGTAGTGAAGACATGATCAAGTTCAGAATTATGCAGTACAACTAAGCATATACTTAGTTTTCAAGATGCCTGTTGGTGATTATTGTAAAATGCTTTAGCGTGTATCAGCAGGTGATACATGTATCAGCGTGTATCAGCACCTCACTAGGAAATCACGAGTCTGGGACAATTCTCATTTTCTCCCAGCTTGGCCATTGAGGCCAGTTTTTGTTTGCTGCCCCAGGACTCTCAAAGCAAACAAGTTCCTGAGTCACCACCAGCAGAAAGCCATTGGGCTGGTGTTTGTCCCCTACCAGATCGATGGCACTGACCAAGTGTTATATAGAGATCTTTTGAATCTTTCAGTCTTGAGTGTTGACCTCTTCATATATCCCCCCATGTTGTTCTCTAGTCTCTGGTTTCTTCTGTGAGATCTGGTTCTTCCCCCCCACCCCATATTATTCCTTTTAGTTGAAAAGTGGTAAGTGATTAAGCCCATGGGCTTTGGTGCCAGAAAGGCTCAAATCTTATACCTACTATTTGTTGGCTCTGACAGGTGAGACTTGACAGAGCCCAGAATCTTAGAGGAGTTAATATTGTGCTCCATGGCACCATGCTCACAGCCACCTTCCCAGGACTGACTCTTTATGCCATCCTTTATGTTGGCCACCATAGCATCATCTTGGCCACCTAATTTAGTGGGACCCTTGACCCAAAGGGAGCTGTTTCTAGGCTTGCTGGAAAACTTTATGCAGGAGTAGCAATTCTATGTTGGAGAGTTCTCTAAATGAACTAATCAGATTCTCTCTCTTAGAGTATATCAGAGTGGGAGGGGGGAGAGGGAGAGAGAGAGAGATGGGGAGGGGAAGAGGGAAGGGACAGGGAGAGAGAGGGAAGGGGGGAGAGAGTTAGAGAGAGGGATGGAGGGGGGAGAGAGGGAGGGGGGAATGGGAAGGGGGAGAGGGAAGGAAGCAGGGAAGGGGGAGAGATGGGGGAGAGAGAGGGAAGAGGGGAAAGAGAGGGAGGGAGGGAGACCACCAATCTCTGGGTGGTGCCGGCCCTTACAGATGACCGTGTTCTGACTTCTTTCTGTCCCTTCACTTCCTTTCTTTGGCCAGCAGACAGACTGCCAACACATCTGGGCCTCTGCCCAAGCATCTGGCAGCACATCTAGCTAACCGCGTACCTTCAGCCACCTTTCAGATTGGCCTTGACTGTGAAAACCCCTGCACCCCATACTCAAAGCCAAGACTGGTGAGGAGAAAGGTCAAGGGGAAGACTCCTGTGAAGGCATGAAAGCCAGAAAGAATGTGATTTGTCAACCAGAAAACATCCTGCTTACCTGTGCATAGCCATGTGTGCCATTTTGTCCACCCACAATTCTCTTTGCCCTTGTCTCTGCCAGTCCAAGCCCCTCACCCAACCCCTGCAGAACCCCGTGAGAATTCACAGCCTCCAGCTGACAGACCACCTCTCTGCCCTAGCTCCTGCATCTCTCTGCCATTCTACAGGAGAGAACGTGGATCTGGTCAGTTTGTGTGTCCCCTTGTTTTGTGTCTGAAAGGTTGTATCTTCTATGTCGTGCACGTCTTCTAAAACTTCAGGTGCTGTGCATCATGCACGGTGGACGCTCCGCTACGCTGACGAACCTTCACTGATCTGGAATGCCAGCAGTCCCAGCATGAGTGGTGAGTGTGGACAGACTGCTGCGTGTGTCCGGTGTGCTGCTGTCCCTTCACCCACGTGGCCGCTCTGCCTCACAGAGAGATGAAAGAAGAACACTTTCCACTCCTGGTTTTCAGGTGAGGAAAAGGAAACTCAGAAAGTTTAAATAATTTTGCCAAAGTCACACAGCCCTTAAGTCACCCCATCAAGATTAAACTGCATGCCTGTTTATTATACACGGATGGATCATGTTTTCAGTGTGAACTGAGGGGACTCTAGGTCTCAGGTGCTACTGTCATCTGTAGCCTGAAATGTGAGTTTTTACCGTTTTCTGCTTTATTTTGAAAACATTCTGCATTTCTGAACTAAGATTTCTCTTCCTTAAATGGCGCTTAAGGAAATAAAAAGTCTTTTATGTGTTATCTATAGTTCTCTCTCTCTTTCTGTGGTTGTGGAAAATCCAGTGGTGATTCATACACATAAAATCAATTTCAAAGTTTTTACTAAAGGTATGCAGCACCCTCCTCCCTGTCCCAAGGGCATGGTTCACAAACTCCTCATATCATTTAAATTTTCATTCATTTTAAGCCACAAATATTGTCTAGAGCTGAAGTCAGACAACATGACTCAGATTATTTAGTGACTCTTTGTACCTTAAGTCTTATCAATGTGCAAAAGATTATAAACAGCCTCTTCAAACTGTATGTATTCATGCCAATCATAGAATAATAATATTTAGGTCGCTAACATTCTAATAGAATAAGGTTACTTATGATTTATTTATTTTTGGATGAAAATTCTTTTTATTTGAGTCTGGTTGACAGACAGCGTTACATTAGTTTCAGGTGTAAAACAGAGTGAGTCCCCCCATGTCTGTAGGTTAGGCTGTGCTCACCACAAGCATGCGTACCATCTGTCCCCACACAGTGCTATCACAATATCATTAACTCTGTTTTCTGTGATGTGCCTTTCCCTGCTGTGACTTATTCATTCCATCGCGGAAGGCCCGGACCTGCCACCTCCCCTCACCCATTTCACCCATCCCCCACTCCCTTCTGTCTGGCAACCATCAGTCTGTTCTCTGTGTTTATAGGTCTGTTTCTGCTTTTTTGTTTGCTTATTCATTTTTTCCCCACAAATGAGTGAAATCACATGGTATTTGTCTTTCTCTGATTGACTGACTTCACTGAACATAATACCCTCTAAATTCATCCAATGTCCCAATCTCATCCTTCTTTATGGCCTCATAATATTTCTGTGTGTGTGTGTACATTATCCATTCATCTATTGATGGACACTTGGGTTGCTTCCATATCTTGGCTACTGTAAATAATGCTGCAATAAACATAGGGATGCATCTATCTTTTCAAATTAGTGTTTTATTTTCTTTGGGTAAGTATTCAGTGGAATTACTGGATCACATGGTAATTCTATTTTTAATTTTTTTAGGAATCTCCCTACTCTTTTCTGCAGTAGCAGCACCAGTTTGCACTCCCACCAAGAGTGCACGAAGGTTTCATTTTCTCCAGATTCTCGCTAGCACTTGTTATTTCTTGTCTTTCTGACAGGTGTGAGGAGGTATTTCATTGTGGTTTTGATCTGCATTTCCCTGATGACGAGTGATGATGAGCGTCTCTTCATGTGTCTGTTGGCCATCTGTAGGTCTTCTTTGGAAAAAAGTGTCTTTTCAGTCCCTCTGCCCATTTTTTAATCCAATTGGGTTTTTTTTGGTGTTGAGTTATATTAGTTCTTTATATATTTTGAATATTAGGTTACTTGCAATTTAAGTTGAAATTGGGCCTAGGCGATTTTTGTGCTTAGTCTACCTATCAACCAAGTTATTTTTGAGCCCTGACTTCAGAAATTCAAGAATTAAAAAATAATTGCAAATAGTATGCAGCTCAGAGGAAAACAATTATGAATTAGAAGGATGTTAGGTTCACAGGGAACGCTCTTCAGACAACTAAAAACAATCTTAGAAAAACCCCAAAACCCAACAAAAACAATCTCTAGAACTCTTGGTTCATTATATCCTGAGCTGTTTGTGTCCATTCTGTTGTCTCTGTTTTCCTGAGCTCACATGTGCGTGTGCTAAAAAGGGTCATTGCATTTCGACTGCAGAGCAAAGAGTAGGTAAATACATTTGTTAACAGGTAAGCTAGGTCAGGCTGCTGTGGATGGAAGGGTAGTCACACAGCTCAACCAGGTTACCACCATTTGTTTTCTTATATTTCCTCTGCTCTAACATCCTTTACCCGAAAAATCATCTTTAGATCATAGCAATTCAATATGGACCAGAGCTATTCACAAGAGACTGACGAATCAGTGCTCCAATGTTAATTTAGACCAAGGAACACAACTGCTAGGTAAACATATGATTGAAAGAGAATCGTATCCAATAGCCTATATATTCTTTTCCGCTGATAGATATATATGAGATACATATATATATAATAAAGATAATCAAGAGCAGAGTTTTCATAGTTTATTTGGAGGCAGAGCAAAGAGTTCTGGGTGACCATAATGGATGCTTCCTTCAGACCTGGCCCGTTAACTCTAAAGCCCAACAAAACCCAAGAGAATGGAAAGATTCATTAGCACTTGAGAGATTTCAATAAATTTCTGAAATAAACAAAATGAGAATACTTGTTTCATAAAATTTTGTTTAATCCTCACATTTTTTAAGGAAGCTTGGGTGGCTCAGTTAAGCATCTGCTTTCAGCTCAGGTTTTGATCCCATGGTCCTGGGATCGAGCCCCATGTCGGGCTCCCTGCTCAGCAGGGAGTCTGCTTCTCCCTCTCCCTCTGCCCCTCCCCCTGCTTGTGCTCTCTCTCTCAAATAAATAAATAGATCTTTAAAAAAAAACACTCATGTTTTTTCAACCATGTTCAAAATTTATAACATTTAAAAAATCATTGAAATTAGGTAATTCTAGCATTTTTTAAAGACTTTTTTGTTCACTTGAGAGAGAGAGAGAGAGAGAGAGAGCACAAGCAGGGGGAGGGGCAGAGGGAGAGGGAGAACCAGATACCCTGTTGAGCAGGGAGCCCAACGTGGGCCTGGAGCCCAATGTGGGGCTCCATCCCAGGACCCTGAGGTCATGACCTGAGCTGAAGGCAGACGCTTAACCATCTGAGCCACCCAGGCTCCCCAGTTCTAACATTTTAATTTAAAAATTTATAAACCCATTATACAACCTAAAATGTATTAACATTTAAATATGTGTTATCTTCCTAAAATAAATTATCAAAATAAATTGTTAAAAAGGGTATTATTGAAATAAAAGACAAGTTGTTTTCATAGTCTTTAGTTTCATCATTTATAGATGAAGTTTCCCTATATCGATTTTCAATATTCGCATCTTCATATCCTATGTTTTGGGGAAATCCTCCATTTTGCTGCTGGTTATAATTTAATCATTTGTGTCCTCATGTCAGTCATGAGGAATAATAATAAAGTGCTGAATTTTTCAAATGATGGATATTTTAAAATTTGTTGTATTGTGTTCTGGGTTGCCACGTGTACAATGTCACTCTGACTGGTTTCTAGTATGTTGTTTTGCAGTGGAGAGAAAGGGAGGGTTACAGGTGATGTCCTGTGCTGGTCCAGGAAACATGCAGTGCTTATGACTGTCCGCTGTCACCTGGGATGAAGGAGACAGGTGGAGAGTGGGTGAGCTCACTTAGATCTCATCAGCAAGTCCTCTTTGACCCCCCATGGCTTCTGAGAACCCCCTTCCCGATGTAATGCCTCAGCTTGGAGGGTGGGTCATCTTAATTTGGGGGCTGTGACCTGCCTCCATCCCTATCAACTTGGGGCCTATAATAATATCGTGGCTAGTGATGGAGCACCCTGGTTCAAATCACGTATTTAATCTGGATATGGAAAAATACCCTGGGGGCAAATGAAGTATCAGGATGATGGTTTCTGTTTTTTGCTAGTTATGCAACGTACTTGTCCCTTTGAGCTGACGGCGCTGTGAGGTCAGCCGGAAGCTGGCAGGTATAGGCCTTTCAACATGTGTAAACTGTGTATCATTGGAAGAACAATGGATCAAATGCCATACTTAACCTCTTGCTCGATCATTTTCATCAGCTGCACATTCGTACAAGAAGGGGTCAGATCTTAATCACTTGTGTTTGTCAGTGTTTTGGAAATTATGGAAAGAATTTTGGTTTTGGAAAAAATTGACACATTCTTAACGATGCTTTCCTGGGCAGATGGCTCATTTCCTACATCTGGATTAAGTTATCCCATTTAGGGTTGGACCCATGGTTACAGTGGTCCCGGCAACGGGGGACGAGATGGGTTTCATGCTAAGGTACAGGGTGCGAGTGTCCTTGGTCCTGGCTGGGGGGACAGTTCTTGCTCGCCCTGCAGGCCTGGCTAGCTGTGTTCGTACCGTCCTGTGGGCGCTGGGACAGACTTGCTCACATCCTGGCCACTCACTAGGACACAAGTGGGAAAGCCCCAGGGCAGTGCCCGGCCCCCTGTCGCTCCGGGATAAATGCCCTGTCTTCCCTATAACCTACTTCCCTTCCTCCCCCCGCTTCTCCTTCCCCCTTTCTCTGTTTCCTCTCCTTCCTTCGTCTTCTCTTTCCCTCTCTTCCTGGGTCAGAGAGCAAATTACAAGTTCCCTCCTGCTCAACCAATTTTAGAGAGAACATCCTCAAAAAAAGCAAAACTGACATTCTGCCTTTACGGTCATGAAACAAGGAGTGAAGCTTTTGTTTTTATCCATAAACTTTTCCTTTGGACAAAAAAAAAAAAAATGCTAAATGTTCTCTGTCCTTGAATGGAAAGTAACAGAAACAAAATCGGGACAAGCAATGAATCCTCTGCTAATGTTCTGACCTGTAAAGGCAACTCAAGGAGGCAGAGGTTCAAATGATCTCCCTCCAAACCCTCGGCCCCAAATGAAGGTCTCTGCAGACCCCATGGGAGCAGAGCCACCACACGCCAACAGCCTTGCCGCTCGGGCATCCCGCCGTCTGCCGGCCCCTACCAGGCTGTCAGCTACTTCTAGAGAACGAGATTCCCTCGCCTGGCTAGAACTGCTTCTTACGGAGGTGACAGGCTCCTCCACTGACCGTTCTTCTAACTTAGCAGGTAGTTTTCCCATTTAAAGGGCATTGTTGTGTGCTTGCTTTCTAGTACCATTTGAAGGCCTTTCCTCAACTTCCCTTGAGATCAACACATGGGCAAAAGAGAAATCTGAGCTCCCAGGGGATTTACTCCACCATATGCAAAAGCCTTCCTTGGTCTATCAGCAGGTCGCCAACTGGATGCTGAAACTTTAAACCCGGTGAAGCCACTAAGGGTTCCTGGTTCAGTGGAGTATAATTTTTTTCTCTAAGAAAATGAAGTGACTAACTAATCACTTGACCCACAGGTAAAAAGATGGCTCATGATTTTTCCTCTCCACCATGTGTGATGTTACATCAGCGGGCAGGATGAGTTTTGGCAGATCATATACTTATGGGTTAAGTAGTTTGGGGTAACACATAGTTTCCTGGACTATCCTAGTTGGGAGGCTGGGATTCTAATCCTAGCATCAACTTTATTTTATTGTGTGGTTTTGAGGAAGTTTCTCAATTTGTTTCCCAATGGAACATAAAGGGATTAGGCTAGATGATCTCTGGAGGTCCTTCTGGGGTCTATAAACCTACGTATGTTATCCCCACATCACATTCTTCTGTGTTCCATACCAGGCTTTGTCTCTCTCACTTGAATAATGAGTCAGTAAATCTTGTCTATGTGGCTTAAAATACCTTTAGAAATATTTTTTTCAATTAAAAAATATTATTGAGAACTAACGGTTTCGTTTTTTATCCTTACATAATAATTTTCAGTAAGAACTGAATTTTAAGTGAAAGTTAAAATCATTTTTCTCTTAACAGTAGTATAATTAGACTTTTCTTGCAAATTTAGAAAGTTCAAAAACAATAACTCTTGAATCCATGTTCTTGGGTGGATCTGATTCTTTCTCAAGGGAAGCAAACAATTAGGACATGAGATAATTTCAGCAAGAAATCTGTAGATAATCATCTTGAGCCTATCCTTTATTTCTGTCCATCCGTTCAACACATTTTAATCGAGTTCCTAACATGTGACAAGCATGGGTCAAATATTTAAGGACATAAAGATGAGTACAAGATAGGGGCACCTGGGTGGCTCAGTCGTTAAGCGTCTGCCTTCGGCTCGGGTCATGATCCCAGGGTCCTGGGATCGAGCCCCGCATCGGGCTCCCTGCTCGGCGGGAAGCCTGCCTCTCCATCTCCCACTCCCCCTGCTTGTGTTCCCTCTCTCGCTGTGTCTCTCTCTGTCAAATAAATAAAATATTTTTTTTTTAAAAAAAGATGAGTATGAGACATTTTGCACTCAATTTCAAGTACCTCAGAATGATATGTGTCTACTGGTGAATGCCTTTTACAGTAAACCCTCACTGATTTCATGGCTGCTGATAGAATTAAGTATTTTACATAGTGTATGTAAATCTCATTTAGCAAAATGTTGGAGAAACACTTTATTGTCTTTCTGTGCTAATGTTTAGCTGTGTTTGAAAGAGAAAGCAGTTTAGGGTGCAGTAGGTAATTCTTTGCAAGAATCCATAAATGTAAAGATTTTCAGTTTTTTAAAACAATATTTCTGTAAGGCTGTGCCTCAGAACTCTGGGACCACCAATTCAGTCTTTCGGTGCGTCACTTACTGATACATAGCATAGGTTGAACATTGATTTTTGAGTTGTTCTCAGTTATCTCTGGCCTTACGCTCTGATGAAATTAAAACAATACTCCAATGTTTTATCGTAAGTGGAATTTTTGCATCCTTATTTAACATTCATGTCTTACAGTAGTTTTTTAAAATTTTTAAAAAGATTTTATGTATATATACATGCATGCATGTATTTATGTATGTATTTATTTAGAGAGTGTGAGCAGGGGGAGGGGCAGAGGGAGAGAGAATCTCAAGCAAACTCCAAGCTGAGCTGAGAGCTCAATGCCGGGCTCAATCTCATGGCCCTGAGATCATGACCTGAGCCAAAATCAAGCGTCGGACACATAACCGACTGAGCCACCCAGACGCCCGCAGTAGTTTTTAAATCTTGAGTGATTATAGTGCAGTTCAGATTTTTTTTTTAATGAAGAATACTTGCAAATAGATAAAAATTAAGGGTATCTCTAGAGAAACTTTCTTATACCATGGTGTATCTAAGATTTTTGATTCTATAAGGAAATTAAAAGAATCATCTTCAAATCCATCAAAAGGATAGATTCTCAAAGTACAACAGTCTTTAAAATGTCACATTTGGGAGCTTCCCAAAATGCCTCTGTGCATACGTGTGTTAGAACAGCGAATTACATTCCAGATCTTTCCCCTGGAACTGTGGACCATGCCGTCTGAGCATCATTCAAGGTTGGGGAGATGAGACCCAATTCAATTTCACTAGAGTTTTCTGGGACCCTGCTGGCATAAGAATCTTCTTTGGAAACAGAGAATAATGATGAACAGATTGTCTTTATTGAAAACTTCCCATTTTTTAATACCTTCTACTCAAAGTGATTGGTTTTGTTCTTGTTTTGACCATTTTCCCAGTTACTTTCTAAGTCATTTCCCTGTTAGAACGTGGAGTTTTCTTCCCCAGCTGATGGGTCCTCTGGACAGAGGGCTCATGCCTTTCCTCCTGGTGACTGTCTAGGAGGCAGGGTTCACTTGGATGACAATGAACTCTGGGCAAGTGATTACAAAGGTGAGGGTGAATATTTTCCAGTTAGGACTGGTGTAATCCTAGTCACTGGCCTTGTGTAGTCATTGACCTTGGAAAGTGGTCGAAGTTACAGAAATCTCCCATTTGGGAAAACATCGCTTTGTTCCTTTCATGTACATAAATGGTTGAAACCCTGAGGTTTCCATCTCATATCCCCACACAGCAACTGAAGCAATAAAACAGAATCAGCCCAAATGCTTTCTGAGGTCTCAGAGGGTCACACTAACACCACAGGGATTGTGTGGTCACACTATAAAGCTTGACTTGACCCGTTTTTCACCCCCTGTGGTTGAAGAAAGTGTAACAGAGTTTACCAATTGTTGATCATTTAAACTTCACCTGGTGAAAATAATTTATAGTGATTCACAAATAAAACGTTGTCATTCAGATATAAAACACTGATCTTTATTGCATATTTTGCTGCTTTATATTACATTCCTTCTCTTCACTGAATATTGACTAAACATTATATGTTTTTTTAAAGATTTTATTTCTTTATTTCAGAGAGAGCAAGAGAACACAAGCAGGGGGAGTGGGAGAGGGAGAAGCAGACTCCCCGCTGAGCAGGGAGCCTGATGCCGGACTCAATCCCAGGACCCTGGGATCATGACCTGAGCCGAAGGCAGATGCTTAACCAACTGAGCCACCCAGGTGCCCCTACATATCGTATTATTAAGAGTTAGGCAATAGAGGCATTAAATGTCTTCCTACAATTTCTCTGTTTTTATTATAGAAAGAATGGGTTATTCTGGCTCCCAGCTAGCACAAAAGATATGTCCCTCTGAGTAACCTAAGGAGCACTAGGAAACATCTGATGTAAAAACGTCCCTAATTGGGCAAAGGTGGAATTAGGAAGGTGTGTGTGTGTTGTATCAACCACATACTAATATTTATATTTGCCAAGTACTTTGTGCCAGAAGGCTTTCCTGAATCAACAAAAATTCTTGTAATTGGCGTGTTTATCATTTTATGCAAATGTCACTGAATTCTTTAAAACAACTTAACGCCTCAGATGTGAATTTCCCTCCTGCGCCCATTATTACTTGCAGCTCAGCAGTTGTTTTCATAAGTGCCAAAAACACAAACTTCAGATAAACTCCATAATCATTAAATTCGGATTTTAATCTTTGTAGCTACTTTACCCTGAGCATTTAGTATTTGCCAGGTGCTTTGGATAGTAATAGTTTAAGTAGCAACAAAGCTAATTGAAGTCCAGGGGCACCTGCGAGACAAACCATAAGACACTCTTAACTCTAGGAAACCAACGGAGGGTTGCTGGAGGGGAGGTGGTGGGGGAATGGGGTAACTGGGGGATGGGCATGAAGGGGGGCAGTGATGTGATGAGCACTGGGTGTTGTACGCGACGGATGGATCCCTGAACTCCACCTCTGAAACTGATAGTACACTATATGTTAATTAATTGAATTCAAATTTAAAAAATGGAAAAAAAGAATATTGTGACAATGGAAAGTGTTAATATAATGTATTAAAGTAGGAGGGTACAAAATTGAGCATAATATGCAAACAATTTAAAAATTATATATAAAGATTAGAAGAAATATTAACACCAATTATTTTCAGGACATAAGATTATGAGTGATTTTTATCATTTATTCACAATATCCTTATTTTTCAAAATTTTTACAGGGATTGTTTTAATAGTAAAAACAATTTTTTTTAATAAAGGTTAACACTAGGTCATCCCAGGAATTTTCCAGGAAACACTTAGAATTCTCTGTTTCTTGAGATGTATTTTATAATTCATTTTCATTTTCAGACAATTCAGTCTTCATTAAACTGAGTGCCTGACTCTACCGATAATATTGAGTTAATTACCTTAATAAGATGTACACATTTTCTTATTGTATGGTTTATGTGAGTTTTATGTTCCAAAATTACCTAGTAAAACCTTCATATATACTATTTTAAATTGTTTTACTGTAAGTATAGTAATAGTTTAATTCCAAAGTAAAATGGGACTTTATTATAATGCAAGAGAAGCCACAAATACATGCTTTGTAGGCTCTCTGGTCATAGTGCAAAGAAAATGGCATCACTTCATGTACAAGGAACATGATTATATGCATAGTGTAATTATACTCATGGCAGAGAGGTGCCCCAGCATAGGGCTCCCCAGATGTTGGAAATGAGCTGGTCCAACAGGCCACTGCAATGACAACAGCTGAATACACAAGTATTGGGAGAAGCAGAATGATGGGCTTCTCTGAGAGTTCCTCTGGCACGAACTGCATGGAGCACTGGGTGTTATACGCAAACAGTGAATCATGGAACACTACATCAAAAACTAATGATGTAATGTATGGTGACTAACATAACATAATAAAATTTTAAAAAAAATAAAGTGAAACATCCACACTGAGCTCTAACAGTGCTCAAGAGAAAAGAAATGAAAGAAAGAAAAGGAATCAAAAGAAGCTTTCCAGTGGGGAAGAAAAGGGAGACAAGAGAAGTTGTCCACATAGGGGTCAGAGGAGAGTATCAGGAGACAACGTTTTCACCCGGGTGTTGAAGATCATAGAGGAGCACGTGAAAAGAGACTGTCTACCCCTAATCAGGTGCCCCTGCAACAATCAAATGCATGTCGCCAGGGGTAAGATTATAGAGCAAAAGATTTTATTCTGAGGTGCAGGATCTCAGGAGCAGAGAGTGAATGACTTCATCAGCATGTTTTTAGGTAAAAACATATTGATCGTTGGACATTTATGGGAAGAACATACATGTCCATAGTTTTCCATTGAAGTCTGACCATTTTTAAAGGAGCTTATCATTTCAGCATTGTCATATGATCTTCTCTAATAAACAGATTTTCTTTTTTTTTAATGAATGAATAAATTCTGGTTAGCTAACAGCATAACTCATGTGTAATCTAATCAGCGTCAGTCTTTGGCCACACCTAGGATGGAATGTTCCTTACCTGTCCATAGACTTTGGGACTAGGGTAAATAATAATTACATTTGCCTTCAAAATAAAAGTTTTATTTCATTTTATTTTCTCACTCTCTGTGAGATGTACGAGCAGGGAGCAATTATTATCCTTATTCATATCTGAAAATATATCTATAATTCGTACATGAAGATACACGTTAAGTGACACAAGAAGATACAGTAAATCAGTGCTAATTAGAAGTAGAAAATGTACTTGTTTTCCCTTTTTATTTTTTTTAATTTAAATTCAGTTAGTCAACATATAGTACATCATTAGTTTTTGATGTCGTGTTCATTGATTCATTATTCTGTTTTCCCATTTTAATCCTCATCTTGTCACCTGTATTAGTCAGGATCCAACCAGAAACCAGAAGCCACGTTACATACTAAACAGAGGATTGAGTTTCACAGGTGATGGAAGATAAACAGAGAAGAGTGAGCCAACCTGGAAATTAGCCCCTGGGGCGGGAGCGACCTGGGGAGCAGGTGACCTGACCAACCCGGGAGCCTGAGTGACCCCCAGGTGAGGGGCCAGGGGCTGGACCCGCAGTGGGGCTGCCCCGAGGAATGGACATGAAAGTCAAGGTTTGGGCCCAGTGCCTCTCTCAGACATAGCGGAACAGGCTGGGAAAAGCAGCAGCGTGACCCTCTGTGAGGTCCCCGGCTTGGCCTTCCCCTCACTCTCTGTCCACTGTGACCCAGCATGCACTTCTCTCTGTCCCCGAGCACAAGCTTGCTTCCACCCCAGGGCCTCTGTACCTGCTCTCCCTTTTGCCTGGGCTAGTGCTCTGCTCCCCGATATGCACATGGCTGAGTCCCTCCCGTCCTTCCCGTCTTGGATCCAAACATATGTCCTCTGAACTATCTCCCCGCCAACATGGTTGCTGCAGCAGCCCCTGCACCTGCCAGGGTGCCAAGCACAGTGGTTTGGCTGGGTTCTGTGTAGGTGACTTACCGGGAATTAAGTGCTCACCACGTGCCGGGCACGGTAGCTCTTCGATCATTATGTCCTGTAATCATCATATGACCTATAAGACAGGTACACTGATGATCCCATCTGTAGCCAGACGGACCTATAGGAGTCTCTGTTGGCCGTTCATTGCTGCAGTGAACTCCTGTCTACAATATTCTGAAAGTATCTAACGAGCTTATAGAAAAATTTTAAAAATTAACCTCTAACACATAGTATTATTAAGATGTATTTTGTGCAGTTTTGAGTTCATTCTTAATTTTATGATAGATTCATGAAGAGGGGCAAACTATGGATCATGGCACCCCAAATTCATTCAAGACGCTTTCCTGGAATTGAAAATAAAGCTGATGCAACATACCAACAATATGGCAAGTTTTTCTGTTCTAGAAAGTACTGCTTAAAAAACCTTGATTGCCTATCGTCTAAATAAAACTTAAAAAATATATATGGGGGCAGTGCGCCTGTGTGGCTCAGTCGGTTAAGTGTCTGACTCTTTTTTTTTTTAACTTTTTTAAAAGATTTTATTTATTTATTTGACAGAGAGAGAGACAGCCAGAGAGGGAACACAAGCAGGGGGAGTGGGAGAGGGAGAAGCAGGCTTCCCGCGGAGCAGGGAGCCTGATGCGGGGCTCGATCCCAGGACGCTGGGATCGTGACCTGAGCCGAAGGCAGATGCTTAATGACTGAGCCACCCAGGCATCCTGAATGTCTGACTCTTCATTTCTGCTCAGGTCATGATCTCAGGGTCCTGAGATTGAGCCCTTCATCAGGCTCTGCACTTAGCAGGGAGTCTGCTTGAGATTCTCTCTCTCCCTCTGCTTCTCTCCGCACATGCCTGCATGTGCACTTGTGTGTGCACTCTCTCTCTCTCTCTCTCTCTCATTCTCTCTCTCTGTAAAATAAATCAATCAATCTTTTTTTAAAAAAAATATATATGTGGGAATTATCTAAAAAATCTTGGGGTATTATGGTAATTTTTCCTTCTAGGTTTCTCATTTTCCAGTCATTATGCAATAAATTTATTACTTTTTTGTATATTACTTTTTAAATCAGAAAACATTGTTTAAGAATATATAATAACTTATACTTTAGTGTTTGAGGGTAACAAGGTGAGGCCAGGCTGCTTTAAAAATAGACTTTTTGCTCCACTTGTTTAAATATTAGGGATCTTTAAATATATTGCAATTTCTTGTTGTTAAAACCACGAAGGTCCCATTTTCTCTAGTTTGTTTTCATTTCCATTATTCATTGCCAAGCAATCCAGATTTTTCCCTTTTCAAAGACGTTTGGGCAGGGATGGGCTAGAATGGGTGTTCTATTCCTGGTTGTTTTCTCTTGCAGTTCTGGTTAAATCCGGCGGAGGTGGACATCCCAGTAACCACTCTTTTTAACAAAGCACAATAAAATTATAATTCATTAGAAAGTGAACCCAGGGGCCACCTGGGTGGCTCAATTGGTCAAGCATCCAACTCTTGGTTTGGGCTCGGGTTGTGATCTCAGGGTTGTAAGATTGAGCCCCCCGTTGAGCTCCATGCTCTCAGCGGAAACTGCTTGAGTTTCCCTCTCTCTCTCCCTCCATCCCATTCTTGCTCTCTCTCTAAAATAAATAAAATCTTTTTTAAAAATTAGAAAAAAAAGGAAAGTGAGCCCAGAAAATTAAGTCTTGACTTTCAGATGTCATCCTCAAGTAAGAATTAAAAAGAATTTCCTTTTTCCTTGCAGATTCTATTTCTTTCTTTAGGGGATCCACGCAGGATGAACACAGCCATCTCTGTGGAGTGTGTGGTTCAGACGTGGGCAGTCAGTGTGCCCGTAAACTGCTGGGCTTCTGCTTGGCAGCTGCAGCTTCTGACCTGAGTCCTTCTGCACTCGGCACCTGACCTGGGGATGACGCCATGGCTGTGCATTAGCGGGTCAGTGGGGTGCTCATGTCCGTGATCGAGTCTTTACGTTCTAGGTTCGTGCTTCTGTTTATGGGCATACTGCCTGCCCCGGGGGGGGGGGGGGGGGGGGGGGAGTGGTGCGGAAATTCAGAAACTAGAACAAAGCAACCATCAAAGGGTATTTACAAAAACCATTACTACCTGCACTTGCACAGTCAGATCACTGGGCTTTCAGAAAAATAAAGATACTAAGTGTCATTGTCAACATTGTTAATGTACAACACTCTAAACTGAAGCCAAAACTTTTATCCTAAATGTTCTTTGGCTTACAGAATTTTCATAATTTTTATCCAACTCCAATGGCCTTTGTTCCTATTTTTCTTGGTCTGGAACCACCCCCCATGCTTTACTCAGGGGTTGGTCATGGACATTTCTGATTCTCTCTTGAGTGATGTTTTGGACTTAGATGATGACGTCTGTTTTAAAAAGTCCCATATTGCTTATGTCTGAATCAGCAGGAGATACACATTTCTTATTCAGTCCAGTTTTGTTTGCTCATTCTACAGGTTTTCACATTTCCAGGGATCCAGTAGGCTTGTGAGAAGCATTTGTAAATACCAGCTCAGCCTCATTATGTTAAAGGTGTCCCTTGAAACCACAAACCACTTCACCAGTCCTAGCCAGAAGGCCTGGCTTTCATTCTCACAGTTAACAGCCTGAGATAAGGACTTGTGTGGACGAGAGATTTACCAACACATTTCCAGGTGATGACACATCCTGATCACCAGATAAGCTCACTCCTCTGAGAACAGTAGCGACAGACAAGCAATCCGATTCTTTCCTGAAGGAATCAATTTCTATTTTAATCTTCCGGACGACTTTTATTTACCTTACTCAGAACACTACCGAATGTGAATAGCATGTTCTCTCTGACCTGTGTGTGTTTTTTATTTTGCACTGTGTATGTTCTTAGGTGAAATGAGAAACTAATAAAACACTAATGCTGTCTGATAATAAGCATCATTTTTGAAGTTGATAAAAACAGTTATTTTGTTAATAAATAAACATTTATTTGTTTTCATTGTTCATTGAAAATGTGTTCTTTGCAGGGAGATAATATTGTAATCATCCCAAGAAAAAGGCTCTTATCCTTCATTCTATCTTCTTAGTGACCAGCACGGTATCCCCCATAGTTGATGTCTGATCAATATTCATTGACTTAATAACTAAAGTGGCTCTTTTTTTTAAAATTTTATTATGTTATGTTAGTCACCATACAATACATCATTAGTTTTTGATGTGGTGATCCAAAATCCATTGTTTTTGTATAACACCCAGTGCTCCATGCAGTACATACCCTCCTTAATACCCATCACCAGGCTAACCCATCCCCCCTCCCCCCTCCCCTCTAAAACCCTATTTGTTTCTCAGAGTCCATGGTCTAAAGTGGCTCTTTAAAAAATTCTAGCTTAAAGTGGTAACATCTACAAATATGTGAGAACCTACAAGTACAGTCAACTATTCGATTCATCTATCCTACTTCCAAACATTAATGTCATCTGTTCCTTAACTTTTTCAGGACTTCTTTTTTAAAATCGAATGAGACTTTAAAAGGTTATGAAATTTTATTGGTAAAAATAAATGATTTCAAATGAATTAATTTCCTATAAGCTCAGTAGATGAATCAAACTTTTCGATAATTATCACTTAATCTAAAATTAACTGCTGTTCATGGAAGAAGCTTAAAACAAATGATAGTTTTGCATTGCTGGTTGAGCCTAAATCTAATCTTGAACTCATTGGAATTATTTATTGTAGGGATCTATTTGGCTCTGTTTTGGAAAAAGCATAATAAATTGCCCTCTACTGATTGCTTCCATGTCATAGGTTTTAGTTTTTTCTGGTCACGTCTGAGGTGCTGGCCAATCCAGATGACAGCATGTCACTCACGTGTGGGGTACAACTTCCCTGCCCATCCTCATCTGTACTCAATGCTCCTTGTCTTTGTTTTCACGTGTTCTGGACCTGAGCTCCTCTCTGACTCCTAATCACAGAAATTAACTTGCATTTTCAGTCATTCAGTCAGAATATCATGACTCGTATTTTTCTATCCATTTACATCTCTTGGGCACCAAGGATGGCATTCCAACATCATGGTACTAAAGGTGGGATGTTCTGAAGGCCCCTAATGGACGATTTTCCTGAGGTTTTGGACCTCAGGTACTTCCACTACTTAAACTTAAAAATCAAAATTAAGAAACTTGAAATTGGCCATAAGCTTACCTAGAGCCCTAGTTTTCCTGGGTACTCCCAGAGGTGTGGAAACAAAGCAGCTCCATTTCTGAGAAAATTTCTGAGAATTAATGAGGTATAAGCCATACCAGATGGTGTTTAAAAACATGGAGTCTTAAGTCTATTGGCTTGGATTCAAATGCTGACAGTACCATTTAGTAACTCTATGACCTCAAACAAGTATTTAACGTCTCTGTGTCTCAGATTATTCATATGTAAAGTGAAAACAAGCCTTCTTGTTTCAGATGTGCTTCTAAGGCTGTTGTACAGATTAAATGAGATCATGCCTTTTAAGCCTAGCAGGTAGTAATCCCTCAGTATGGGTTAGCCATTATATTATATTCCCATATCGTCTTCTACCTCTTCCTGGACCTGTAGGGAATTCATGGAGGATTCCGTGTTCATTGAGAGTCACACCAGTGCCTTTAAATTTCAAATGTAGCATTTAGTCCTGTGGATGTGCCCTAGTCCTTCTGAGCCTCCAAGCTGGGGTCTGGTCCAATTCTGTGGCCCTCAGGTACACACAATGTCTCCCTCTGGAATCGCTCTAGGGAAAATGATGTTTAGAAGTCACCAGGTTATAGATCTTCTAGAAGCAGGATTAAGTGTCTCTAAGGAAGTTAAGAGCATCATCTTGATACTCTCATCTGAAAAAAATTAAAAGTAGCTCCTTTCCTCCAGAGGGAAAAACATTTTTGCCCAGTAAAGTGAAAATTTTACTACTTTCTGCTTCTTCCCACAGTATCCGTAAATATGCTGAGGCCATTTATTTTGCCAGATGGCTTCTGAGACCCTGCTGAAATGAGAGATGCCCTCATTTTATATTTCCCTCAAATTCTACCACAAACCACACTTCTTGGGAGAAAAAAAAAAAGTCGCTATGTAAGCATGTTTACCTTCAACGGACTAGGAAGCGGGAACTTGTCCATAAATGATGAGTCACCACTGCAGGTCTATAAAAGTAAAGGTGCTTGTCTGGGAGAAGGCAGAGCCTCCAGGCACAACCATCATGATGCTCCCAGGCATCCTGGCTGCCTTCCTCTTCTTGAGCTGGACTCAGTGTTGGTCCCTGCCTCTTCCCAGCAATGGTGAGGACGATCTGTCCGAGGAAGACTTCCAGCTTGCAGAGGTAGAGTATCTTGCCAGTCCCAGTGGGGTGTTACATCTCACAAGTGCCCTTCTCTTTTAAAAGCAGGCCATTCTGGTCTCTTTTCCAGCGCTACTTGAAATCCTACTACTATCCCCTGAATCCCGCTGGAATCCTGAAGAAGTCTGCAGCAAGCTCCGTGGTTGACAGGCTCCAAGAAATGCAGTCCTTCTTCGGCTTAGAGGTCACCGGCAAACTTGATGATAACACTTTGGACATCATGAAGAAACCAAGATGTGGGGTCCCCGATGTGGGCGAGTACAATGTTTTCCCCCGAACTCTCAAGTGGTCCAAGACGAATCTAACCTACAGGTAAATCAGAGGCTATCTTTCTTTAATCTTTGTTAGTTTTTAAAATAGTATTAAATGCCTATTTTTCAGCACAAGCTATAAATGACAGAACATGTTTGGTCCCATTTTTTTTTAAGTAGGCTTTAAATATTTAACTAGAAGTTAAATAATTCCAGCAATAACTTTAATACTATTGGTGAGAATGTGTCATGACATCTATTATTGTTACATTAGCCTAGCATTATTTTTCATTGGAAATCTCAAGGTATTTTTTGTTTTTAGAAAAGAAATCAAATTAGAAGTAAAAGTAGGTGTAATAAAATTTGCAAATGTACTACATGAGGCATATTTATTAAAGAGAGCTTAAAAATGGAGAGTCCTACTCTCTCTAGGAACTTGACAAAGTTATTTCATTTATTTAGATCACAGTAATACAATTCCAAATCTGTATCATACAATACAAGTTTCATTACATATCTGAATACTTTAAATGTAAGATTCCAAGTGGTCAGATATTTGGAGATACTCAAATATCTGATTGAATTCATTTTGTTATCTTTGTATGGCATCATAATTGATAAGTTCTTTGAAACTTTGGACCTCTAGTAGAAGTTTTAAAGAAGCTATTGCATTTTGAGTTGAAAAGCAGTATTCCAAGAAAATATATTCTCAAATATTTCTCCTTCCAAAAATGTAATTGAAACTTTCTCTGTTGAATAGGATTGTGAATTATACCCCTGATCTGACTCATTCTGAAGTTGAAAAGGCATTCAGAAAAGCCTTCAAAGTTTGGTCAGATGTGACGCCTCTGAATTTTACCAGACTTCATGATGGCACTGCTGATATCATGATCTCTTTTGGAATTAAAGGTAATGATGCAGAATCATTTTTGAGAGACATTTTTACATTCTGCTCCCTAATTGTCTCCATTCTTTTATTCCTTCTTTCAGTCATTCATTACTTTTTACAGAATTCACCAAGCATTTGTGCCAGGCACTGCTGGATATAATTGGATTCTTAACTCTTGCTTTTTGTGTGTAGAGCATGGCGACTTCTACCCATTTGATGGACCCTCTGGTCTGCTGGCTCATGCTTTTCCTCCTGGGCCAAACTATGGAGGAGATGCCCATTTTGATGATGACGAAACTTGGACAAGTAGTTCCAAAGGTAATATTTCTTATAAAGGTATGATTCATGATTACTAGATTAGGGTTAGACAGTGATCACATTGATAAGAAGTTAAGAAGCATACTGTAAATTATATTTGATAGTTGGTTATATTTTTCAAAAAATTAAAAGTTTATCTTATACTTATTTGTCTCTACAAGTGACATTTCTACAGACCTTTGTGAAACACTAAAAGTGAACAGTTTAGTTTAGCGACTTGAGGGATACTAGCTAACTTTGAATTAGGACCAAAATGTCTTTCTGTCAATCAAGGTGTTGTTACTGTGGATTACCTTTCAGTGTGTTTAGGAAGTACAGTTTATTACAAATACATACCTAAAAACTATTGGGGCTGGTTAGGCAGGTCACAGATGAGTTGGATGTGAGTTGAAGTAGTTTTTTTTTTTTCCTTGACAGAAACATTAATGGCACAAAAGTGTAATCTGTTTTCTGTTCTCTGTTATATGAGTTACTTGTTTCAGACATATCTATATCACTGACTTTATAAATACTATTCCAACAAATCAAGATGGTGTCTTACTCCAAACAGCGTGAGACAGACCAGATAAAAATTATACTTATAAGAGCAAAATGAAACTCAGTGTTGAATGAATTCAGTCAGTAGATGAATCTTCAAAGCTCAAAAGAATTGGGAATATTAATTTAAGAAGAGCGAGATTGTTCCAACTAGGACTTACCTATGGAACTATATTGACCCTTGGTTGTGACAGTTAGAGGTAGTCTTCATAGATAGCTAATTGTTATTATTCATTTAAATCGGAAGAATTGTTATTCCAAAAAGTAAAACTGGCCTTGGCTGACCAGTGCCTCTGCTTCAATGCCTCCAATATATCTTTGGAAGGAGAGGTGAGAATTTACGTATTTATGTTCTGAATATTACACAGGTAAGAATGATTTTAGGAAGAAAGACTAACATCTAGTATTGTTAAGATAGAGCCCCAGTAAACCTCAGTTTTAGGCTCCTGCATAAGTTCTGTATTTGAAATATTAATGGAAGTGAATGAAAATATTCATAAACAAACCATGATTGATTTTTCAGCTAAAAGCCAGGAATGGGATCTATCACTAGTCATTTCAATGAAGAATTGCTTTTTACTCAGATTGTGTGAACTTTGATCGCTCTTATGGTCTGCATGATTTACTAAGTTGGTTATACATTTTCTTCAGGCATAGGCTCTGACAGCAAATGGTATTTAAGGTCAAATTGAAACCACTGACTCCAGATTCCATGTGTTTTTTTTTCAACTTTTTATCTTTTTTTTTTCAATTTAAAATATCAGTATTAGGAGGCTCAGAAATTGGTAGAAAGAATGACTAGAGGAAATAATATAAATACAGTGACACGGTAGTCTTCTAAAATCGAGGAAAGTTGGCCAATCATTTCCAGAGTTTCTATTCCTTTAAATTTTAGAGTCTAGAGATATTCTGGAAAGGATCACTTGGTTGGAATTTATTCCCAAGTAGATTCCCAGAGACCCTATTTAGTGCATGCTCCATAATTGGTCATCATCCATTTGCATGATGCCTCTTGTTTAGACAATGTTCTAGAAACACCCTGATAGCTAGCTCCCTATGTGACTTCCCATGACTCCTTCTTCAAAGCCTCCATTGTCCACTTTCCTCACCTGCCCTGAGAAAACAAAGAGCGCATCAAGATTCCTAGTGCCTTCCCAGTAAATCCTCACTGATTCCCAATTACTTGAGAGCAATCTGTTGATATTCTAATTAGGTAGGCAGCTATAATCAAAGAGAACATTAAATTATAAGGATTAATTCAATATTTTGAATCTTCCTTTGAGCAACCAAATATTGAATATTAAAAAGAGTGAAATAGCCAAGAAAGAGAAAGAGGCAAAGAAAATAGCATTCCATCCATTGACTGGTCACTGCCTTGCTTTCACATCATTGCTTTGTTTTCTTACAGGCTACAACTTGTTCCTTGTCGCTGCCCATGAGTTTGGCCACTCCTTAGGTCTCGACCACTCCAAGGACCCGGGAGCACTCATGTTCCCCATCTACACCTACACCGGCAAGAGCCACTTTACACTTCCCGATGACGATGTACAAGGGATCCAGTCTCTCTATGGTAACTCTTAATTTATCAGTCTAGAAACAGAATAGATGCATACATTTACTTGCAAAATTATCAGTGAATTTATCATTACCAATATTGCTGTCCTGGTTCTGTTATTAAAACCTGGGAAGACGTGCCCAGTTTTCCTTTCTGAATCAGACCATCTGCTCAAGTAGAAAATACTCTATTCTCCAAAGATTTTGCAGATTCCTATTTGTATTTTATACCTTGCAAGGTACGTTTGAGTCCCACAAAACACCTCTGACATAAGGAAGGAAAATATTTTATTCCCCATTTAACCAATGAAGAAACCACACCCTGTAGCACTTAAATAGTATATCTCTAGTACCATGGCTGAGGGTGAAAGTGTGGTCTTAACCAGCTTTTATAAATTCTGGGTATTCCTTCAACCATGTCAGTTTGCCAACGTAGGATCTGTTCAGGTGGCCTGTGGTGACTTTTAATCAACATCTACAATGACCATTGTAAGAATCTCTTCCTTCTTTTTTCTTCCAAATTTTCAATAATATTTATAAAATAATTAAACCTCACCTCAAACCAGCAAAATTGCCTCTATTAATAGAGTTAAAGTTATCAATGTAAACACTTCTAGAGCAGCGAGCTCAGAAACCTTGCTCATGGCACCTGGCCCATCATTCCCCCTCTGGACTGAAATCTACTACCACAGCTTGTGTAGGTGTGGGCAAGTGCTTTGTGTTTCTTACTATTTCTACAATATTGTGACCAAGGGACTTGATGATAGAACTAATATGAACCAGGTGGAGAAGCAGCAGCTCAGAATTGTTACTGTGCATGCATGGCACCTGTTTTGCACTCACCTGAGCTGGGGGAAAGCTACAAACTCGTGGCACGTCAGGGCTGCTGAAGGCCTGGCTGCTCCCTCACAGAAGCGGTACTGGGGTTAACTGGTGAAGTGATGGTGTCAGACGTTGCTAGTTGGTAAAAGAGGCAAGAGATAGAGCAGAGATGAGGACTCCCACAGGGACGGTGTGCCCCCAGGAGTGGCTTGAAGAGAAATGTGTATCTCAAGAGCAGCCTGTTCATAGCTTGTGCCAAGGATGGGGAAGTTTTCCTCTGAGTTTCGTTCCCTTCCCCATCCACCCATTTCTGTCACCAACCTCAAGAAACCCAAAGATGTAGTTGAGAAGAACCTCAAGGGGTCTTGAGGATGGAAGCAGGAGGAGCAGGCCCACCCACAAAAGCTTGGTGACCCCGCAGGAAGGAAGTAGAATTGCCCGGTGTTTGGATCCTGGTTATAGAAGCTGAGGACTTCCTACCCTCCCTGGAGGGGACCCTGCGACTCTCCACTAGCAGGGGCGGGGCATCAGGAAGTCTGGCCTCACCACCTTCTTCGCTTCATGTCTGCAGGCCCAGGAGATGAAGACCCCAACCCTAAACACCCCAAAACACCAGACAAATGTGATCCCTCCTTATCCCTTGACGCCATCACCAGTCTCCGAGGAGAAATGATGATCTTTAAAGACAGGTACTCTTGATCTTATTTTACACAATCTGCATGTCATGGACATTTGTGAGGCTGTGTCTGCAAATAGCCAAACATTCAGTCACATTTCCAAAGGAGACGTTAACAGCAAAAATCACAGATTTTTGGTAGTTTGGGTTTTTTTTTTTTTTACATGTTTCAGATGAAATAAATGACTAATGGATAAACACTTTACTTTTCCATGGCTAATCTTGGCATGACGCAGCTTCTCTTCACAATGCTGGTGGCACTCTTCCTCATAAAGATAACCAAGTAAATATAGAAACCCAATTTATTTATTTGAAAACACAAGTATTGAAATCAGTTACCATATCAGTAAACCGTGACAACGTCCACTTGAGTTCCTTTGGGTCTGGAAAGACTTTTGTTCTGGTGACACATGTGGAAATTTGAGAGAGTGTTTACAACCTAAACCTAAGGGTAACAAAAAACGAGATATGAATTTCTCACTTCTACCTTGTTCTAGTATTGTTTGTTCATTTGTTCACTTATTCATTCATCAGTTGCTCACAGCAAACTCTATATTTTCACTTTGGTGCTAGATTCTTCTGGCGCTTGCATCCTCAGCTGGTTGATGTGGAGCTGTTCTTAACAAAATCCTTTTGGCCAGAACTTCCCAACCGTATCGATGCTGCATATGAGCACCCCTCCCGGGACCTTATCTTCATCTTTAGAGGTAAGCCTCTCCCCACATGTCCAGGGCAGGCAGTGATGAACTTGATGCTCCTGGAGTCTTAGCACAATGACCACTCCTGAAAAAATACCCAAGTTAAGAGCCAAGCATAACAAAATATTAAGCAGAACATACTTGGAACCTTTCTACCAAATGTCCCCAAATTTGACAAGTAAAAATCTGCATTAGTACTTATCCTTACAAATGTACTATTTGTTGTAGAGCAGTCATGTCAGTTTTTTCTTACTTCCTCTTAAAAATTATTTGCTGAGCAGACATTATGACAATATACCTCTTGAAACATTGAAAAAAATATTATCCATAATTCCCTCTTCTGAAAAGTTGATTTATTTCATTTTCTCACCTTTTTTGGTTAGTCCTTCACCATATGTAATATGTATTTTTGAATATTTGTATTCATAGTATATATACGTTTTCATATTTTACTTGTTCTCTTGACACAAAATCACAGACAGTTTTCCATACTGCTATTCCGTCTTCATGATCATCATTCATAATGGCTACATAGCACTCTACTGACATTGTTTCTGTTGTTTGACTATTACAATTAATGCTATAATAAAGTCACTTTCTATCTGGTATAAAAATCTGAGTTTTCAATCTAATTCAATGTTCCCTCTGCCCTGCTTATTCGTGAAGAAATTTTAATACATTTTCCACACAGCTCCAGATTAACAATCAGAGGTAATATGTTGCCAAATTAATTATATTTGGTTGGTAATTATACTCAGGAAGTTAGCATTTTAAGTCTTATTTTTTTTGTTTGAAGAACGCTCATATTTCTGTGTTTCATAAACATGGTGACCACAGACACTAACTGATTTCTAAATGTATAAAATGTATAAAATGAGTCTTTCTTTGTTAAAGTAAATATCTACATAATGTGAGTCCTAATAGATTACCTTGGATAATAAAACCATTCTTTCACTTATTCTAGGCAGAAAATTTTGGGCTCTTAATGGTTATGACATTCTGGAAGGTTATCCCCAAAAAATATCCGAACTGGGATTTCCAAAAGAGGTTAAGAAGATAAGCGCAGCTGTCCACTTTGAGGACACAGGGAAGACACTCTTCTTCTCAGGAAACCAGGTCTGGAGGTACGGCCACCATGTTTACTGACCCATGACCCTGTGTCACACGGGCCAAGTGAGTCCTACACTGCTCTCACTAGTTTAAATAATTCTGTCATGCTCATCCAGTGGAAAGGTTGGCCAGGAAGCTGCTGGGCCCACGGTTTTTAAAGTCAGCCCCTTTTTGAAGGACAGGGGGAGTTGGAATATTTAGAACATATGTCGATATGAAGGCAGCCCTGACACTGGCAACATTTAAGAGCTTAGAGCCATATATATATATTTGGGAATGAGAATATCTCATAGGAATCCCACACTTGAAAGATTTAAATCAGTAGCTTTACTTTATGCGTACACACACATGCACACATTCCCATCTGTGTCATCTTTGCTGTTTGGCTTCCTTATTTCTGACAATGACATTCACTGCTGTCTAAATACTATGACCAAGTTCTCCCCGGTACTGCTGTTCCAGGCCCTATGCCCTAGATAAGGTCTGTGATGCAATGAGGGCGTGTGACTTACCAGACTGCAAACACGCTGTGCTTTTATCCCCCCATTTGGCTGGAAGGTCTTTCCCTTGCATCTCTCCCTCTTGAAATTCTACCCTCTGGTCAAAGTTAACTGGAAATACCATTTAACCTCAAAGTCTTCTGGAGCACCCCTTCACAGGCTGTCTCTTCTCATATCCTCTCATGGCACTGGATGTCTCCTTGTCATGATGCTTGGCTTCCATTGCTTAGTGTTGCCTTGTAGACATGTCCCACCTCTCTCCACAGTTCAGTGGTTCTTGTCTTTCACCTATTGGAACATATCTCGAGGATAGGAAACTCTCATCAGTAACAGTAACAGTGGTGCATGAAGGGAGGCTGTTCTAGGCTAATTTCAGGATGTGTGTGCTTTGCTAGGGTGTGCCTCTGTGCAGGGGAGGTGGATTATGGAACTGTAGCAATGGTAGGGGCGAGCCATGCTCCCCCACCTAGCTTCAAAACCACCAGATGCCCTGATAACTTTTTAGTCCAGGAGTTATACATCCAATATTCTGGCATCCGTTATTGCACTTAGCAAGCTGTCTCACCCATGGTGGGAGATCAGCACATAGTTGTTCAATGCACAAACATGTATTTATTTTGGTCTAAGAACACTTTCCTAATAACACACGTTTATAACAGATATGCAGTTTGTGAAGTGGAAATGATCTTGTGATTATCTTTTCAAAGATGGCCTTTAGACAAGGTAACAAATGCTCAGCAAGCATCCACAATGCACCCAATATCATAATTCCTAATTTGCAAAAGCTACCAGATGTTCTAAACAGACTTAAATTTTACAACTCTTGTCAATTTTGTTTTTTTTTAATTAAAAAAATTTTTTTAAAAGATTTTACTTATACATTTGACAGACACACAGCGAGAGAGGGAACACAAGCAGGGTGGGTGGGAGAGGGAGAAGCAGGCTTCTCGCTGAGGGGGGAGCCTGATGTGGGGCTCGATCCCAGGACCCTGGGATCATGACCTGAGCTGAAGGCAGACGCTTAACGACTGAGCCACCCAGGTGCCCCAACTCTTGTCCATTTTGAAAGGTGTCATGATATCCACTGTATCATTTCTGAAACAATTTCTAAGGAATACGGCCTACTTAAGAATTTCTTTTTCTTACTACGTAGCTATGATGACACTAACCAGGTCATGGATAAAGACTACCCCAGGTTAATAGAAGAGGACTTCCCGGGGATTGGTGATAAAGTGGATGCCGTCTATCAGAAAAACGGTAACTAGTTCCATCATGCTGATCTCAATGGGGGTTTTCTGTAGCCCCTCAAAGTATTTCCCTTAGAGAGCAGTTTTATACAGGACTTAAAGGTGCTAAGAAACTTATGGCAGTTAAGGAGTAGTTATGTAGGCAGCAAACAAAACATAACACACTTAGAATAAATGAAAGTGTTGCTCAAATGATTGCTAATTCTTTAAACTTTAAACATGATCTTATTTTTAAAGATTTTATTTATTTATTTATTTATTTGAGAGAGGGAGAGGAAGAGAAAGTGGGGGTCAGAGGGAGAGAGAGAACCTCAAGAAGACTCCCCGCTAAGCATGGAGCCGGACGTGGGGCTTGATCTCATGGCCCTGAGATCATGACCGGAATCAAAACCAAGAGTCAGATGCTTAACCGAGTGAGCCACCCAGGTGCCCCAACACTATCTTAAATTATGCTTAATGAGGGCACCTGGGTGGCTCAGTTGGTTAAATGACTGTCTTTGGCTCAGGTCATGATCCTGGAGTCCCGGGATTGAGTCCCGCATCAGGCTCCCTGCTCAGCGGGGAGTCTGCTTCTCCCTCTGACTCTCCCCCCCCTCATGTGCTTTCTCTCTTTCTCTCTCTCTCAAATAAATAAATAAAATCTTAAAAAAGTTATGCTTAATGATGCCAACAGTCAAAAATTATTGCCATAATTTAAATCAGGGGTAGAGTGGGGAGTCATTTATATAGAAAGACAAACGACTACCGTAACTATATAGTTATTTTTGCTTTAATTATGAAAAGGGGCATTTTTCCAAACTCAGATAACTAGTATCAGTATGTCAAGCATCAAAACTGGAACTCATGGCAAGATGACCACGATTTCAGGGTGATAATTCAGGAGACCTGGGAACCTTGTACATTTTTTCCTCCCTTAAACCATAAGCAATATAGTAAGGCATTCGTAGGGTTTTAAACATAAATGTTGGCATCTTAAAAAACAATGGGACCTAACAGGTTGTACTTTTAACGTGAGCTGGCGTAAACTCTTACTGATTTCAGACTCTGAAATTTTCTTTTTGGTCTTTTCCTTATAGGTTATATCTATTTCTTCAATGGGCCCATACAGTTTGAATACAGCATCTGGAGTAAGCGCATTGTGCGCGTCATGCCAGCAAATTCCCTGTTGTGGTGTTAAGTGTCTTCTAAATATTGTTATTTAAATCCTGGAGAGCATTTGAGAGAATACTTCCAGCGATACTGGGTGCGGGGGACGGGGGATGTTGGGGGAAAAGCTTAGTTCTGTGAACAAGCTTTGGTAACTTATCTTTGAATAGATGGTATCTGGACAGTGACATGTGGCTGGAACCACAATGAATTTTAAAGTAATGGAATATTCAGAGACTGTAAAGATCACCTAATTCTTGCGCACTACACAGAAGCAGCAGTCGACGGTATTTCCCACAACAGAAATGGGACATATGGTGTGTCAAAGAGAGTTAGCATAATGTTTAAATATATTTATAAGGAAACTTTGCAAAGGCATAGAAGCAAGTCACAGTTATGTAATTAATGAATCATCTTTATTAAAATGTGTAAAATAGTATGAGAATGGAATTTGCAGGGAGCATGTGGTACCACGAACAGACAGAAACCAAAGGGAAATATCTGTAATAGAGCTATTGTGGACAACTTTCCAAAGAAGTGATTTTGGTTTTGCACTGAGAATATTTGAATGTACATGCCCCCCTTCCTCCTGACACTAGGATCAGTCACTCCAGATGAGAGAGAGGGCCCAATGCCGAGGACAGTAGATGTGGCCTGTGGGTTCGGTTTAATTCTCACTGTTGACCGTGATTCCAGGCCTACTCTCAAAGGAGACTTTTTTTTTTTGCATGTTCTACAAGATAAAGAGAGCCCATCTCTCTTTGTATTCAAACACTTCCGGTCTTCCAAAAACATCAAAGAATTAATATGGCTATCACAGCAATCAGAGGCCATGGCATCATTCTTTCATAAAGCAACTGATTCTTTAAGATGAAAGGTAGTATTCTAGCCCTGTCTCACCTAGATAATTGCTTTAATTGTCCAGTTCAGCATGGATAAAGAGGCTCTTTTCTGAAAATATAAAGTGTATCTTATAAATTGGAAGCATGCTAAAACGGAGACATCCAAAGTAAAGAAAACATCCCGCTGGACTACAGTCCTCCTGAAGATGTGGAAATGTGCTTCTCCTTCTTGTTCTTCTCTCACCCCGGTGCAGCTTACCCTGCCCGGCGTGGGGTGCTCACTGAGTGGGGGATCGGCCACAGCTGATCTCGTTGTTCACAGAAATTCAGGCGAAGAAAATAAAGTGTATCATATTTGCAAGATGTGTCAGGAAGCGTTTATACTGTTTATAATAAAAAGGATATTTTCAACAGACATTATTATAGTACACTTTGTCTTTTGGTGTAATTTTAGGCTTTCCTCACACAAAGAGGATCCATTTAAATTATTCCTTTTTCTTGCCCATATTTCTTGGTGAATGTAATTCACTGTTTTGCTTTGTTTGTTTGTAGAAAGACTACATTCAGAATTAAGAAGTAACTGTCCCAGGTCATGTTAACAGGAGCTCTGCCAGGGTTTGGTCAGCTTCAGGCTGATGGGCCCACTTCCCCAGGCGGAGCTCACAGTTCCTCAGACTCTGCCCTGCTGGGAGCACTATTTGGAAATGAGGTGGGAAGAACACTAGATTGGGAGCAAGGAAGACTGGGTTCTAATGTGTACCTTGAAGCTCTTGGGGCCTGACTCTCTTGAGGTTTAAAACGAAAGTATTGCACATTGATGAAGTTGGGAAATATGGGGAGGCAGGGAACTGTCATGAGGAAGGCAAACACTCTCTGGGAACCTCAGGGTCCCCTGAGCGTAAGACTAGGTTCCTTCTGTTTTCCTAAAGACTGTCCATCCCCAGACATTTAGTAAGTGTCTGTTAAAGGTCAAGTGGCTAAGATGTTGAGATGAACTAGAAAAACTTGCTCTCTACCCCCTAAGAACGTATTTCCTACAATGGAGGCAAAATGATTAAAATTTAGTAAGTTAAGTGATTTTGACAGGAGAATGACTGGTTACTGTAGGTGCAAGGAGGGCTGCTGATTGTTTCCTCCCAGGGCACCCCTCAAAGTCAGTCTCTGCACTGTTCACCTTCCTGGAATGTGTCATAAGATTCTTCTAAGGCTTGCTATTGGAGTAGAAATGCCCATCCACCCATCCATCCACCCACCCACCCATCCATCCATGAACACATCCATCCATCCATCCATCCATCTATCCATCCTTCCATCCATCCTTCCATCCACCCACCCACCCATCCATGAACACATCCATCCATCCACCCATCCATCCATCCACCCACC
>NW_027397081.1:1164486-1184010 GCF_003265705.2 Callorhinus ursinus | reverse complement strand
TTTTTTTTTGTTTTATATTTTGTTGTTTTTTCTCTTTATTCATTTCTTCTCTGGACAAAATGATGTGATGGAGGAATTCACCCAAAAAGAAAGAACTCAAGGTAGAAGTCATGGCCAGGTATTTAATCAATACAAATAAAATTAAGATGTCTGAACTAGAATTTAAAACAATGATTATAAGGATACTAGCGGGCTTAAAGAAAGCGTAGAAGACACTAGAGAATCCCTTACTGTAGAGATAGAAGAACTAAAATCTAGTCAGGCCAAAATTCAAAATGCTATAACCAAGACACAATCCGAAGTGGAGGTCGTAAAAATGAGGCTGGATTAAGTGGTGGAGTGAATCAGTGATACAAAAGATAAAATTATGGAAAATAATGAAGCTGAAAAGAAGAGGGAAAGAAAGGTAATGGGCCACAAAGGTAGACTTAGGGAACTCAGCGACTTATTTAAATGTAATAACATTTGTATCATAGGAGTCCTAGAAGATGAGGAGAGAAAAAGGGGGAAGAAGATTATTGGAGCAAATTATAGCTGAAAATTTCCCTAATCTGGGGAAGGACACACACATCAAAATCCAAGAAGCTCAGAGAACTTGCACTGAATTCAACAAAAGCTGACCATTGACCATTGCTAAGGCATATCATAGTCAAATTCACAAAATATATTAACAAGGAAAGAATCCTGAGAGCAAGCAAAGGAGAAAAAATCTTTAACCTACAAGGGAAGACAGACCAGATTCGCAGTGGATCTGCCCACAGAGATTTGGCAGGCCAGAAAGGCGTGGAAGGAAATATTCAACGTGCTGAATGGGAAAAACGTGCCTCCAAGAATTCTTTATCTAGCAGGCTCTCATTCAGAAGAGGATAAGAGAAAATGCATAGAAGGAGACATAAAGTGTTTCCCAGATAAACAAAAACTAAAGGAGTTTGTGAACACTAAACCAGCCCTGCAAGAAATTTTGAGGAGGACTCTTTGAGTGGAGAAAAAAAGACCAAAAGCAACAAAGACTAGAACAGCCCAGAGAACATCACCAGAAACACCAACTCTATAGGGAACACAATGGCACTAAATTCATGTCTATCAATAATCACTCTGAATGTAAATGGACTAAATGCACCAATCAAAAGACATAGGGTATCAGAATGAATAAAAAATAAGAACCATCTACATGCTGCCTACAAGAGACTCATTTTAGACCTAAAGACACCTGCAGACTGAAAGTAAGGGGCTAGAGAACCATCTATCATGCTAATGAACATCAAAAGAAAGCCGAGGTGCCATACTTATATCAGACAAACTGGAGATGAAGAAGGTCACTATATCATAATTAAGGGGTCTGTCCATCAAGAAGACCTAACAATTGCAAATATTTATGCCCCCAACTTGGGAGCACCCAAATATATACATCAATTAATAAACATAAAGAAACTCATTGATAATAATTCAGTAATAGTAAGGGACTTTAACACCCAACTTACAGCAATGGACAGATCATCTAAGCAGATCAACAAGGAAACAATGGCTTTGAATGACACACTGGACCAGATGGACTTCACAGATATATTCAGAACATTTCATCTAAAGCAGCAGAATACACATTCTTCTCTAGTGCACACAGAACATTCTTCAGAATAGATCAGATACTGGGTCACAAATCAGGCCTCAACAATTATGAAAAGACTGAAATCATACTGTGAATATTTTCAGGCCACAATGCTATGAAACCTGAAGTCAGCCACAAGAAAAAATTTGGAAAGACCACAAACACATGGAGGCTAAAGAGCATCCTACTAAACAATGAATGGCTGAACCAGGAAATTAAAGAAAAATTTAAAGAAATACACAGGGAATCAAATGAAAATGAAAGCACAGACAGTCCCAAACCTTCAGGATACAGCAAAGGCAGTCTTAAGAGGGAAGTATATTGCAATATAGGCTTACCCCAAGAAGCAAGAAAAGTGTCAAATACCCATCCTAAACTTATACTGAAAGAGCTAGAAAAGGAACAACAAATAAAGCCTAAAGCCAGCAGAAGAAGGGAAATAATAAAGACTAGAGCAGAAATAAATGATACAGAAACAAAAAGAAAACAGTAGAATGGGTAAACAAAACTAAGAGCTGGTTTTTCAAAAGAATCCCTAAAATTGATAAACCCTTAGCAAGACTTAGCAAAAAGAAAAAAAGACCCAAATAGATAAAATCATGAATGAAAGAGGAGAGATTACAAACACACCAGAAATACAATTATAAGAGAATACTATGAAAAATTATATGCCAACAAACTGGACAACCAGGAAGAAATGGACAAATTCCTAGAAATGTACAAACTACCAAAACTGAAACAGGAAGAAATAGAAAATTTGAACAAACCCCCATAACCAGCACAGAAATTGAAGCAGTAATCAAAAATCTACCAACGAACCCAAGTCCAGGGCTGCATGGCTTCCCAGAGGAATTCTACCAGACATTTGAAGAAGAGTTAATACCTATTTTTCTCAAAGTTCCAAAAAATAGAAATGAAAGAAAACTTCCAAACTCATTCTACAAAGCCAGCATTACCTTGATTCCAAAAGCAAAGACCCCACTAAAAAGGAGAATTACGTGCCAATATCCCTGATGAACATGGATACAAAAATTCTCCACAAGAAACTAGCAAATTGGATCCAACAGTACATTAAAAGCATTGTTCACCATGATAAAGTGGGATTTATTCCTGAGCTGCAGGATGGTTCAATATTCACAAATCAATCAACGTGACACACCACATTAATAAAAGGAAGGATAAGAACCATATGATCCTCTCAATAAATGCAGAAAAAGCATATGACAGAGTACAGCATCCTTTCTTGATAAAACCCTCAACAAAGTAGGAATAGTTGGAACATATTTCAACATGATAAAGGCCATCTATGAAAGACCTATAACGAATACCATCCTCAATGTAGAAAAACTGAAGAGTCCTTCCCCTAAGGCCAGAAACAAGACAAGGGGGGAGAAACTGAGAGCCTTTTCTGAGAACAAGACAAGGATGTCCACTCTCACCATTACTATTTAACATAGTACTGGAAATCTTAGCTTCAGCAATCAGACACAAATAAATAAAGGGCATCCAAACCGGCAAGGAAGACGTCAAACTTTCACTGTTTGCAGATGACATGATACTATATGTAGAAAACCTGAAAGACTCCACCAAAAATTTGCTGGAACTCATACATGAATTCAGCAGTGTTGCAAGATATAAAATCATTGTGCAGAAATCTGTTGCATTTCTATACACCAATAACAAAGCAGCAGAAAAAGAAAGCAAGGAATTGATCCCATTTGCAATTGTGCTACAAATAGTAAGATACCTAGGAATAAATCTAACTAAAGAAGTTAAAATATCTGTATTCTGAAAACTATAATACACCTATGGAAGAAATTGAAGAGGACACAAAGAAAGGGAAAAGCATTTCATGCTCATGGATTGGAAGAACAAACATTGTTAAAATGTCTATACTACCAAAGTAATCTATACATTTAATGCAATCATATCAAAATACCACCAGCATTTTTCACAGAGCTAGAATAAACAATCAAAAATTTGTATGGAACCACAAAAGACCCTGAATAGCCAAAGCAATTCTGAGGAAGAAAAACTAAACTAGAGGCATCACGATTCCATACTTCAAGCTCTATTACAAAGTTGTCATCATCAAGACAGTACGGTACTGGCACGAAAGCAGACACATAGATCAGTGGAACAGAATAGAGAGCCCAGAAATGGCCCCTCAACTCTATGGTCAACTAATCTTTGATAAATCAGGAGAGAATATCCAGTGGAAAAAAGACAGTATCTTCAACAAATGGTGCTGGGAAAACTGGACAGCCACATGCAGAAGAATGAAACTCAACCACTTTCTTACACCATATACAAAAATAAGTTCAAAATGGATGAAAGACCTAAATGTGAGACCTGGAACTATAAAATTCTTAGAGGAGACGGGCAGAAACCTCTTTGACTTCAGCCGCAGCAATTTCTTATTAGACATGACTCTGTAGGCAATGGAAAAAAAAAGAAAAGCAAAAATGAACTATTGGGACTTCATCAAGATAATAAGCTTTTGCACAACAAAGGAAACAATCAACAAAACTAAAAGGCAGCCTATGGAATGGGAGAAGATATTTGCAAATGACCCGTCTGATAAAGGGTTAGTATCCAAAATCTATAAAGAACTTACCAGACTCAATACCCAAAAAACAAATAATTTAGTTAATAAATGGGCAGAAGATGTGACTAGAAACTTTTCCAAAGAAAGCATACAGATGGCCAGTAGGCACTTGAAAAATGCTCAACATCACTCATCATCAGGGAAATGCAAATCAAAACCACAATGAGATATCACCTCACACCTGTCAGAATAGCAAAAATTACCAACACAAGAAAAAAACAGGTGTTGTGAGCATGTGGAGAAAGGGGAACCTCTTACACTGTTGGTGGGAATGCAAACTGGTGCAGCCACTCTGAAAACAGTATGGAGTTCCTCAAAAAGTTAAAAATAGAACTACTGTATGATCCAGCAATTTCACTACTAGGTATTTACCCAAAGGATACAAGGATACTGATTTAAAGGGGCACAAGCACCCTGATGTTTATAGCAGCATTATCAATAAGCTATGGAGAGAGCCCAAATGTCCATCGACAGATGAATGGATAAAGAAGATGTGGTATATATAGACAATGGAATATTACTCAGCCATCAAAAAGAATGAAATCTTACCATTTGCGATGACATGGGTGGAGCTAAAGAGTATTATGCTAAGTGAAATAAGTCAGTCAGAGAAAGACAAATACTCATATGTGGAATACTCAAATGTAGAATTTAAGAAAGAAAACAGATGAACATATGGCAAGGGGAAAAAAGGAGATAGAGAAACAAGCAATAAGAGACTCTTACTGATAGAGAACAAACCAAGCATTCATAGAGGGAGGTGGGTGGGTCGTGGGCATTAAGGAGGCACCTGTTGGGATGAGCACTGGGTGTTGTATGTACATGATGAGTCACTGAATTCTACTCCAGAAATCAATATTGCGCTGTATATTAACAAAATTTAAAATTAAAAAATAAACAAGGAAGCACTCTTTGCAGCGCTTCTGAGAAATGATATGTGTTGCTGGGGCTCAAAGCTTCCTGGCAAGATCTAGGAGCATGGTGTTCTACACCCTTTTCCAGAAGATTCATAGTACGTGCTAGTGTATTAAAGGCTACAAATAGTCCTGTGGTAAAGAACTGTTTAACTTTGTTGAACAAGATTTCCCAAACATATCTGAATATAGAAAATTATTTTCTTTCTTTCACTCTAATTTTTAAAAAGATGCTTAACATGATTTCAGAAAAAAAGTTCCTCATTTGCTTGCATGGTCTCTCTTCGATAGATAGATGATAGGTAGATAGATAGATAGATAGATAGATAGATAGATAGATAGATGATAGATAGATAGGATTATTTCCCAACTCCAGTCTCTGCTGCAGTCTCTGTTTCAAATTCTCAATTTGATTGGTGTTACCTGGATCAGTGTCCTTCTGTTGTGGCCAGAACATCAAATTCAAATTATACCAAATGTCTATTTGGAACTCACCAATGGGGGTGAGAGTCATATTTAAGGAAATCTCATTATGAGTTGAGCACCTGGTCCTCATAGGATCTGCTATAGCATGTGTTAGCTCAAATACAGAGAGCCCCTTCACACAGATGTTCATGAATGACATGCGGAAACCAAATGACTTTATCTTGAGAAGTGATACTATGTCCACAAATGTTGGAGTACATATAAGAGCTAATGTCCAACCTTGCTCAACTGGAAGATCACCTAGGAACAGTGTCTGCACTGGGGTGAAAAGTTTGAAAAACCTCGCAGAGTGAATCTGTAGTCCAGATGCATTTGGACTAGGAGCAACTGACAAGATCCCATGCTGGGGTGGCACAGTTTGCCCCTGAAATTATCTTGGGAGAATTTTCATGTCAAATTAAAAATAGTACCACAGTGAGCACTGGGTGTTATATCAAACAATGAATCATGGAACTCTACAACAAAAACTAATGATGAGGGGCGCCTGGATGGCTCAGCTGGTTAAGCGGCTGCCTTCGGCTCAGGTCCTGATCCCAGGGTCCTGGGATCGAGTCCTGCATCGGGCTCCCTGCTCAGCGGGGAGCCTGCTTCTCCCTCTCCCTCTGCCTACTTGTTTTCTCTCTCTCTCTCTGTCAAATAAATAAATAAAATCTAAAAAAAAAAACTAATGATGTACTGTATGGTGACTGACATAATAAAAAAAATAGTGTTCTGGATCTGCCCATCCTCGGGTCAGAATTAAAACGCCAAAACATACAGAGCAGTACCTCACAGAGACAGCCACCATGCCTAACAACCAAATCTAAGTCCCAGTCACAGGAAATAGCCAGATTTTAAGGATTCTTTGCAAGATTGTGAAATTTACAATAGTTCCGCTAGGTGGCACTGGCTATACTCCTTTGAAAATGATGAAATGTTCAGATCATTTGATTAAATCGCAGAACTAGGGCTTTGTTGTTTAGTGTAGGATAAGGAACTTGGCCAAGTCACCGATGGTTTCATTCCTGACATGATGCCATTGATTTTCGAATAAGGTTTGTGTCCCTGTCACTCACCCCTCAACTGTGAAGTTTCCTTCTCGGAGATGGGAGTCAGAACCACGTGTCCTGCCAGGCCACCAAGACTGCGGCAAGCCCACTGGAGCCAGAGCTTGTGAGTCATCACAGGCCCCTGGGGGACAGACTTGAACACAAACCACAAACTACACAACGTGCACGGAGCACAGAGCTGCCCTCTAGAGAGGAACCAAACTGACTGACAGCAAGAGGGAAGAAACCCCCAAACTCCTGGGCCTATTACCTGGGACACTCACCTCTTAGGGGAAGAGGATGCTTAAGGTTTCCAAAGTTTCTTTCTCTCACATGACTTAGTTTTGCTAATTTTGGGGAACTATTTATACCTGATATTCTGGAGTGTGCCGAATGCTGATCTCGAATTCCTCCCTGCTCATAAAGCGCTCTTATTTAACCTGAAAGGCAACATTATGCCCTAACATTATGTACTGAGAGAAGGAAAATTTCTCTTCCATATATTTCAAATTCATTATAACCCACTCTAGAATCAATCATTTAAAAATATCACCACACATCAACTGAGCAAGAAACAATCATGGCGTACGTGATATCCAGCCAATCTGTGAGTCTCTTAAGTCTTGGTTGTCATGGAACTGGGCTCGTGTGAATCAGAACCCACCTGCTAGACCTTAACAGTTCTTTAGAAGTGAAGATCTTACTGTTCCCATGTTTCTAGCTTCACGCTGGCTTAAAGGACATCCTCCATGCATCCTCGTCGATGTCCCTGCCTCCTATACCAAAAACATTTGCAATCAGTAACTACAAGTGTGTTTTGGTTTGTTTTTTTAGTATTTACATATTCCGGCAAAATTCCTTTACTTGACAACCTTCCCTCTGCTTGAATATGCTGAGCCCTAAAAGCCCAGTACAGGTCACAGACAAAGCAGTTTAGGGGACCCTTCCAATCCTAACTGACAAGGACTTACTGTTTGTTTTCAAAGGCATGGCCTTTCTGGGTTGTGTATTTGAGCCAGCCTATGCCTCATTTTATGAGTACCCCATGGCTTGTGCCTTTGTTTGCAAAGCAGTGCAAGGGAAATAGGATTCTGAGAGATCTAAGTACCTCTGAACACGTGGGGAACAGTGTGTATGCTTATGTTGGCTCTGTTTCTGGAAAGCTCTGGTTTGGATCATTTCAAGCTGAGCAGAGAGAGGACTGGCTCACCGAACCATCTATGCCTGCAGCCATGTGCTCACTTTTCTGAGTGCACTCATCAGGCTTTATCTCTTCTAAGTAAGATTCCCTGCCAAGTAGTTTATTGCTGATTTCGTAGGGAACATCTGAACAGGTTCATGGTTTGAGCAACAGCAGGATAAAATAAAGGCCAAGGAAGCCAGGCAATGGGGAAGTGAAATGCTGGGTGGTATTGTACCGTAACAGTAATGGAAGCAGAGTATTTGAACAACAAAATGACTCAGCAATTATGTGGGATTTGCTGGAAAATGAATTAATAAGTCAGAGCGGTTGTACTGGAGTTGCATTATACACTGTGTATACATACCATGCTTCTTCTTGATATTTACATTGAAGTTCAAAACATTTCCTGAAATCTTCCAATGCAGCCAATTTTGGGGTGGGGAGACATGTCCTCTGTTTCTGTATTGTATGTCCTCTGTTCACTGAAAATGAAAAAAAAAAATGAGGAACCAGTTAGATCATCGGATTCAGGTCTTTCATTTTACAATAATAATGTGAGGCCAAAAGAGAAGAAGTGATCTCTCCAAGATCATACAGCGATGTTGAATGTTGGTCCATGGGAATCATCCCCCACCTTTCTCCTTCCAGCTGGCCAATTCCCCTGCCTTCCACAGGCCAGGGCACAATGGGTTGAGACACCCATTACTTATCAAGGGTTGGGAAATATACTCACTTCTTCCAAAAGGAGATCACTGTTATGATTGTACACAGGGAGCTGTGTCTGTCTCTCTGACCTTGGCTAATTGCTGGGCTCCACCACATTCTCCACCTTCATGGCTCGTCCTCTCCCCACAGCTGAGGTCACTTGATCCCGACTGACCTTGGTCAGGAGCAATTGAGGGAGCCCCAGCTCAATGCCTGGGACTCAGCGAAATATTTTCTCGCCAGAACAGCTTTGGCTTTGCCTCCAACTTTGACAACTCTGTTTCTGTGTTTTTCTTGTGTTGGAGTCCCTACTTTTGCTACAAACCATACCCCTCTTTATTCCCTGTACCAGAGTCCCTACTTTTTAATGCTCTGTGTCCAGTGCATTCTGCTTTCTTTTTGCCAGATCTTGGGAAACTCAAGGTCAGGTCCTTGCCTCAACCCAGAGGCTGGGTCCCCCTACTTGCTAATGAGGGGCTGGCCTTTTCCTTCGGTGAAGACATAAATACTGAGAAAAATACATACGACTATCGCAGTTCAGTTTGGTCTATTCTGAATGTCTTAAATTTTTCTTCCCCCTCTTGCTCTCAGCGATCAAGCTGGCTTCTTCATGAAGAAAAGAGCTGCCAGCTACACAGACCTACACCTACACAGCACTTGGGCACCCGCCCCCTCCTGGGGGCCCCACTCTGGACAGTGTGAGCACAAAGCCGGTCACGACCTCTGCTCCTTCCAGCTCTATCAGTGTCACCTCTTAGAATATACCAGTTCTGGGACGCCCTCCAGACCACTTTAACCAGAGCCTGTGCCTGTCCCCAACATCTCTGAGTCCCCTCTTTCTAGCAGTTTCTTCTCTTCCTCTCTCTGGCTTTGTTTGGCGATTCAGGAGACCCCAACACATTCATAGGGACACCCAGACCTGTAGACCATCCACACCTCCCGTATCCTGTAGCCCCTGGGCCACCACTAGGGATTACCCCATCACTGAGGGCTCCATCCTTGGTAGATCAGCCAGTGGAGGAGGCCCATCCCAGCCTTGGTAGCCGGGAATTCAGGGGACCCGTGATCTAGAGCAACCCTGTGCAACAGAGATAGAACACAATTCACATATGTAATTTTAAATTTTATAGAAGCCTCATTAAATTAGAAAAAAACAGGTAAAATAAGCTTTAATATATTTTATTTCACTCAATATATCTAAAATATCGGTATTTCAAATATAATTAAGATTTTGGAAAAATTAACACGGAGATACTTTACATTGTTTTTCATACGAAGTCTTTGGAATCCAGTGTGTATTTTACACTTACAGCAAATCTCAATTATCATTATAGCTGCATTTCCTGTACTCAGTAGCCCCCCGTGGAAGCAGTTGCCAAGGACACAGAGCAGGAAGGAGTGGACGTCGGCCGGCCACACCCTTGCACCTTGGAAGACAGAGGAGAGCAACGGGGACCCACCATGTGCGGTACTGTCCATCCTTTCATTTTCTCTGTATCTGTTAGCCACCTTTTGTCTTCAACGTATGCCAAATCTAGCCCCGACCTTGTGAGAGCCCTCAGCGCCCCCGTCCTGTGTCCTTCCATCACTCCAGCTCACCAACCCTTTCCAATCTCCGTTCGAGGTACAGAACGTGGAGGGGCTGTGGGAGGAATCCGCAGAGTGCAGCGGTGTGTGTGTGAAGTGTCCATCCTGGGAGGCATTAGCGGGTGGTAGGGAGGCTGCCCCCGAGGCCAGAGCTGAGAGTATAATATGCACAAGTCGCCATTGGTAGAACACAGTGCCTCAGGGCAGCACCTAACCTGCCCCCGGGATGCTGGCGTGCCACCTGCAGAGAGACTCAGCCTCTCTGGGTCTCTTGATGACAAACCTCATCTCATCTAAAATGACAGACATAATAACCGTAACATCCATGCCCTCCTCGGTCCCACAACTGTTTAAGTGTTTTACATGTGTTAATTTACTTATTGTCACAAAAGTTCTTTTTTCGTGCCTCCTTTATGTGAACAACTAAGCACAGAGAGACTAAGAGCCTTGTCCTAAGTCATACAGCTGGTGTGTGGAAGGCTGGGGATCTGAAACCACACAGCAAACTGAAATAATGCCTGTGTAGCGTTTCATAGACTCCTGGGCATGTAGCAGGGACAAATAACAGCTGCTGCTAAGGCAGTGCGGAAGAGGCTGGTAGGGGTGGGGGGTGACATGCAGCGTGTCCTCAGACCAGAAGCTGAGGTCACTCTGTCAGTTCACAGCTCTAAGTCCTCCACACTTCCTGCTCACACAATCCGCAGGCCACTTCCCTTCAGTTTAGTCCAATGACTAAGTGTTTCTATATCTGCTCTGCTTCTTGAGGATATGGAATTCTGTCTTAAAACTTCCAAGAAGGAGCACTACAGAATCAACAACAAAAGCTCCATCATCCAGTTCTTCACAGTTAATGAGTCCTGCCTCCTTCCAGTTCTAGGTGAAGTGAGGCTTCTTCCTACAGTGGGGAAGACCATCTGGTCAACCACTGTCCTATCCATACCAAGAGCAGGGATTAGCACAGGAATTCATGAGCTTAGAAACAAGGAAAGAGTACCCAATATGGATTTATTATTTGTCTGTGAAATACATCTTAAGGCTTATTAGAAGAAAGTTTTCCTTTAGGAGAGGTCTTCTTTAGGCTAGTTTCAAATGTTATCTGCATTTCCTAGATGTTCCCTAGGGGAGAGACCCAGTGGCTTCTCAGTTGTAAGGAAGATTAGCCAGTCATCAAGGATTTCTCCCGAGGAAAAGTGAGGATGAGGTGGGATGACAGAGACACCGTGCTCTGGGGCATAGCCCAGCAGAGCCTAAAATCCTGCTGTATCCTCAGGATGGGCACGAATGGAAATGTTGGCATCCTAAACCCATTTCCTCCCACACTCACACTGCACAACCATGCCATGCCATGTGACTCTGTCAGCTGAAGCACACATGGTCCTATTTTCCAACCACGTGCCTGACTTTATTTCGGCATCCCTAACTGAATCAGCTTTGAGCATTCATACCATAGCCAAGCACACCAAATTCTCTGAGTCTAATCCCATTGTTTTAAAACCATAGGGAGTAGATGTAGTCATTCCATGGATGGCACACTCAAATGGTCTCGCCCTTCGGGTCCAGCATTAGAGGCATGTCTCACGTTGCCTGCAGGATGTGCTGGCCCATCTCTTTGCCCATTTCCAGCCTGAACTGACAGCTGGGGCCATCAGTTCCTTAATTCTACCTCCTTGGGAAAAGGAAGAAGATACATTAAGGTGTTTCCTTTGGCAGAATAATCATTGATGATTCTCTACTTAGAATTAAGACTTTGGTCCTGGGGGCAAAAACACGCCCTGTGGCAGCGTGTTTTACACCCATTGAATGCCTGTTACCAGACATGAAATCACGATCATCAGATTTGAGTCAAACTTGGGAAGGCCCTTGGTCTATGCCCTCGAGACTAGTTCCCATAGTCAAAGCTCTGGGAGACAGGCACACTACCAATGTTAAGACCATCACCCAGATTTCTTAGAGTCAAATTTAGCTTTGAGAGTTTTGTCCATTGCTTCCTCTTCATGACATAGTCATTTTGTGTATATAGCAGACTATTGCTCCTTCCTGAGGTGTTACTGGTATATTTCTTAGAAAAGAACTGAAATGAGGTTTAGTGTAAAACTGGGCCAAGCCACCCAAGCAAGAAGTTTTAAGAAGTTGAAGTAAAAGTTGCCAGAAACATCATTAGTCAGTCATTTGAATTGATAATGCAGGTGAGAGTTACAAAATACCAGTTTATTTTTCCAAACAGGGATTAAACACCCCTCCGTGGCAGAGTGGGTGAATATTTATTTATTTATTTATTTATTTATTTATTTATTTAAAGATTTATTTATTTAATTTGAGAGAGTGCGAATGAGAGAGAGAGAGTACATGAGAGCAGGGAGGGTTACAGGGAGAAGCAGGCCCCTCGCTGAGCAGGGAGCCCGATGCGGGACTCGATCCCAGGACTCCAGGATCATGACCTGAGCCGAAGGCAGACGCTTAACCAACTGAGCCACCCAGGCACCCCAGAGTGGGTGAATATTTAAAAGTCCCTGACCACTGGGAACATAATTGGTGGCTGAGGGTAGAGTAGTCTGGAAAACAGTGGGCCCCTGAAATTGGCTGGCCCTCCGCTCTCACCCTCCATGGAAGCACCAAAGTCCCAGTGATTCCTGAAGTAGCTGCTCTCTGGGGTGGTCTAGTTCTGTAAGACAGGAGACAATCCAGACCGTCACTGAATTAGAACAAGTAAAGACAGGTGCTCATTTTTTCTGTGGCACTAAGCAGTTTCAGTCCTTATCTGCAACAAACAACAGCAACTTCAAAGGAGTCCTCCCATGGGTGGTGGTCCCCATGGAGGGTAGTCCCCATGGAGGGTGGTCCCCATGGGTGATGGTCCCCCTGGGGGGTGATCCCCATGGATGATGGTCCCCATGGGGGTGGTCTCCATGGAGGGTGGTCCCTATGTGTGATGGTCCCCATGGGCGATAGTCCCCGTGGAGGGTGGTCCCCATGGGTGGTGGTCCCCATGGAGGGTGGTCCCCATGGAGGATGGTCCCCAATGGGGGGTGGTCCTTGCAGCCCGAGCTATGGCGAGTGGGTGACTAGATAACATAATTTTCAGCCTGGGCCAGTTGTATGGCCTTGAATGGATCTGGCAGTCAGTCATTCTGTTCAGAGAGAGTCATATTGACTACAAAGCTTCCCAGTTTCCCGGGCTTCTGACTCAGAAAGACCCTTGTATATGCGGTGCTGCCCACTGGCCTGGAGGAGGGGCTTGCCCACAGGACTTAGGAGTTACAGGGGATGAGGGAAAGAGGAGAGGGTATGGGAGAACATGAGGGTCCCTGGGGAGAGGAGGACGGTGCTGTTTACAACCCGTTATCCTGCTCTCAACTGCTGTGCCCACAGGACGCTGGGGAAATGTGTCTGCCCCAAATCGAGCACAAATGACAGAACATAGAAGTGGGACGTGGTGTGTGTGTGTGTGTGTGTGTGTGTGTGTGTGTGTGTGTGTGTATACTTGGCAGGGGAGAAGCTGCAACCCTCTAGTCCTGCAGCAGAGGCCACGGGAAGGGGACACACATCCTGCCACCTTCTCCAAGCCGAGGGCAGAGCTCTGTGCATGAATTAGCTTATTCTTCCCCACACATAAACCCAAGTTACCCTCAAGGAGCAACTACTAATCGATAGGGAAGAAGGAAAGCACAGTGAGCGAGCTCACTGCATTTAGAGCTGATTTATTTTATGGAAAATCACCTTTCATATTTCCATAGTGAGACATACTCCATCATCCCTGGTAGTTTTCAGTAGTCCTGTGAAACTGATTCCTTTAAAGCCTGCAACTTTTGCATCGGCATCTCTTGGGTGTTACACCAATGAATTAGGGAGAGTTCTGTCATTACATGATGGCTGAGCCAGTACAAACTTGACAGAGAAAATATAGCCCTGGAACAAGTTGGAGCTGGTAATTCACTTGTAGTTTAAAGAATGACTAATTTATAGGAAAAAAAGAAAACTAATAATAGTACAAGTAAATTTTATTACAGAGAAGAGTTTTAAAGCAAATGCTTAATTAATAACCCAGACGTTCTTGCTCCACGCTGCATTTCTGTGGCAGGGGACGTCCTTTATTCCCGAGGTGGGGAGGACCTGGTTTGCCATCATGCTCCTGTGCCAGTAAGTGTAATATGACCCAGAAGATTCAGAGCGAGATGATGAAGAGACAGACAGAGCTGGTCCTTGGACAATGTGGGCTTAGGGGCACCCACCTGCCCCAACAAAAATCTCCATGTAACTTTTGAATCTCCCCCAAAACTTTAATAGCCTACTGTTGCCAAGAAGCCTCAGGATAGTATGAGCAGTCAGTGAACATGTATTTTGTATGTTACCCATATTATCAACATTAGTCTTACAATAAAGTCAGCTAGAGAAAAGAAAATGTAGTTAAGAAAATCATAAGGAAGAGCAAAGACATTTACGGATCTGCAGGTGTATTTACTGAAAGGCAGGCAGGTATAGGAGGGCCACCAGGGCTGAGCCAGGACAGGGGCGGGCTGGGCGTGATGCTGCGCATGAGCAGAGGCACTGCGCACCTGCCTGCTGGTGTAGCTAAGCCCGCCTCGCAGCTATGGCAACCCCTGAGTGCCCGCCTGGAGGAGGCGGGTCCGGGGCCTCTGCGCCCCAGCGCAGCCCCGGCGGGTCAGGAGGACTGGGGTGCCCTGTGCAGTGCTGGCTGGCCCCTGGGCGCCCTCCTCGGCTGCAATCCAGGTACCCAGCAGCCTGCAGCCCTGCCCCTCTCCTCCCCAGTACGCAGGGGGCAGCGTGTGGGACCCTTGCTCCCATGGCCCAGTAAGATCCTGGGAGCCTGGGTGTGTGACTGTGAATAAAGGCCTTGTGGCTTCTGCTGTCAACCCTTAAAAAAGGGGGGGGGGTTGTGCCTGGGTGGCTCAGTTGGTTGGGCACTGGACTCCTGGTTTTGGATCAGGTCATGATCTCAAGGTCGTGGGATGCAGCCCCTCGTCCGTGCGCGCACTGGGCGTGGAGCTTGCTTAGGATTCTCTCTCCGCCTGCCCCTTCCCCCTCTCCCCCTCACACACCTGCCGCAAGCTCTCTCTCTCCCTAAAATACATACATACATACATACACACATACATACATACATACGTGGACGTGGACCCATGCAGTTCAAACCTGTGTCCTTCAAGGGTCAGCTGTATGCCCCTAGTCTAGTGTGGCTTCAGGACACTCTCCTCTTGCAGCGAGCACGCATTCGTGGAGTGTGTGAACCTCGCCATCCCGAAGTCTTGCGGGCACAGCAGACCACAAAGCAAGAAGGCGCATGGCTGAATGCAGTTTCCTTCTCTGACCTCACCTCTTACTCTAGCTGCCCTTCAGCCACACGGGTGCCTCTCTTCTCTTCGGACAAACCCAGCTCATTTCCACCTCAGGGTCTTTGCAACTGCTATTCCTCCGCGACCCCACCTCCCCCGGCTCCCCCCGGCTCTTCACACACGGCGGGCTTGCGCTTCCCCTTCCCCGCCGAGCCCCAGGCGAGCCCACCCCCAGCAGTCCGTTGTGCTTTCTGCAGGTCGTACCCGTCGGGAAGCATCGCTCGTCTGTGTGCAAGGAGCTTCTGTGAAGACGGGCTGAAGCTGCCTTCCCCCCGCGCCCGCCCGGGCACACGTTACACATTCCGTTGATGAACTGTGCGTTAGGAAGTCTGGGTCACCATCCTAGACCTGTTGCTGAGCAGTCGTGTGCCCTTGGGAAGTTCACTTTGCCTCTTTGGGCAGCAGTTTTATGGTCTGTAAAGGATGGAGCTGTTTGCCCAAGCATTTGGCACGCACCGACCAAGAGGCCCCCTGAGGCTCGAGTTGAGATGGAGAGTCCGGAGGGGGCTCCTGAGTGGGAAGCCTGGGCCCTCCTACCCAGTAGTGCCTCAACAAGGACGTTTGACTTTTATTTTGCTATACATTTATGATTTCATTTGAAGAAAGGTATCCACATTAATATGAAAAATGCAAAGTTTTAAAATCACTGATTCTGATCATTAAGTCCCTTTCCATCTTAGATTGTGACAATGTCCGCCGCAGCGTTCGCCCCTCCTGGCTTCCCACAGCCAGATCGAATTTCCTGTTACTATTTCTACTAAATACTTTTGGAATCATCACCCAAATTCAGAGCTTCGGAGTTATTTTTAACAGTTCCTCCTTCTTCCTCTTCTCCACACCACCGGTTGCCCAGTGGTCCTAAATGCCTTCCTCATTGACTTCTTATTTCCTTTCCCCAAGGATGGAAATAAGGTGCCGTGTAAGCTCTGGGGCAGAGGGTCAGGACCATGTCAGCCCCCGGGCTGGCCTGTTACGGTGGATGCCCCACCATTCTCCCTGCATGTCTTCTGCCAGCTGGTTACCCACACAACGACCAGGCACCTGCTGCTGTGAAGTGAATTGCAGTAACGTGCCCGCAGCCTGTCCTGGACACAGGCTACTCTTGTCTGCCACAGCCGTCCCTCCATGGTCTGTGCACAGGGGTCACCGGGCCCTGGGACGTGGGACCCCACTTTCCTGGCCAGGCATCTACAGCCCGGGTTGTGGCCTCTGAGAATACTGGTAAAAGAATTTGTCTAGTAGGTGACAGTTGATCAGTCTGGTATTTCCTCCTGGAAGTGAAAATGCAGGATTTGAGGAAATCTGCAGACATCAGCGTGGACAAGAATGAAGAGAAACAGAAGAGGTGTCAGGCCGAGGAGCACGGAGGCAGGTCCTCCGCCGTATGAGAGCAAGGGGCCACGGAGGAGGACAGAGACTGCCTTATGCGGACGGGGTCCTGATGGATGTGTCACCTCCTCCTGGAAGCCTCCCCTCCTACACCAGACAAAAGTCATCTGCCTTCTGAACCCAGCACTTAGGCCCTCTGTTTTGTCTTTTATTCCTCTTTGCACCACTGGGAGCTCTTCGAGTGCAAGCAATATAGAGCTGTGCTCTGGTGAAGGATTCTGGGGCGTCTGCGGGATTGAAAGAAAGCTACACTTGTCGATATCCAAAAACACAGATTCCAGAACCATCCTGATATCTCAGGAGGAGGATCCCACAGCTTTGGCAATCCTCATACTTTTAGAACGTGACCCCTCCCCAGAGGAGGGAAACACGATTTTCAAGCCACTGCTGGACACACTCGCCACAGGGACAAGTGCGCCTTGAGCCGCTCTCAAGGGAGTCCCTCGTGCCCATGGAAGGCCTGCCTGGGGGTGGTGGAGGGGGAGGGCAAGGAGGTGTCCTGGGCAAAACTGACCTGAAATGAATGGAATTCAAATCCTTTTGGGGATCCAGGTGACCCCCTGTCCTGGGCACTGGTCTTCACAATGAAGAGTCATGGTCTTTCCCCTTTCTGTGTCTCATCAAGGGAATCTGAGCCGAGGGTTGCGGGTGCAAGATGGACAAACATTTTTAAAAATTGTAAAGAGAAAGAAAAAAGAATCTTACTCGAGTCCAAGTAAGGACAGGTGCCCTGGATACACAGTTTTCACAAAGAAGAGAGAGCTCCGAGGAAGGAATGTTCAGTGCAGACTTATATATGGTTTTACACAAGGAGTTACAAAATATCCCGATGAAGGATATTCCAGAAAGTTACAGAATTTATTGTACTAGTATGTTCAAGTATGTTCAACTACAATCTTATGGGAACCAGAGAGGTTTTTTGGTTTTTCTTACCTTTGTGTTTGGAATGCTCCTTTTTGGTTATTTTTTAAATGAAGCAGATGAGCAATGTGCACTCAGGGCAGAAACAGAGCCTATGCATTAAGATTTTGTTGAATCATTTTAACCTCGGTAAATGTTAAAAGTATAGCCTCCCTGAGAGACTGGGAGCAGGGTCCACCAACATTAAAAGTAGAAAATTTCCTTTATCTGGCGTCCTTCGTGTGGAGCTCACCCACATCCGAGGGAAGGGAGCAGTTTCCACGGAAGCCTGTGGTTTCCTTCATGCCCTGACTCATCCACTCACATCCTGACCAGACTTCCACGCCGTCTTCAGGCTCTACTCCACAGTGGAAAAATGAAATCTTCGTTCCTTTCTTTCATTCCCTGCAACACTTACTGGTGGCTTTCAGATTTTAGCATGTCTTACATGGGGTCCTTATAGAAATGTGCATTCCGTAGATGCTCACGGTCCTGACACATGCATGCCCGTTCTCAGTCGGGGATGTGGCTTCGTACCTGCCTGAATGTTGCTGGACGAGTTTGGGCTTCTCTCTCCTTCCGTCCAGTCTTCCTTCCCCTGGTTAGATCGTAATCTTTGAGACCAGGAGATGCATGTTTTCTTTCTCGGGTACCCCTGAAGGGAGCACATTTACAAATATACATGAGAGGTCCGGATCGGCCAGAAGTCGATGGAAACTTCATCCATGCCCATTGTGCGAATGTCAGGACTGGGTTTGAACAAGAAAGACTTGTCTTCTAGGTTGAAAGACCAATCAGAAGAGAAATAGACAAAGTTTTCCAATACAAGCTTATAAAGATCATTCAAAACACACTAGAAAAACAAAACCCAGAATATGGAATTTTAAAATTTTTTGTTTTCTCAGGCATATTTTTTATTAATTTTACTTAGAACATTATCTAAAGAGGAAAAAAAATTGCCTCCTTCTGCTTTATACCTAGCTCATATTCATTGCTTTCTTTCATTAATAATTGATAAAAAGCAAAATTTCAGATTAGTTCCAAATTTGTCAAGAACGCAAGCATACACCAGAGGCCAAAGCCATGTACTACTCATAGGCCTTTGTTCAGGGAGGAGAGAGGAGGGTCCGGTCACTTCCTCCTTATTTAACGATGTGTCACTACTCCCTTGTCCAAAACCCATCAGTGCTTCCAGTTAGCTCTCAGGCTTCAGTGCAGACTTATCAGTGTGGCTTACAGACATCAGCTGGTCTGACCCTGTGCCCCTGCCTGCTACTGTAGCCCAGTCTCCGGTTCCATGGCCCTCCAGCCCCTCACACCCTGCTCCCTTCCTACCATCTTCCCTCATTCTGCCTTCAGTTTCTTGAAATGCCTTAGTATCTGCCATTCTTCCTGTTCCAGCTAACTACCTCTTCAACCTTCAAGTCTCATTTTATTTATTTATTTATTTTTAATTATATTATGTTATGTTAGTCACTATACATTACATCATTAGTATTTTATGCAGTGCTCCATGATTTATTGTTTTCATATAACACCCAGTGCTCCATGCAATATGTACCCTCCTTAATACCCATCACTGGGCTCACCCATCCCCCTCCCCCCTCCCCTCTAGAACCCTCGGTTTGTTTCTCAGAGTCCATAGTCTCTCATGGTTCATCTCTCCCTCCAATTTCCCCCGTTCATTTTCCCCTTCCTATTATCTTTTTTTTTTTTTAACATATAATGTATTATTTGTTTCAGAGGTACAGGTCTGTGATTCAACAG
>NW_027397081.1:1098496-1164386 GCF_003265705.2 Callorhinus ursinus | reverse complement strand
CTATTATCTTTTTTTTTTAACATATAATGTATTATTTGTTTCAGAGGTACAGGTCTGTGATTCAACAGTCTTACACAATTCACAGCTCTCACCATAGCACGTACCCACCCCAGTGTCTATCACCCAGCCACCCCGTCCCTCCCACTCCCCACCACTCCAGCAACCCTCAGTTTGTTTCCTGAGATTAAGAATTCCTCATATCAGTGAGATCATATGATACATGTCTTTCTCTGATTGTGTTATTTCACTCAGCGTAATACCCTCCAGTTCCATCCATGTCGTTGCAAATGGCAAGATTTCATTCCTTTTTATTTCTGCCCATTTCTTGATTGGATTATTTGTTCTTTGGGTGTTAAGTTCTTTATAGATTTTGGATACTAGCCCTTTATCTGATATGTCATTTGCAAATATCTTCTCCCATTCTTTGGGTTGTCTTTTGGTTTTGTTGACTGTTTCCTTGGCTGTGCAAAAGCTTTATATCTTGATGAAGTCCCAACAGTTCATTTTTGCCCTTGCTTCCCTTTCCTTTGGTGATGTTTCTAGGAAGAAGTTGCTGTGGCTGAGGTCAAAGAGGTTGTTGCCTGTGTTCTCCTCTAGGATTTTGATGGATTTCTGTCTCACATTTAGGTCTTTCATCCTTTTTGAGTCTATTTTTGTGTGTGGTGTAAGGAAATGGTCCAGTTTCATTCTTCTGCATGTGGTTGTCCAATTTTCCCAACACCATTTGTTGAAGAGACTGTCTTTTTTCCATTGCACATTCTTTTCTGCTTTGTCGAAAATTAGTTGACCATAGAGTTGAGGGTCCATTTCTGGGCTCTCGATTCTGTTCCATTGATCTATGTGTCTGTTTTTGTGCCAGTACCATACTGTCTTGATGATAACAGCTTTGTAATAGAGCTTGAAGTCTGGAATTGTGATGCCACCACCTTTGCTCTTCTTTTTCAACATTCCTTTGGCTATTCGCAGTCTTTTCTGGTTCCATACAAATTTTAGGATTATTTGTCCCATTTCTTTGAAAAAAGTTGATGGTATTTTGATAGGGATTGCATTAAATATGTAGTTTGCTCTAGGTAGCATTGACAGTTTCACATGAGCATGGAATGCTTTTCCATTTCTTTGTGTCTTCCTCAATTTCTTTCATGAGTATTTTATAGTTTTCTGAGTACAGATTCTTTGCCTCTTTGGTAAGATTTATTCCTAGGTATCTTATGGTTTTGGGTGCAGTTGTAAATAGGATCGACTCCTTAATTTCTCTTTCTTTTGTCTTGTTGGTGCATAGAAATGCAACTGATTTTTGTGCATTGATTTTACATCCTGCCACTTTACTGAATTCCTGCATGAGTTCTAGCAGTTTTGGGGTGGAGTCTTTTGGGTTTTCCACATAAAGTATCATATCATCTGCAAAGAGTAAGAGTTTGACTTCTTTGCCTATTTGGATGCCTTTGATTTTTTTTTGTTGTCTGATTGCTGTAGCTAGGACTTCTAGAACTAGGTTGAATAGCAGGGGTGATAGTGGACATCCCTGCCATGTTCCTGACCTTAGGGGCAAAGCTCTCTGTTTTTCTTCATTGAGAATGATATTTTTTGTGGGTTTTTCATAGATGGCTTTTATGATATTGAGGTATGTGCCCTCTATCCCTACACTCTGAAGAGTTTTAATCAAGAAAGGATGCTGTACTTTGTCAAATGCTTTTCCTGCATCTATTGAGAGGATCATATGATTCTTGTTCTTTCTTTTATTAATGTATTGTATCACACTGATTGATTTGCGGATGTTGAACCAACCTTGCAGGCCAGGGATAAATCCCACTTGGTTGTGGTGAATAATCCTTTTAATGTACTGTTGGATCCTATTAGCTAGTATTTGGTGAGAATTTTCGCACCCATGTTCATCAGGGATATTGGTCTGTAATTCTCCTTTTTGATGGGGTCTTTGGTTTTGGGATCAAGGTAATGTTGGCCTCATAAAATGAGTTTGGAAGTTTTCCTTCCATTTCTATTTTTTGGAACAGTTTCAGAAGAATAGGTATTAATTCTTCTTAAATGTTTGGTAGAATTCCCCTGGGAAGTCACCTGGCCCTGGGCTCTTGTTTGTTGGGAGATTTTTTATTACTGCTTCAATTTCCTTAGTGGTTATGGGTCTGTTCAGGTTTTTTATTTCTTCCTGGTTCAGTTTTGGTAGTTGATACATCTCTAGGAATACATCCATTTCTTCCAGATTATCTAATTTGCTGGCATAGAGTTGCTCATAATATGTTCTTATAATTGTTTGTATTTCTTTGGTGTTGGTTGTGATCTCTCCTCTTTCATTCATGATTTTGTTGATTTGGGTCATTTCTCTTTTCTTTTTGATAAGTCTGGCCAGGGGTTTATCAATCTTGTTAATTCTTTCAAAGAACCAGCTCCTAGTTTCGTTGATCTATTCTACTGTCTTTTGGTTTCTATTTCATTGATTTCTGCTCTGATCTTTATTATTTCTCTTCTCCTGTTGGGTTTAGGCTTTATTTGCTGTTCTTTCATCAGCTCCTTTAGGTGTAGGGTTAGGTTGTGTATTTGAGACCTTTCTTGTTTCTTGAGAAAGGCTTGTATTGCTAAATACTTTCTTCTTAGGACTGCCTTTGCTGCATCCCAAAGATTTTGAACAGTTGTGTTTTCATTTTCATTGGTTTCCATGAATTTTTTAAATTCTTTAATTTCCTGGTTGACCCATTCATTCTTTAGTAGGATGCTCTTTAGCCTCCATGTATTTGAGTTTTTTCCAACTTTTCTCTTGTGATTGAGTTCTAGTTTCAAAGCACTGTGGTCTGAAAATATGCAGGGAATAATCCCAGTCTTTTGGTACTGGTTGAGACCTGATTTGTGACCTAGGATGTGATCTATTCTGGAGAATGTTCCATGGGCACTAGAGAAGAATGTGTATTCTGTTGCTTTGGGATGGAATGTTCTGAATATATATGTGAAATCCATCTGGTCCAGTGTGTCATTTAAAGCCTTTATTTCCTTGTTGATCTTTTGCTTAGATGATCTGTCCATTTCAGTTAAAGTGCCCTACTATTATTGTATTGCTGTCAATGTGTTTCTTTGATTTTGTTATTAATTGCCTTGTATAATTGGCTGCTCTCATGTTAGGGGCATAGATATTTACAGTTGTTAGATCTTCTTGTTGGATAGACCCTTTAAGTAAGATGTAGTGTCCTTCCTCATCTCTTATGGTCTTTGGTTTAAAATCTAATTTGTCTGATATAAGGATTGCCACGCCAACTTTCTTTTGATGTCCATTAGCATGATAAATGGTTTTCCACCCCCTCACTTTCAATCTGGAGGTGTCCTTGGGTCCAAAATGAGTCTCTTGCAGACAGCATATCGATGGGTTTTGTTTTGTTTTTTTTTTATCCAATCTGATACCCTCGGTCTTTTGATTGGGGCATTTAGCCCATTTACATTCAGGGTAACTATTGAAAGATATGAATTTAGTGCCATTGTATTGACTGTAAGGTTACTGTTACTGTATATTGTCTCTATTCCTTTCTGGTCTATGTTACTTTTAGGCTCTCTCTTTGCTTAGAGAACCCCTTTCAATATCTCTTGTAGGGCTGGTTTCGTGTTTGCAAATTCTTTTAGTTTTTGTCCTGGAAGCTTTTTATCTCTCCTATTTTCAATGACAGGCTACCTGGATATAGTGTTTTTGGCTGCATATTTTTCTCATTTGGTGCTCTGAATATATCATGCCAGTCCTTTCTGGCCTGCCAGGTCTCTGTGGATAGGTCTGCTGCCAATCTAATGTTTCCACCATTGTAGGTTACCGATATCTTGTCCTGAGCTGCTTTCAGGATTTTCTCTTTGTCTCTGAGACTTGTAAGTTTTACTATTAGATGTCGGGGTGTTGACCTATTTTTATTGATTTTGAGGGGGGGTCCTCTGTGCCTCCTGGATTTTGATGCTTGTTTTTTCCCCCAAAATTAGGGAAATTCTCTGCTGTAATTTGCTCCAATATACCTTCTGCCCCTCTGTCTCTCTTTCTTCTTCTTCTGGGATCCCAATTATTCTAATGTTTCATCTTATGGTATCACTTACCTCTCGAATTCTGCCCTCATGACCCAGTAGTTGTTTATCTCTCTTTTTCTCAGCTTCTTTATTCTCCATGATTTGTTCTTCTATATCACTAATTCTCTCTTCTGCCTCATTTGTCCTAGCAGTTAGAGCCTTCATTTTTTATTGCCCCTCATTAATAGCCTTTTTTATTTCGACTTGGTTAGATTTTAGTTCATTTCTCCAGAAAGGGATTCTCTATTATCTTCCATGCTTTTTTCAAGTCCAGCTAGTATCTTTATAATCGTCATTCTGAACTCTAGTTCCGATATCTTACTGATGTCCGTATTGTTTAGGTCCCTGGCAGTCGGTACAGCCTCTTGTTCTTTTATTTGAGGTGAGTTTTTCTGTCTTGTCATTTTGTCCACAGGAAAATAGATAAGTGAGAGAACAAAATGCTAACAGGGTAACAATGACCCCAGAAAAACATACAGTAAACAAATCAGAAGAGACCCAAAACCAGGGGGAAAAGAAAGGGAAAGAAAGAAAAAAAGAAAAAAAAAGAATATGATCAAATATGATCAGGCTGATGAATAGATCAGTGCCACACACTAGATTTTGGGTGTATTTTGGTCTGTTATAAGAAGCTGTCTCCCAAAATTTGAAAGAAAGAAAAACTTATATATGTACAAAAATAAGAGTAAGTACAATGAAGGGATAGAATATGACTGTAAAGATGAAAATTATGAAAGATTTTATAAAAGGAATTGATAAGAAGTTGGTTGAAACAAAGAAAGAAGAGAAATTTAAAAAGAACAAATAAAGGGGGGGATGGAGAATGTGATCAGGCAGGAGACTAGAACAAAGTCATACACTAGAGATTTAGGGTATATTTTGGTCTGTTAGAAGAAACTGTATCCCAAAATTTTAAAGAGAGAACAACTTATATATATACCAGAATCAGGTTAACTACAATGAAGGGATAGAATATGACTCTAAAAATGAAAAATAAAAAAGATTTTTAAAAAAGGGATTGATAAGATGTTGGTTGAAAAAGGGAAAAAGAAAAATTCAAAAAAAATAGAAAAAGAAAAAAAAATAAAGAAAATTTTAAAAATTAACTTTGAAAGACTAAAGAATCATGGGGAAAAAGCCATGAATTCTATGTGCAGTATTCCCCTAGCGCTGGAGTTCTCCTGTTCTCCTTGATCGGTAAACTTGGTCTTGGCTGGCTGTTCTTGTTGATCTTTTGGGGGAGGGGCCTGTGGCCGTGGTTCCCAAATGTCTTTGCTGGAGGTGGAATTGCCCCGCCCTTGTAGGTCCAGGCTAAGTAAGCTGCTCGGGTTTGCTCTCAGGAGCCTTTGTTCCCTGCAAGTTTTCCATTGGGCTTTGGAGGATGAGAGTGAAAATGGCGGCCTCCCAATCTCCGCCCCGAGGAGCTGAGAACTCGGAGCCCCGCTCCTCAGTGAGCCCCCAGAGAAAAGTAGTCAGTCACTCCCGTCTTCCTGGTCTCCGGACGCACTCCGTGCTCACCCGGCCTATGACTGAGCATTTCTATCTCGGGTGCACGATCCCGTGTGGATTCTCCAAAGCCAGCAGATCCCTGCAGGCAGAAAGGTGAGTCTCCTCGGATCTGCTGCTTGTTGGATCCCTGCTGGAGAAGCAGTTGCCAGACTGCACCGCAGATCAGGGTTTAGGGCAACCCTGAGCTGAGAGCCCGCTCAACTCTGTCTCTGCAGCCGGCTTCCCCGCTCCGATCCCTGGGAGCTCTGCCGCACTCAGGCACCCCCCATCTTTCTGTGACCCTGAGGGTCCTGAGACCACACTGTCCCAGGAGGGTTCCACCCCTGCTTAGCCACTGCAGCGACGTTCCTCAGCGGAGCCGACTTCTAAAAGGTCCGATCTTGTGCTCCGCGGCTCTAGCACTTGACAGAAGCGGCCGACGGAGGCCCCTCCCCCGCCGTCTATCCTCCCAAATATTGCCTCGGATTCACTTCTCCGCACGTCCTACCTTCCGGTAAGTGGTTGCTTTTCTGTTCAGAGAGTTGCCGCTATTCTTTTCTTCGATCTCCTGTTGAGTTCGTGGGTGTTCAGAATGGTTTGATCCCTATCCAGCCGAATTCCTGGCACCAGATAAAATTTAGGTCTCCTACTCCTCTGCCATCTTGCTCCTCCTCCTCTCAAGTCTCATTTTAAATGTCACTTCACCTGGGAGCTTCCCCTGACCTTAGGTCTGGGTCAGGGGCATGACCCTCCTTTGTTCATTATAATTGCCTGTTTCTATTCTGTATTCTCTGCTAAGACTGTAAGCTTGGTTCATGGAAGGGAAATGAAAGCTCTAGATGTATTTATGCTTATAGATACATGTATGTATACACACACACATATATACACATATTATATATACACACACATATTATATACACATATTATATATACACACACATATTATATATATATATATACACACATTGAGCAGGAAAGAGGGGAAATGATTGGTCTCACTTATCATGGTTTAGCGTGCTGTAGTTAAGTTCTTTCAAGCACAGGGTTAAAACAGCCTGGGGTTACTCCATGGTGGGAGCTCATGGTGAGGATGCTGTGGGCAGGAGGGAAGGCCAGAAGCTCTGTGGGCACATGACCCATGCCACCTTTAGAGCAGGACAGAAAAGACCCCAACATGGGCCCCATACTTTAGAGAGTCTTGCATATCAAAAACCCTGACATAGAGAAGCTATTTTTTCTATTTGGCATCTCAAGAAGGTGTTCTGAAAATTTCTTAGCCCCTTCAGTGAGCAGCACGTGGGAGAAGAATGTACAGGGTGAATTGGCCCTCCATGTCTGTAGAGGCTGGGCTTCGGCATGGTGATATGTACCTGTGAGTGGTGGGGGGCTTAGGCAAGGAGGAGTCTCCCCTGTGATGTGTGTGTCTCGGCAGATGAGGCTTCCCTGGTATCTTTCCTTCTTTGGTCCTCTCTGCTGGGGTCATGCAGTCTGGGAAGATGCTTACAACTACCTAGAAATCTTGTGTCAGAAAAGGGATGCACTGAGGTGGTCACCTGAGTGCTTGACCTGATGTGTCCTGATCCTACGTTCGGACAGGGCCAGTCAGGCCACAGAGCTCTGGCCAGAGACCAGCTTCCACCTTGGCTTAGCAGACCCACACTACCATTCATGCCTACAGGCGGCTGGGGGACTTGAGGGCATGGAGACTGTGCACGGAGAGGCGGGAGTCTTCGGCTTCTTTGCCCTTCGGTCTGTGATCCCTCATCTGCTGCAGGTTGTTGGCTGGGAGTAAGAGTGGAGCCATGGGCATGATCTGATTGATAACGTCTAACTATTTAGACATGGAGTATCTGGGTCTCCAGTTGGATCCTGCCCCATGGCTCTCCAATAATATTTCAGGTTAACCCTGCACACAATCTTGCTTCCTGGTCAAAGACTCCTGTGCTAATTGACTCCTTGGAAGTGGGCATCCTCACTCCCTCTAACTTTCTATTCAAGGAGTGACTCATCTTCCAACATGGGGTTATATTGATTTTCCTTTTGCCTGCACTGACCAACCAAACTGCTTGTGTTCAAGGGCCCTCAGAGAGAGGACCCACCTGGTTGGCCCATCACTGCTCAGTGTGGAGCCCCTCTGTAGGCAGACCTTTCGTGCGCATGTCCCGAGCCCATCTGCCAGCCAATGAGTGCTTTGGGTGAGGTACCCCTCTGTGAAATACACCTGCGGCCATGATGGCGGGTCAGTTGTCCACAGAAGCATGGCTGAGAAAACCTCTCTGGTCACTGGCTCTGCAGAGGCTGTGAGTGGAGGCGTGCAGAGCTCCCAGCCCAGTATGTGCTGTTTCCCTCATCCTGCTGAAGGCTGCTCTTGCACTAATTTTTTTAAGTCACGTATGCAATATTTTTCATTTCCACCTAAACCACGCCAGCTAAGGAAAGGTGTAAGAGTCTAAATTAAATCATTCTGAGTCTTCTGCAAAAGAGGAAGGAAAAATAAGAACTCTTCAAACTTCAATACCAGATATAGAGTTTTTCAGATTATTTAGGAAGGTGTGGTCTGCTATTTCTCTGTAAATTTGCTCTGGTATCAGCAATGCCTCATGTGTACGGGAATGACTTCATTTCCTCTACAATGGCCAGTAATAGTCACCATAAAATTAAGACAGGGAGGGGAAAAAAGCCATGTCTATATGTAGACAATAGATTAATTCCTTATCATGACACAACAGTTTGGGGCACTTTTCGTGACTATTTTTGTAAAATTCATACATAAGGTTAGTTACAGAGCTTCTACAGCCCCCTGGTCAAGCTGGCCCAAATAGGAGGCTGGCCATTTTTCAGTGTGGCAGTTGGGCACACAGACCTAGCCTGCTTCATAAGGTGATGCGGCACCTGAGTGCAGTGCCGGGCTCAAGAGTAAGCCAGGAAGTCAGCCTCAGTCTCTCCTCATGCTTGGCACTGGCTCCCTACTGGCCTTTCCGCTCAGTGGAGGCAGCAGGCCTGGGTGATGGCGCCCTGGGGCCCTTCGGAGTTGTGGTTCCGGAATCCCTTCAGCCAGTATTGCAGAGCGCAGATGTGGAAGGCACGGGCTTCTCCACAGACAACTGTCCCCAAGTCTTTGTCTTATCTTGGGGAAAGAGGAAGAGACAGGTGAGAAAAGATGAAGTCTTGTACACTAGAGAGTTCAAGTTCTCAGAATCAAGAAGAGCTTCAAACAGGGGCTTCTCAGCTCTGGTGATTCACTGGAACCAGTCACCATGTTTAAGATGCCTACCCTCTAGCCCCAGTCTGGAGCTTCTAATGTCAAGGTGAGGGGTGGGGATTGGCATGTGGACGTGTTTTATGATTCTAATAGTAGCGTTCCTCCTGCTCAGGCAGGGTTGAAAACCAGTGACCTGGATGAGAGGTTTACAACGTGCTTTGATTCCCTGCTCCACCAAGGGAGCAAGAGCTCACTAAATGACTTTGGGAAGGGAGAAGCTGGACTGAAGGAGAACCCACGCAGTTGGCCACAGGCTCTCAAGGAAGAGTGCGCAGAAGCATGGAAGCAGAGTCGCTCAGCAAAGTATGCCTGACTTTGGATATTGACTTCCCTGCGAACCCGCCGGTGACTCAGGACGGCTTCCGGTGCTCAGGTGCTGAGCAGAGTCATGTGTCTTTGGGACATCACTATGCAGATGCAATTGCAACCACATTCTTGAAAAAATGCAAAACAAATCAGAATCCTACCCAGCAAAAAAACAAAAACAAACCACTTTTGATACAGGTGACAACATGGGTACATCTTAAAAACATAGCAAGTGAAAGGAGGCAGTCACAAAAGTTTACATGCTGCATGAATCGTTTCTATGCCTTTCTAGAAAAGACGAAAAAGCACATGACAAAAATCAGATCACTGCTTCCCAGGAACTGAGAGTGGGAGAAAGAGGTTAATGCAGAAGTTCAAAGGAATTTTTTGAGGTAATGGAGATGGTTTATATCTTTTTTTTCCCCACTACATTGTGTTTATTGGAGGTCAGTATGGCCCAGACTTTTGAAGCGATGCTTGGTTGTTGCATGAAGTTTCAAAATGGGGATTTGTGTTGTATGTCACACCAGGAGTGAGGGGTTGAAATACTCTGGATAGAATGGATAGATCCTGTACCCCAGGGAAAAACAAAAATTTTGCTGTGGTAATTAGTGTTTCTAAAGACAAAAATGTTCCAAAGTGGGAGGACTTTATTTTTTCCCCATTGTTTTTATTATAGGAAAAAACATAACACACGATCTACACTTTCAACAAATGTTTTAGGGGTGCAGTACAATTCTGTTAACTGTATCCACATTGTTGTAGGCAGGTCTCTCGAACTTCTTCATCTTGCATGACTGAAACCCACCACTGAACAGCAACTGTATTTCCCCCTGGAAACCACCCTGGTACGTTCTGCTTCTGGGAGTTTGATTATTTTCACTGCCTCATGTAAGTGGAGTCACACGCATTTGTTTTTCTGTGACTGGCTTTTTTCGCATAGCATGCCGGCCTCAAGTTTCATTCATGTTGTTGTGTATGACAGGATCTTCTTTTTAAGGCCAAATACTCTCCCACTGTTTGCATATACCACATTTTCTTTGTCTAGTCATTCTCCGCCTCTTGACTCTAGTGAATAATGCTGCCGTGAACATGGGAGCGCAATTATCTCTCCACGATCCTGCTTTCAATTCTTTTGGATAAATATCCAGAATTGGCATTGCAGGATCATGAGGTAGTCCTATTTTTAATTTTTCGAGGAACATCTGTACTGTTTTCCACAGTGGCTCCGTCATTTTATATTCTCACCAATGGTACACCACGCTTCTAACCCTCACATCCTCACCAACACTTATATTGTTTTTTCAAAATAATGATCATCCTAACAGGTGTGATGTGATGTTTTATTATCGTTTTGATTTGCATTTCACTGGTGATTACTCATTGATGATTAATGAGCATCTTCTCAAGTATCTGTTGGTCATCTGTATGTCTTCTTTGGAGAATATTTATTCAAGTTCTTTTCCCATTTTCAAATGGGTTATTAGGTTTCTAAAATTTATTTATTACTATTGAGTTGTTGGAGTTCATTATGTATACTTTGGATATTCACCCCTTCTCAGACATATGGTTTACAAATATTTTCTCCCATTCTGTATGTTGCCTTGTCACTCTATTAGCTGTTCCCTGTGCTATGCAGAAGTGTGCTAGTTTGATACAATCCTACTTGTCTATTTTTTTTTTTTTTTTGCTTTTGTTGCCTGTGTTGTTGGTGTCAGATCCAATAAATCATTGCCAAGACCCATGTTCTGAAGCTTGTCCTCTGAGCTTTCTTACACTTAGGTCTAATCCATTTTGAGTTGGTTTTTGCGTACAGTGCACGGTAACTTTCCAGTTTCCTTCTTTTGTGTGTGGAAACTCAGTTTTCGTATCACTGGAGGCGGTGGATAGAAATCTCCTGTGTTGTGGTCTCTTTCCCCAGTCCCTTCTGGCAACGTTTGCTTCCAATATGCAGGCGTCAATGTTGGGTGCATATGTACTTACAACTGTTGGGTCTTTGCCATTGTAGGATGTCCTTCTTTGTCTTCTGTGTCAACTTTTTACTTACAGTCTCTTCGTTTCTGAGACAAGTATGGCCACCTCAACTCTCTTTAGGTTGTTGTTTGCCCGGGATATCTTTTTCCATCCTTCACTTTCAGCCTCTGCATGTCCTTAAATCTACAATGAGTCTCTTGTGGACAGTGTGCAGTTGGATCTTGTGTTTTGATCCTTTCAGTCACTCTGTGTCTTTGGTTGGGGAGTTCCATCCATGTTCATTTACAGTAATTATGTAGAGAAGGACATGCCATTGCCTTCTTGGTCGTCGCTCTCCTCTGTCCTGTAGCGCTTCGGTCCCTCTCTTGCTGCCTTCCTTGGTGTTTCGTTGATTTTGTGTGTGTGCATGGCATGTTTTCATCCTGTTCTCATTGTCTTTTGTGTATCTTTGTGGGGTACTTTCTTTGTGATTATCATGGGGCTGACATAAAACATCTTATAGTTGTAACAACTGGCTTCAAGCTGATAATAACTTAATTTCAGCTGCATACATACCACAACTACATTTTTATATCTGCCCCCCACTCTCCGTTATTATGTCACAAATTACATCTTACTGTATTGCATACTCATTAACATATTTTTATAGTTATTTTTACACTTTTGTTTTTAACTTGTCTAACAGCATTAGAAGTGATTTACACACCACTCTTACGGTATTTCAGTATTCTGTGTGTGTCTGTATATTTGCCCTTATGAATGAGCTTTCCATCAAATGCTTTGGTGCTGTTTCTAGCACCCTTCTATTTCAACCTATACACCTCTCAAACATTTCTTCTGATGTGTCTTCTCTGGGATTGGACATGTAAATTCTGAATTAGATGCATCTGCCAGCTTCTTTTTTCAGGAGCTCTCAATCTTTTGCTTCTTTGGGCATCTGTCTGCAGTAATGCAGGAGCTCTTGAGCCAGCCCTTTTTGTTTCTGGCACTGCCAAGGCTTCTAAAGTATTCCAAGTCCCACTGTGTCAGGCGAGACAAACAGTAGTCCTGTGGGCAGAACCCTGAAAAGTCAGAACATTGGACTTAAACTCCACTCTTCTCTTTCTCCCAAGAAGGGAACCTCTGTCCGTTCTACCATGGGTTTTCTGAAGCAACAGCTCAGCAGCAAGGCTCCTATATGTCTATGCCACTGGGTCCTGTCTGTTCTCTGAGACAGGTGAGACAGAAGTCGGTCCTTTGGGAAGCCCCTTGAAAAGCTGGAAGATCAGACACTCCCCAGAGTGAAGCCAGGAGTTGGGGTTTTTCTTCCACTCACTGCACTGAGCCAGAGGGAGGCAGTATGGTGAGCGAGTGCTCCAAACCATACCCTTTGTTCTCAGTGGCCCTCCAACTCATGCCATTTCCCGTCAGCACCTAGAGTAGAACAAGACAGAAACCAGTTCCTTGGGCAGCTCCCTGAAAAGCCTGAACACTGGATATAATATCCAGTCTTCTCTTTTTCTCCCTAGAGAGAAGCTGGGAGCTGGGAATTTTCTCCTTACCCACGGTCCTGATCCAGGGGGAGCTGCTAATGGTGAGTCCATGCCATGAATTTTGCTACTGGCTCTGGTCAGGCTAATTTTGTACTCACCTGGGATGCAGGAGCCATTTAACTGGTTTTTGGATTTCTCACAAACAGAATGGTTCCATGTATTATTGAATCAGTGTCTTTAGATGGGAAAGGATCCCCATTGTGCCATCTTGCTGACATTACCACACAGACGGTTTATATCCTCATTGTGGTGGTGGTTTGTATACGTTTGCCCAACTCACCAGAATATACATCTAACTGTATGTACATTATATATCAACAAAGCTGACTAAAAATAAATTCATAAAAAATTAATGTAATAAAAATTTTTTTAAACCCACAGTATGGCCTAAACTGCTCCTAGATACTTTCCTTCAGTACTCAACAGTTTATATATCTACCATTAAATTCCACTTAGAAATAGCATTGCATGGATAAAATTTTCTGATATATGGGCTATGCTTACTTTTACTGTTTATTTCTTTCTCTTCTCAAGATTGATTCCAGCCAGACTCTATTTTTCAGGACAGTGAGGAAGTCATCATGCAGAGATTGCCATTTCTAAATAAAAAGTAAGTTGCATCCTACATATATCACTGCATCCTTGGTGCCTGAACAAATGTCTGATATGTAGTAGAAACTTGTTAACATTTCTCCGAATAAATGAGTAAAATTTCCTTCTTGGACAGTCCACTGTCAAAATAGTGAAGAAAACTCAGCCTTCGAGTCAGAACCTGTTTTTGAACCTTGACTTTGCCAGTTAGGAGCTGTATGGTCTTAGTCTGAGCTTGTTACTCCCACCTGTAGAAAGGGGTAAGAATAATCCAGCACACGTGAGGTGAGCTCCCCACAAGCTGGACAAATGAGAGCTTTCCATTTTCGGAGTGTCGTTACCCAAACAAGAATTCTCATTGGTTCTTTTCACCCAATAATCTTAATTGGCTGATTATGCATAATTTGTGTCCATTCCAATCAACATTCAAGACACTTGAAATGCTGACTAGACTGGATTGTTTTGAAACTTTACGCTTCTCTCCCCAATCTGATTACATGGCTCATTTCTGTTGCTCATGGTTGATAGAGCCTAGCAGTGCCCAACATGAACTAGACTTTCAATAAATGTTGGCTTCTTTAATTGCATGTTTATAACCATTGTCATGCTCTCAAAGCTTTCTCCTTGGCCAACTGGGAGCTCAAGAATCACATGAGAGCGGAGCCTGGGTGGAGGGAGTCTCATCTGCTCGTACCTTACTCTGTCCACTCTCCTCTACAAGGCTGAGGCCCGCAGTCCTGCGTTCTCTTTCCTCTTGCCTCTCTAGTTCTCGTATCTCTTGGAGGTAGCTTCTGGTCCCAGCCTATGCTGTGCAATCTTGACTTCCTCATCCGTGTTTTCCCAGCACCATGTGTTGAAGGGGCTGTCTTTTCTCATTGTATATTCTTTCCTGCTTTGTCGGAGATTAATTGACCATATAATTGTGGGTTTATTTCCATGTTTCTGTTCTATTCCATTGACTCATGTGTCTGTGTTGTGCCAGTACCGTACTGTTTTATTTACTACCGCTTTGTAATATAACGTGAAATCTGGGATTGTGATGTCTCCAGTTTTGTTTTTCTTTTTCAAGACTGCTTTGGCTATCTGAAGCCTTTTTTGGTTCCAAATAAATTTTTAGAATTGTTTGTTCCAGCTCTGAAAAATGCTGTTGGTATCGTGATAAGGATTGCATTAAATCTGTAGATTGCTTTGGGAAGTATGTTGGGTCATTTTAATCTTAGCCATTCTGGTAACTTAGAGTGGTGGTATTTGACTGTGATTTTATTTATTTATTTAAAAGATTTTATTTATTTGAGAGAGAGAGCACACAAGCAAGGGGAGCGGCAGAGGGAGAGGGAGAAGCAGACCCCACTGAGCAGGGAGCCTGATGTGGGACTTGATCTCAGGACCCTGAGATCATGACCTGAGCTGAAGGCAGACGCTTAACCAACTGAGTCACCCAAGTGCCCCTTCACTGTGATTTTAATGTGCATTTCCCAATTATATGTTTTCATATGTGTATTGACCATTTAAGTAGTCTCTATTTTGTGAAGTGTCCTAGTTTTTTGCCTATCTTTTTAAAAATTGAATTATCTATCATTGTCTTATTGACCAGTAGTTTTTGTTTTTTTTTAAAGATTTTATTTATTTATTCATGAGAGACAGAGGGAGAGAGAGAGAGAGAGAGAGAGAATCAGAGGGAGAAGCAGTCTCCCAAGGAGCAGGGAGCCTGATGCGGGACTCGATCCCAGGACCCTGGGATCATGACCTGAGCCGAAGGCAGACACTTAACCATCTGAGCCACCCAGGCGCCCCGACCAGTAGTTTTTTTTAATATACTCTGTATATGAATTATTTGTCATATATATAGTATATAAATATATATGCATATATTTATATATTATATTAAAAACATATAGAGCGATTAATAAACAACACAGGAAGTCTAAAAGCCAAAAGAGAAAGGATGACAGATACCCTCATACACACAAAATTTTTGGTGTTCAGAATGATGAAAGAAACTAAGACACCATATTATATAACAGACACCATATATGTGTATATATATATACACACACATATATGATATGTACAATATATAATATTGTATCACATATATATATAATTTACTATATATATATATAAATATACTATATGTATAATTGAACCAGCCAAATCCATTCCTGAGTTCAGAGAAATGAAATGAATAATATGATCACCCATACACATTTATAAGAATGTTCATACCAACTTTATTCCCAATATCCCCAAACTGGAAATAATGAAATATCGAGTGGTTAGAAAAATGGTGGCATTTTCATAACATGGGATGCCACACAAAGAGTACATTTCAGCTGGATTCAACAACATGAGGGAAGGAAGTCAGACACAAGATAGTATATATTAGGATTCTATTTATATAAAGTTCAGGAACTGGCAAAACAAATATTTACTGATAGTCATCAGATAGTAGTTACAGTTGGAGGGAGGGAGGGAGTAGTTCTATTTGGAGCCCGGGGAGCTGGACATACTCTCTCCTGATGTGGGTGGTGGGTAGAAGTTACCTGCGCTGTGTCCGAAGATTTGCACTCTTCAGCACATATGTCACCGTCTCTTGCAGCTCGGCCCTGGAATGGAAGGAGTTTTGTCTGTTGTGTTTACTGTCCGGAATGGAGCTGTGACATCGCAGGTTCTCCATGTTGAAGGAACGTGAACTGGCTCAGTTTTCACAGGGAAATAGTGGCCTCTGGTAGCCACAAACCAGATTTTGGTGTTAGATCTACTTTCCTTCAAACATGTTGCTCATTAACTGAATTCTGCTTAGAAAGGATTAGCCTGCAGAAGGAGCCCACTTCAGGATGCACGTGTGGAGGAAAACCACGGTGGCCTGGTTGTGACTGGCAGCTGCACAGCTGTGTGGCATGTCCCAGAGTTCTGGGAACACTGTGGCTGGTTCTCAGAGACCCGTCTAGACGGCAGCGAGGAGCTCAGTCATGTGTTCGAGGAACCCGGAGACACTCTGGTCTGCATTCAAAACAGGTATTTTAACAAGAGACTAGGAATTAATCTATAACGAGAATGAAAGTTAAGAAGAGTCAAGTATACGGGAGAACTTGCTGTAGGACAAAGGTAGCATTTTAATTCTTTTTTTTTAAAAGATTTTATTTATTTATTTGAGAGAGAGAATTAGAGAGAGAGCACATTAGAGGAGGGAGGGTCAGAGGGAGAAGCAGACTCCCCGCTGAGCGGGGAGCCCGATGCGGGACTTGATCCCGGAACTCCAGGATCATGATCTAAGCCGAAGGCAGTCGCTTAACCAACTGAGCCACCCAGGCGCCCAGCATTTTAATTCTATTGGGGACTTGATGGTGAATTTGAGAAGCAGTTCTGGGACAGCTGGCCATGAGAAGAAAAATGCTAGCTTCCTAGTCACACTACATATAGATTAAATTTGGGATCGATTAAAGACCCATGTGTAAGAAAGAAAAGTTGAAAGATGTGAGAAGATAATTTATGAGACTATACCGATCACTTTAAGACTATGGGAGACATGCTTAACCAATGTAGGAAATCTATAAGCCAAAAGAGAAAGATGGGCAGATATTATCACATAGGAAATTTTTTTTCAAATGTTTGGAATGTTAAAAGACACCATAAACTGAGCCAAAATGACAACCTGGAGAAAATATTTGCTGTGAATATAATAGATAAAGAGTCATTTCCTTTGTAAATATAAAAGAGCTGTTACAGATTTGTAAGACGAAAGAAAGTAACTCAATAAAAAAAAGGAAATATGAAAACTAAAGATATGAACAGGAAATGCAGAGGAAAGCATGTATCTACAGATGTCTAGTAGCCAGCAAAATGCAAGTCAAAACAATAAGAAGATGTCATTATCTTATTGATCACATGGGCAAAAATGAATTCACGTTGTCATTTCTTTCATTGTTTAGGGTTTTTTTTTGGACATTCCATCCTTAAATGCTTTTCAGAGGGTAAAGGGAAACTTAATATTTCCCTTAGAAGGTGGGGGACTTTTGGTTGAGAAGGTCACATGCGTAGCGTAAGTTGGAAGCCTGACCAAGCCAAGGAAGGCGGGACTGGAGCCTTGCCCCATGCCCAGCTCTTGAGGAGCCAGCTCCCAAAACAGGCCCCAGAACCCATGCACATTCTCACCTCCCAACATTTTCTGGGAACAAAACCTTAAAGGGATACTCTTCTCTACCTTTGTGAAGAAAAAGACAAAACCTGTGCCTCAGGCAAAGAGAGGACAGCCTGTCCTTTAAATGTCCTGTCAGAGCACCGTGTGACTGGCCCGCCCAAGGCTTATCCAATCATGTAGGAGAATGCACTTTTGTTTGGCTTGTTGCTCACTATTGATTACAAGTCTAGACTTAGTGAACCCTCATGTTAATTGATAATTTTTGCCTATCAGCAATATCAGTGATTTCTGTCTGGTAGAAAAGATAACCCCAGTGGTTGTGGTTTTACTGTCTTATAGGTATTACCCAGGTTTGTAGCTGGCCTAAACTTACTCTAGCATTCCTCTTTCAGATGCCTGTGCACACTTCATTTCTCAAATAGGTTTCGGACTAGTTTCACCATCCTGCTCATTCTCTCATCAGTTAATTGAATAGATCTTTTATGAGTCACGGTTTTAACTTTTTTGAAAACTATACTTAGATATTCTTTCTTAATGTTACCCAGTGTTTAAAGCCCAGCTGGATGCTCATTTTTTCTAGAGAACTCTAACGGCCCCAGACAATCTCTACCTGCTCTGAATGACCATAGCGACCACGTTTTCCAGCCGGGAGCCCTAAGGTTTCTTGAAAGTGCTGGGAGGTGGGGAAAGGGAGAAGCTGAGAAGTGGGAGGGACGTTGTTGGTGATGGTTGTGCCTGTTGGCCCCACTGCCCTGTTTTAGGGACTGATTTTTTGTACCCAAGGAAGCGTGTTAGGCTTTGCAGGCTGTGTGGTCTTTGTCCCAATTACTCAGTTCTGCCTGGCAGCGAGAAATCGACCGTCGACAAGATATAACCAAATGAATGTGGGTGTTCTCCAATAAGTCTTTCTTTATAAACACTGAAATTTGAATTTCATATAATGTTCACATTTTCTTATTTTTTTTTCTTTCAGTTTTTTGGCCATTTTAAAATGGAAAAACATTCTTAGCCTAGGCTGTACGGGAGCAGCACACAGACTCACTCACAGCCTGCCGGCCCCCAGCCTCCTAGAGCATTGAAGGATCCTGCGATTCTTCCATCGATCATCTGTGGTCTATACTATTGTTATTATGTTGTTTGGTCCAGGTCTCATGTCCTTAACCAGGTCGTACATATGTGAGGGTACGTATCTCATACTTCTTTGGAAACCTCCTAAGGACCACGTTCATTGTTTGCAGCACAAGCACGATGAATGTTCAGCAGGAGAAAGAGGTTTGCCAGGCATGAGCCTGGCCTGAGGAAAGTCTGGGTAGGACTGGCTGCTCCTTAGAGTGGGTGGGAGGGTCAGGAAGCAGCAAACTGGACAGCACCCTCAGAGAAATCCTTGAAAGACACCCAGGGAATGGAGTTGGATGCCTTGTAGCACTTTCACTAAGATGGAGAGTAACCAGGAGGCAGATGCCCCTTTTCCCATCACAGTGAAGCCACCAGAAAAAGCCAGCTCCAAGCTCCTTGGGGGCCTGCAATGCCCTTCTGTCTCTAAGGATCAGGCGCTGATGAGGGAAGCTTTCTCCAGGCTGGTCCTTTGACAAGGACACACCTTCCCACGATCTGACATATAGTCTCTAACTGATTGCTCATTTCCAAAAAAGTCTTCCTCACTTTCCATCCTCTCTCCTTCCCAACACGCACACGCACAGGCTTGGGCAGGCCTCCATGGCAGGGCCAGAGCTCATCTTCATATTTACTGTGCCTCGAAAGTAGCTGGGACATCACTGGGACTCAGTAACTTTTCCTCTTCTTTTTTAGGAATATGGCGCTTTTAAACAGCACCTCCTTTAGTGCAGCCATTCAGAGGTGTCTGAAACACCTGATTTTCATGTGGTTTTATCTTTGTGGCCAGGGAGCGTGAAGGGACAGGAAGGAGAAGAGACTAGACTTGGATTTTCACGTGAATCCTCATAGGTGCCCCCTTTAAACTCCAGGGTGGTGAGCACCATTGCTGGACCCGACCCTGGAGGTTCCCATTGAAGAGGGGGAGGAGCCAAAATCGTGCATGTCCAGCAAATTCCTGGGACAGGCTGCCACTGCTGGTGTGGGACCAAACTTTGGGAGCCAGGATCCAGTGTTCCAGAAGATTAGTTCCATGGCTCCCCTACACCACTAGCACCTTTGGGAACTCATCTCTTGACTTGGTGGCCTCCAGCCTTATCATCAACCTTCCCTCTCCAATCCCAGACCTCCAATCTCCATCCCAGCCCACATCACCACTGTCCTTTGGCCAGGACAAAGGAGGATTAAAGCAGCAAAACAGGATCTATCAACTCAGCAAAAAAGAATCTGAGATTGTTTCACATTGAAGAACAAAAAAGTGACAAAAACTTTGGTTTACATGAAGGAATTAGCCTTAAAGAGGGAGTATAATTTTTGAGCTAATAGAGTGATCCTCCAAGAGGAATTTGGGGTTTCATCTAGGTGGAAAAGCTTTTCCCGCCAGGAAATAATACTGGCCACACCCACCGTCAGAGATACTTCCATCTACAGGGGGTGTTTACTTCCCCGCCTGGGTCACAGGGCGGAGGAGGGGGGCAGCCAGATCCTGGAGGTGTCTGTATCGTACTTTCCATGACAAGGAAATCTGCCAGAAAGGCATTTCTGAGCACCGGGTGTTACACGCAACTAATGAATTGTTGAACACAACATCGAAAACTGATGATGTACTATATGTTGGCTAACTGAACATAATAATAAATAAATAAATAAATAAAATTCAACCCTGTTTTGCCCCGGCTTAAATCCTCCACGTCCAACTAGTGCCCTCGGGATTGAATTGGAACTGCAGCAATCCAGGCCCATGCTTCCCTCCCCAGTCCCATGTCAGGAGATATCCTCCCCTACCAACACATGCGCACGCACATTCACACGCATGCACACATGCCTATACACGCACGCTCCCACGCACGTGTGCACACAAATGTGCACACACATGCACACATGCATGCACACACACCTCTCCTCCAACCGTTCTTTTGGGCTTTGCATATTCTCTTCCCCCTTCACCTTCCTCACCCCCTGCTTTCCCTCTGTATTCTCACAGGGGTTAAGACTACCCTTACACTTCCTCTGGGAAGACTTTCCTGACCCAGAGGAAAGAATATATCTGTCCCTCACTGGCTCCAAAACTACGCAATGACTGCTTGATCCATGTAGGGCCCCCAGGGGCAGCTACCCCAGGACACATCTTTCTCAGTTGATTGCAAAGATCTGTTTACTCCTTTTCTCCCATTACACTGTGAGCTCCTTGAGAGCAAGAACTGTGTCCCTAGAACCTAAAACATACTTAGCACCCAGTTACTAAATACTTATGGAATTAATGGAAAAGAATATTATCTTTTTAGAAAAACAATATACATTGGAATTTCTAAATAAAATTTTTATTGTCGAAAATTTGGAAAATACAACAATTTACCAAGAAGGAAGTTAAAATCATTTGTAATTCCCTGATTCTGAGGTAGCCCCTTTTAGTTTTTGCATTAATTTTTGAGAACGGGGATACTCTGTAAAAAGGAGAATGTAGGAGCTTTCTGACAACAATGACTCTTGCATAGAGAATGGACTTAAAAGACCAATTAGATGAGGGTTCAAGCTCTGGGCATAAAATGACAAGTGTACGGACGGGGTTACGAGAGAAAGAAGCCATGAGATTCACGGGATAAGTAGGAGGCGCGGTGGCAGGACCTAGAAATGGATTCGAGGTGGCAGGGAGTGGGAAGCCGAGCAGAGGGACACTGTCTGCTGACCTAAAGGTTAATAACTGTTAAGTAAATGGAATATTTTGAGATTGGATGAATGGAGATGTCGTGCACTCATGGATTCCTTCATCAGCTATTCCTCTGGCACCTGTTCTGCTCCAGGCACTGATGGGGAGTGGATAGGACCGCGGCCACTGTAGAGTCCGAGCGGCCATGGCGCAGAAGCCGCCTGGCCCATCCTTGGGTCAGCTGCGCCGGAACCTCTGGACTGTGCAGCACAGCAACTGTCCTCAGCGAAGTCGAGAAGGCAGCGCGAGAGCAGACGTCCTGCCCACAGGACAACGCTTGTGGACTCTGCAGTAGACTCAGTCGTCGATCAGTAGGGAACAGAGGAGCATAGCGTGCTCGCAACCACAGCACTTTTTCCCCTGCAACTCGTGTAATTGCCCCCCTTTCTCTCCCTCACAGAAACCCCTTGCTTTCATCCTGCAGTGGGACACCACTGGGTTTCCATCGGAGTGCAGCCACATCAGGTGAGCACCACAGCTCGCCGCTGCCCGTCCTCTAGCTTCGGCTCCGCGGCCACCACGTGGTCCTGCCAGAGGTAACTGGCAGATTTCGGCTGGGAGAGCAATCGAGGAAAGTTAAAAAGTCCTTTACAGAATTTTCTAAAAGCAGATAATTCCTTTAATTCCAAACACAGGCATATATGTTCAGGGCTGCCACACAAGTTGTGAGCCAGTGTCTTTTTGGCCGGTGAAGAAAGAAGACAGTTGCTTCAGACAGAGGTATAAAATCCCCCCATGTTATGCAATGGCTAGTTTTTGGTTGGTGCCAGATGTGAACGGGCCACATTCCTTCATGATGAAAATTGGGAATTAGTCTCCCTCTGAAGAGACATCCTCTAATAAAAAATTCCGTTAATAGTCAATAGCTAGAAAAACCACAGAAAATTTCGGAAACTCCTGAAGAAAAAAAAAATAAACTAAATAAATAAAATGGCCCATTTGTGTAACACTGGTTACACATATGTTCACTTTCTGAAAATACTCTGAGATCGATAATTTGAAATTTATAATTTGGACTCTTTTTGTGTGTATATTATAGAACGGTACAAATTTTATCTGAAAGCAAAATTGCTCCAGATACAACATCTTCTAAAAAAACCAAGAACAAAACAAACGAGGAAAATCATTTTCTGTTTCTCTGATGAGGAGAATGGTTGCTGCCTGAGGACAGGCCACTGGTGTCGGCTGTGAGGAGCGCTTTCCCGGCTTCTGACTCTGGAGTCAGTGAATGTGGATGTGTCACGTTCCAGTTCCGCCTTCTTCACTAGCTGGTTGGCCACTGGCAGAGTATTCAAACTCTCCAAGTTTCAGGGAACTCCTCTGCAAAATGGGAGTACCATCGACGTTGCAGAGTCATTAGGCATATGAACAACGTGATGTGTGTGCAGGGTCTGATCCGGTGCACAAATGTTCTGTCCTCACTTTCTCCAGCAACGTTCCTCTTTCACACTTTCCCAGACGTTCCCAGGTCTGCGCGTCGAGTGAAGTCCAAGGGAGATGCTACTGGGACAAATACGCCAAAGACAGGAAAGCCGGGGAGGCTCCAGGAGGGGCCAAGGCCAGCCAGGCCCTGGCGCTCATGAGTAACGAGGAAAATGTGAAGGGATCCCTGTCATTACTGAAACCCAGCCAGACACTGCTGCCGGGGTGCCAACGACAACAAGGAAAGCTGACATTATAGTATTTGCTCACTGTGCAGATTTTCCACACAGAAAAATATGGGGATTAAGTCAAAAAACAGCAATACGATCTATCAAAACAGTGGATTTTCCCATGGTGTGAGTAGAGCAGGGAATTTGGGGTTACTTTTTGGTGCCAGGCCTTACAGGAATGCTGGGTTGACTCATTAAAATCCAATCAATGGCTATTTTTATGTGTGTCATCTTCTGACATGGGGTTTTGGGGAACTGAGATAGTTCCCAGTGACATTCCCCATGTGACATTAACTTGTTTTTCTTGCAATGGTTTTCCCTGAGTTTTCCATTCTCTTGCATTTGGTGCCTGAGGTAACCTGATCAAGGTTCACCTAGTAATAGAATTTGCACAGTCATTAGCTCTAAAACTTTCCTGGGTTCCTCCCTTCCTTCCTTGGGGACCCATCCTGGCCTTCATCCTCTCTGCTCTTCCGTGCCTTCTTGACATCGCATTTGCCTTGGCCTGAGGCTGCAGATTGGTGGACTTGCACAGTGACCTTAGGGATGGCTTCCTTATCATACGTAACGGGTTCAGTGTTCCCCACTGATAGCTTATCTCCTTGGGATGAGGAGGTTGTAGTTTCCATGAATACTGTGCCACCATAGACCCATGCTGCTTGTATTTTTCCTTTATGTGTTTCTTATGTAAGGGCCACTTCGGCATCTCTATTATTTTAAATAAAAGTGACTTAAGAGCCAGCCTGGGCAGGAAGGACACTGAGACTGTCCTCTGTCCCCTTGAAAGCAGGAGATAAACGTCCAGGTGAAAGGTGCCCTCCTTGTGCCAGGAGGTAAAGACCCATCCTTATCACCAGAGATGGGACATTTGGAGCCCAGAAGGCCATGTCCACAACCCTCGTGACTTTTTGCTAATGTACTCACTCTGCCGGCCCAAGTCTGTTTACAATTCCTTAGTGACTGAAGCTCCCAAAGTTCAGTTTCCTTTGTCCTGTCGATGCCTCACATATTTATGGGCTCTTTGTCTCAAAAACTGCCCACCTTGGTCATTTCTTCAGGTCTCAATATCATAACAAGGACTCTGTGTGCACGTAATAAACTTTGGGCTTTTTTTCTCCTGTTAATTTGTCTCATGTAAATTTAATTCTTAGTCCAGCTGGAAGAGCTTGAAAGTCAGAGGAAGAATTTTTCCTTCCCTTCACGTCAATATAAAGTAACGATCAATTCCATCAATGACTTAAACAGAGGAAATTTGTAAGGAAATTTAAAATTATGTATTGCTTAAATGCAAAAGATACTCCAAAGGTGATACCATATATGTCATTGGGTGGTAAGGTTCCAGCCTCAGCTCAGTAGAACACCTGACCTTGTCTAACCCCAGTGCCTTACAGCCTAGGGCTGGCCTTTACCTCTTTAGGGACACATGAAGGGGAAACAGATATAGGGAAGTCTGACTCCCTAACCTCAGCATCTCCAGCCCATTTGTTCATTGTCACCACAGAAACAGGGGCTGGTGCTCAGGAAGCCTCCTGCTGTCTCACCCATCAGCCTGAGCAAATGATACAACTGTTTTCCTGTCCTGCAGGTGGGGACCGGGGAGTGAAGGCAGTAGCTCTTGGCTGGGCTTTGGGACTGATTTTTGCCATTAGAACTCCAGCCAAGGGGTGCCTGGGTGGCTCTGTCATTAAGCGTCTGCCTTTGGCTCAGGTCATGATCCCAGGGTCCTGGGATCGAGCCCACATCGGGCTCCCTGCTCAGCGGGGAGCCTGCTTCTCCCTCTGCCTGCTGCTCCCCCTGCTTGTGCGTGCTCTCTTTGGCTCTCTCTCTATATCAAATAAAAGAAAAAAAAACAAAAAACAAAACAAAACTAGCGAAGAGGCAAGCACAAACAGTGTAGGGAATTCAGATTGCATGCATCTATGGGGGAGGAAAAATTTCAGTTCTTCTAACTGGACTAAGAATCAGATTGACATGAGACAGATTCACAGGAGAAAATAAAATTTAATTTCTATGTGTGGGGAACCCCACAGACATGAGATTCGAAAGGCAGTCAGTCATCCTTGAAAGGCAGCAGGGGAGAGGGGGCGGGGACTTCAAAGGGAAGGAACAAAATTCACAGGAAGGTGAAAACAAGTAAGTGTTGAGTAACACACGTTTGCTGGGCTCTCAGAAACAATGGGACAAAGAGAGGACTTTGAACAAACAGGCCTTGCTGGGTTCCTCCCTGTCCACTGTAAGCTGTTCATATCACAATGCAGTTCTCTCTCTTCCTGGAGCAGGCCCTCTATAAATTCTTTTAGACAGTTAGGGGAAGGTAAAGTTTCTTCCTGAGTCTTTGGGGCCTTGATTGTTTTCAGCTGAAAATCATTACACCCATTCTCTCTATAAAAACGAGAGCCGAGATAACCTGAACAATGTCAGGTGGCAAGTTCACTAGAATAAAGGGAGGTGTAAGTGATAAGCACTTATATCAGGTTGCATGGAAGGCAGCCATCACCTGCTAGAAGCCTTCAAGTTTCCACAAGCTGGGATGCGTATGTCCAGTGGCCTGGGAAGTACGTTGCGTTTCTACAGAGGAGGGTGTGGGCACCCCCTTCTCAGCTGCCTGGCCGTTCTGTGCTGAGGCCATCATCTGTTCCAGGCCACCATCACAAGGAAGAGGTCTGGAGACTTGGGGATGATTATGACCATGACAGAATCATCTTCACTGTGCAGGACTTTTCTCAGTTTCGGGAATTCTAAAACTGGTTCTTGTCTTTAGCTCAAAAGAATTTTTAGGGCGCCTGGGTGGCTTGGATAGTTAAGCATCTGCCTTCAGCTCAGGTCATGATCACAGGGTCCTGAGATCGGGGGTCCCACATCTGGGGACCAGGGTCCCACATCTGGCTCCCTGCTCCTTGGGGAGCCTGCTTCTCCCTCTGCCCCTCCTCTCTCTCTCCGTCTCTCTCTCTCTGTCTCTCATGAATAAATAAAATCTAAGAAAAAATAATTTTTATGCCAAAGAGACATATTTGGGGATAAATATTCCAGTTTCCTTCAGTGTATCAGGCTCCAGGATAGAAGTCAGAATGAGAACAATGGGCTCAGTCCCAAATGCAGAGGCAGGAAACACAGAGCCTGCTAGAGACTAGAGGAGGGCTTGAAGCAAAGGTGTGGGCTTCGTGGGAGTTGTGTTTGCAGAACACACCTGTGCATGGGCTCTGACAGACCAGCTGCCCTGGGACGGATGGCAAGCAGGATCAGAGTCTTTCCAGAAGCAGACAAGAACTTGACTAGACACATAGGGAGCTCTCTGAACTTCCTTGACTTATGCCTAAAACACGGTTGTTTAGACATTGTTGTCACTCACTAGGAGATATTTTCCATTTGTGAAATGAATTCTAAGCATGATTCATGCTTCCTTGCAAGGCTTAGTAATCATCTGATGGAGTTGGTGTTAGAAAGGAGGAAGTTCCTTGCTGTCTCCACAGAGTGGATCTTTTTAGGGGCACCTCGGGTTGGAAATCCCAAGAGCCTGTTATTCATAGTGAAACTGAGATGTGAAACCTGAGTTCTTGAATTTTCGTGGTGCTAAGGAAGAGCCTCTCTCCTTTATCTGTATTTGTCTCAGACGCATTAGGTAGCCATCCTGCACAGAGAGCATCCCACTTCCAATTTCGTGAAGCCGTGCCCAGGTGGCTTCATTCGGTCACATGTGTGTGTATATGCATGCTTCCTTCTTTACGCTTTCCCTTCCCTAGATGCCCTACTTCTCTTCCTCTGTATGGGCCCATGTGATTCTCCAGCAGGGCCCCACACAGTTTACTTTTGGTCAAGACCCTGGCATATCCCAGTGGAAGAGCTCTAGCCCAAAAACTGATCTCCCTTGCAAGCTAGTGGTGCTGATTCCGAGTCTTCCAGTAAAGCCTAGTTATGACTGCACTTTTTTCCAGTGGAGAGACTTAGGTCAATATTTTGAAGTTGTTTATGTCTTTTAGAGTGCTCTATGGCAATGAAAATGTCCATGATATTGGTAGCTCTTTAAGGCGTCATCAAACATTACCTGGTAGAAAAATTTGTTGAAAGGCAGCTGAGAGTGAGAGGCTTCTGGGGGCTCTAATTTTTTTGGATGGAAATGGCAGTGGCGTTTAAATATTGGGGTGGGCAGGCATTTAAATATTTAATGTTTGCCTTAGATCACCCCTGATTTAAGGACAAGCATATCAAAGGGACTACTTGCTACAGAAATGTGAGCACATGCCTGCACTAGGTCCAGCGATGTCCCCTCCATGTTTTTATTTCAATTCCTTTAAAATCAAACACCCATTTATGGACTGCTTTGTAATACTATCCCTTTGTGTTCTCTGAAGGCTAAAAAAGGGTCCACGATGATTGCCAATTTATAAAATGCATACACTTTCTGGAAAAGTTAGATAAAACATTTAGAAAATTATACTTAAAATATATGAATAGTGATAATGATGATGCTGATGGTGCTGGCGATGATACAGCCCAGCTGCTATGTAGAAAGGACCGTGTTAAGTAGCCTGTATATGTAACATGTAGGAATCTCAGTCCTGCTGTGCCAGATATGATGCATTTTTAAAACATTTAACCTCAAATCTGAGCTTCCATCTCAATGGGCTTATAGGAAACTCGACTTCAATCGTGCGCACATTCCATGTCCTCCGTATTGATCCGCCGAGCCTGCATGTTCTTTCACTTCTGCCGCCTGTTGCTTCTGTGGCAGGCCCCATCCATCTTTCCTCAAACCATCGCCATTTCAGTGGATTTAGGTTCTTGGAAAGAAGCCAGAATGAGAATAATATGCTCAGCATCACAGATGTTGAGGCGAGAACCACAGAGTTGCCTAGCTGCTTGAGCGGAGCTTGAAGGAAAGGAAAGAAATACAGGAAAAAATAATGTGGTTTAAAAATTATCTCATCTCACTCTGGAAGAGAACTTGTGTGCATTCTCTCTAGTCTGTTCTCTGTCCATTGATTTGTTTTCTCTCTGAGTTGATCTAACCCACAAATACAGCTGGTCAATCCTTTGTGAGAATGCCACTACTTTTTACTGACACAGAGTTCAACAGATTTGCCTTCTGTGGTCTAAATACTATGTATGGAATCTGGGTCTCTTGGCTTTACAACCATCTTCCAGAGTCTGTGCCCTGGATCAGTCCCCTGTGAGCTGCCATGTCGGACCAGGCAAAACTGGTCTCATTAGTCAGTTACTGACCCAGCCCCAGGGTACATGCCACCACAGGCCATCCATTCTCAATTGGGGCAATATCATCCCCAAGTGGGTGAAAATTGGTCACTGGGGGCAAAAAAAATCTTATTCTTTATGTATAAAGGATGGATAACTATAGAGCATATAAACAAGTACATAATATGTCTCTGGTATTAAAACTTCATGGGAGAAGATCTAAAATGTCTGTTTCTTGGGGGCAATAAAGAAAGAAGTGTTGGGAGACATTGCTGTAGGTGTTAGAAAAGGAAGAGAACCAACATCCATGGACAGGCTGTCAAGGTGCCAGGTGGAGTGCCGAGCAGTTTCGTGCATTGTCTTATTTAATCCTCCAAACAGTTGTTTATGGAGGAGGAAGCTGAACTTACACGACTTGCCCAAAGCCACAGTTTTGTAGGTAGCATAGTTGAGGTTTGAGGCCAAGTTTCTTTCCAAAGCCTGGCTCTTCTCGTTAAACCAGGCTGCAATCAAAATTGGAGTGGACATATCTGCATCCTTATATCCACCTCTACGTGTTGACCTTGTTGTTGGAGAGCAGGAACAGGGAAATCAACAGTTGACTAACAACACATATGTGTATCCATCACACTGCATCTCCTTCGTGATGTGCGCATAGGATGTCGGCTTCCTGCTGCATATCATGTCTTAGTTTATTGTTTGAAGGGGAGCCACTTGCTGGGGGAAGAAAAGAGGCCACAGAGAGAAACCATGGTGACTTGTACATTCCCTGTTTTTCTCCCTCCACTTCCTTTCTGCACCCCATGGGAACGTCCTCACTTCTGAACCAGACACACTCCAGCTTTCTCACCAGCACTCTGCAACTTCCCTTGTGGGGTTAGTGAACTTCGCGATACAGTTTGGGGCCGAGTCCCGGTTTGAAAGGCAGCAGATTTCTAATCAGTTACTCTGATATTCCCTTATGAACAGCTAAGTAGCAGCTCCATGTTGGGTCAAGTTCCAGGTCATTCTGGAAGAAGGTAGAGGGGACTCAATGAGTGGTCCCCACCATCAACATCCGCTCTTCTGTGGGCTGTTTGTGATTCTGTGCTGGGTGGATGTAGATGCATTTGTGGTTGAACACTGTTATTGAGGTTGACTTTTCTCCTCTGTGGAAAAAGTTAGCTGGTCTAACCCAACCATGGCATGACCAACATTCAGGGACAGAGGTAAGAGGAGAAGGCAAAGAATGAACTTTTATTGAGGTCCTGTCATATGAAGGTAGGTGCTTTTAATGGATTGGGTCATTTATTCTTTACAAAATCTTAATATTATCCCCATTTTACATATAAAGAAAATGAAGCATGGAAAAATTAGCCTAAGTGCACACAACTGGTGAGGGTGACTCTTGACATGTACTTCAGGGGTGCTCTGGGCCAATTCCTAGGGAGCTCGGGCAGCAAATCCACCTTAGCAGCAGGGCACTGTCTGGGCCGGGGCTGGGAGGAAGTGCACAGAGGTGATTCTCCAGAGAGCGGCCCAGGACGGCCGCCCCCGGGCATCCAGACTCACTTACAGCATTTCAGGACTGCGTGCCTCCTGCTGGCCCCCACACAGCCTAGGGGACAGTCTGGCTTTCACTGAGAAGATTGAGTATCACGGTGTCATTGGTGTAGTGTTCGCAGTAGTAAGATACCCATAGGAAGACCGAAATCTGAAGAAAAATCAAAGTGATGTGTGACAAAATGATATGTGTTGTAGCAACAAGGCAGGACAGAGTCAGGAGGCCTCCCAGATGTCTCCTTAGGCAATTCACTTCCTTTTTCTGGACTCCCAATTCTTTATCCATAAAAGGAGAGAGTTAACTGGCTGAAATTTTCTTCCTACATGAACAGATTATTGGTGGAAGCGTCAGATAGTGGATTTCTTTGTATATTTGGGGAACATTTCTCCTCTCTGGTCCTTGCCAATGACCATGTTCCATTTGCCTCTAGATCCTCAAGGATGATACCCCAAATAGTTGAAGGTGATTCTATCAGGGAGATGCCTCAGAAGGTCCTGGTGTCTGGCTCAGGAAGGAAACAATGTGCTTTAGAATCTGCCTTTTACTAAGGAAGGTCTTATCAGCAAGTAGTCCCTGTCATGAGGGTCTTTGACCTCGGCCACTTTCTGTGCCTTCATAGACATGTTCTTCTTCACAGCGAGCACTGCGAGGGACCCCTTGATTCTGATTTCCATCAGTGTGTCCCCTGGAAGCCAGTCTGGGCCTGGATCATAATCTTGTAGCTCCTTCAAACATAGGAGAGAGGTCTGGGCACGTAGGTGATCGCCATTCTCATCCCCATTATCAACCTCTTCTAAATATCTTACCTAAGAGAGCCATAAAGGAAGAAGGAGAGCAAGTCACTGAAGACCTGTAAGGTGTGTCAGGCTTTAGGCTAAGTACTCTTCCCTATAATTTAATGTAATCCTGGTAACAACTCTTGAGGTACCTGCTATTTTTATTCCAATTTCACAAGTGGAGAGATTAAGTCTTACGGAGATTAATGATTGTGAAAGATGGTAAAATGAGCTAAGATTCTCAGGCTCGTTGACTTTACCCCCAGAACCTAAGCTCATAGCTGCTGCGATGTTCTGTGGTTGCCCGATGGCCCTTCTCCCTCATACTCAACCCATGTGGGGCATTTGGCAAGCCAAGACCAGAGACCATTAAAATTTGGGTATAGTTTTGTTTTTGTTTTTTTAGAAACCTTCCAGGGAGGACATTTTTTCCCCTTCCTTTGTAGTTTGTGCAGCTTTTGCCTTTATATCTTACATCCTACACTTTCCAGATTTCCTGCAAGTCTTCCCCAAACCAGACTGGTTTCTGCTAGGAGTAAGACCGGTTCTTGCTTTTGGTGTGGTTTAGGAGCACAACTTCTGTCTAACAAAGGCTCCCACAAAGAAAGCTAACTACTGATGTGCTATAGACCCTATTCTCCAACAAAATTCATCCATGCATATGTCTCGAGCACCTACTCACCTCAAGGCGGTTTCAGGCACAGAAATACAGTGGTGAACAAGGCGGACAGAGCCCACCCACACAGACAACATTCTGATGGTGGAGAACCAGCCCCTCCCAGATTTCCTGATAAATCCCATTTTCTCCTGCTCTCTAGCCAAACAACCATGCTCCTCTTATGGTTCTTGAGTTAAATTCAGTATCTGACAGAATTACCTTACAATACTACGTGATCTTCCCCTTCACGGATCCTAGAGCCACACTGGTTATAACTGCAAATCATGTGACTCTCCTTTTGGGCCAAGAAAAGCAAATGAATATTCTTGAGCATGTACCGTACATGCGTGCATTTATAATACATGGTCTCATCTCATCATCACAAAAGCTTAAGGAGGCAAAGATCATTATCCTTGTTTTCAAAGGAAATATCTGAAGATCCTAGAGGTCAAATCACAGAGCTTGAAAAGGGCTGATTGCAGGTAGGATATTAGCTACAGTGCTCGTGCAGGTGCCCCTTGTTTTCCTGGAGCGCCCACGTCAGGGAGAGGCTGGAAAGCAGCTAGCAGTTCCTGGGCCCAGGAGGTGGGTCACAGCAGTGACTGAATCCTAACCCGCCACCCTGGGACTCCTCCACCATCAGCCTGTCCACACAGAATGGGGAGGCAGCCCCAAGCTCTCATGTCTGCCTGCATGGTTTATGCCTGGGTTCTCAGATGTTTCTGTCTCCAAGCATTTTCCACCAACTGACAGGCAGATCCTGTGTGAACGGAGCAACCAGGACAAGGGAAAAGGAAGCTGGGCGGACACGAAGGTAGATTGCAGAGGCAAACCTTCCCTATCTTTCACAGTTGAAGTGTTGACCTTGGGCTGCCCACTCTAGCCTATTAGGCAGGTACAGGAATTGGCCTCTGGAATCTGTACCCAGGTACGCAGTCGGGATCAGGCTTGAGTTAGAAGCAGGATCTAAGCCTGCACAGCACATACAGCAGACGTCAAAGCATCGTGATGTTATAGATTTTCCTTGTTAAACACCAAGTCTCTATATATCACAGTTCTCTAGGGAGCTAGAGTCAGCCTGGAAAGGATTCTTCTAGTTCAGCAAAAGGATTTCATTCATCTGACTTTTTAAATTTTGTTCCTTAAAAAAGCCTGTTTTACCTATAGTAAATATAAAGAAATTATTACAGTAAAAATTCAGATGCTGAACTTTCTAAACATACATCTGTAATTATTGTAACATTTTAGGTGTGTAGTGTTTCTCATATAATGCATTATTTTGGAGGGCTTATTTATTTTGGGGAATATGCCCTGAGTTGTATGAGTGATGAGTTCGGTGCTAATGGACCCATTGTTGGTCTTAGAAAAAGATCTGTGCTTGTGTTTGCGTGTTTTTGAGATAAGTCAAGGGATGATATCAGCTGTGAGTCACTCGAAGGATTTCATATTCACAGAACAAGACCTAAGGGTTATATAAGTAGGAACATTTGAGGAACTTTGCACTGAGAAGGAACCGGGTAAGTTGGGTTGAGCCATTCACAAGTTTAGAATGAAGTTTCTTCTGTTGGTGCTGACCCTGCAGGTCACTGCTTCAGGGATGGTTCTTCTGACCAACTCTTCAAGCTCCAAAGAAAATGATGTGCTATTTGGTCAAGTAAGTATTGACCCCATATATCTACCCAGCCTGATTTCTGTCTTTAAAATGTATTGCGTTGACTAGTTTTATCTTGAAAAGTACTAGTTGAAAAAGAGTTTAGGAGACTACTTGCTTTTAGCACTGTATTTTTCTTTGCCAAAGAGGATGTAGGAAAGTGGTGTTGTTTTTGAAGGAGTGTTATAAAACTCTCCTATTGACACTGTCCTACAGGTCACTGCTTCTGGAACTGTTCCATTGGTGAACTCTACCGACTCTGAAAATAATGTGACATATGCCCAAGTAAGTATTGACACCAGAGTATTTATCCAGCCTGATTTTTGTCTCTAAAATTTGTTGCATTGGGGGCACCTGGGTGGCTCAGTTGGTTAAGCGTCTGCCTTCAGCTCAGGTCATGATCTCAGGGTCCTGGGATCAAGCCCCAAGTCACACTCCCTGCTTGGAGGAGGGTCTGCTTTTCCCTCTCCCTCTGCCCCTCCTCCCTGCTTATGTTCTCTCTCTCAAATAAATAAAATCTTTAAAAAATATTTGTTGCATTGACCAGTTCTGTCTTGAAAAGTACTAGTTGAAAACTGGTTTAAGAGGCTATTTGCTTTAAACACTGTATTTTTCTCTGCCAAAGATGAATGTAGGAAAGGTATTGGTTTTGAAAAAGTGTTATAAAATTGGTGGATGAATTTGTTCCTTTTACTAAAAAGCCTTTACTAAATAGCTTTGGCCGAGGAGAGTTAGTTCAAAATAATTAGAGTTCAACTTCTGTTCAGTATTTTACAATAATCATTTAATGCCATTTAATGATCTGAGATTTGAGCAATGGCTTGATTATGTAACCACTTCAGCCTGCCATGATGAATCAAGAATACTTTTTACTGTCTGGCATCCCAGATATTTCTTCATGAGTATGTTTTAAAAATAGTTTTCTCCTCCCCATTTCTTTCTTTTCCCTAATCATATGAGTTTGGATGATATCCCCATTCTCTAAGACTCTTTTAACTTTGCATTTGCCATAGTTGTCCATTGTGTTGAGCTTTGGATTTTTAAGCAGGAAAATATTATCCCAACTTAAATTAATAATTTATGCATCCTGACAATAAAGGTTTCACTGCTTACTTGATGCCATGATGTGCCAGATGGTGAAATAGATTTTAAAGAATAGAAATAAGTTCAAAGAGGTAGACACACAAAGGTGTTTCTAGTGACCTTCCGGCAATCAGTATTGCTAAAAGTTTGTGACTCACCTTGAAAGCACAAAGAGTTAAGATTTTTTTTCTCATTATAATTAATTGTCTGGTGCCTGGTTCAGAAGCACCAATGTGCAGCTGAGTCAACTATACAGAGCTCCATCAGAAATCCCTCCATGTCCAACTAAGTGTATTTTTTCCAGAGGTACCTGGAAAACTTTTACGGTTTCGTGATGGACAGAATTCCAACGACAAAAATGAAAGTCAATAGGGACTTCATGGAGGATAAAATTCAGGAAATGCAGCAGTTCTTGGGGCTGAAAGTGACTGGGAAACTGGACTCATCTACTCTGGACATGATGCACATGCCCCGATGTGGAGTACCTGATGTTCATCACTTCAGGACGATGCCAGGGAGACCAGTATGGAAGAAACGTTTAATTACCTACAGGTAACATCATAGCTATAGACTTTTCTACCTTCCCTTAGGTCTGACTTCTGGAAACCTGAACCATTTAGATAGAGCCCTAAGTCTGGAGATAGATAAGAAGCCTCCCTCAGTTGTTGGCACTCTCCCTGTGTTAAAATTCATTCTTTCTGGAAGGGGGGATTTTTTCACTCAAGGTGGAGTTGTTTGTCAGCCCAGAGCACGGTAGAAAGGCTGCAAATAAAAGGAGAATGAAGCTAAATCTATAATAAATAAGAGACAAGGGAACATTTTATAGGACAGGCAAGATAGATAAATGCAGAGGCCTGGGAGCAGGGGCAAAAGATTTTATTTATTTATTTGAGAGAGAGAGAGAGCAATTTAGCTTTCAAAAAGCTAAATTATTTATGAAAATTATAACTTAGAGTGCTCACTCTCAGCCTAATTTTGACCCAGTAAATTAAGTGAACAGTTCACTCAGTGGTTGCTGAATTTTTATCACAATGTTGGATGATGGAGGTGCTGTTTGGATACAGAGATGAAGAAGACACAGTCCCACCCTGGAAGAGTGCATAATCTCGTGGGAAACAGATTACATGCAGAAGCCCGTGATTTTGAGATAAGGACCAGTGATGGTCTTTTGTGCAAAACATATGGGAATTAAAAATAGGAGAAAGCCAGGTTTATTGTCAAATTGTCAATGCATGTCAGTCCTTCACAAAAAACCCCATAAATCATAAATGAGAAGAAATCCAGTTAGATTCTGTTTAAGGAGGAAGCTGTCCAAGGACACGTGTTTCTGTAGCTAATGATGCAGGTTTTTGTTATCTGGACTATCGATTTACGAAATGATTCATTCTCCACCAATGCAGGCAAAAATGAAGTGTTGCAATAAGACAGAATTAACACATGGTTTCCACATATTTTTCTCTCTCTTTTTTGTTTTGCTGATAAAGAATCAAAAATTACACTCCTGACATGCGCCCTGCAGATGTTGACTATGCCATCCAGAAGGCTTTTCAAGTATGGAGTGATGTGACCCCCTTAAAATTCAGAAAGATTAATTCAGGAGAGGCTGACATTATGATACTTTTTGCATCTGGAGGTAAAGAACGTGGACTTATTTTATCTATATCATTGGCATGACCTATAGCATATAAGGAAGGACTAATTTTCTTTCCTTTTCCAAAGCTCATGGAGACTACACCCCTTTCGATGGTAGAGGTGGAGTCATAGCCCATGCTTTCGGACCTGGAACCGGGATTGGGGGAGACACACATTTTGATGAGGCTGAAATCTGGACTAAAAACTACAAAGGTAAGAAGCAAAAAACAAAACAAAAAACAAACAAAAAGAAAAAACAAAAACCACACATGAAAAACCCTTTACAAATTCTAAATTATGTCCCAATTTTGAAAGGCTGCATTCTGAGAAACAATTGTAGGATGGAAAAACTCATTCTGATTATAATTGTGTCACTAAATAAAATGTAACATTCTGTCTCAATTTCACCCTCTATAAATTGAGGATATTGGACTACATTATCTTAAAGATCAGGTTTAAGAATTTGAAGATGAGCTAGTTCATTAGTGTGAACTCAGGAACCTTAAAGGCCATAGCTTAGAAAGGTAAAAACTGATTTAGGCAGTCAGTTTTTGACAGGGCAGTCCGTAAACTCAAGCAAACACAGACGCTAACTCTGGTTATACCAGCCGTCCTAGGGTGGGGTGGTCATCTGCATGATCCATTATATGTTGACAATTTCTTAGATTTATAGTGACACAGAAAGATGAAGTTATATTATAGAAAACTTAGAAATCCTTGTAGTAAAACACAAGGTTATATGGTCATATGGTCTCTTGAGGTTCTGGGATAGGAATTACAGAACGCTCAGCTGATCATTTGACAATGCCTTCGCTGTATTTACAGAGGAGGCTGTAATTCACCATCCCTCTCAGACAGCTGGGGGAGAGAAATAAACAGTCTCCCCTGTTTGAAGGAATCACTACCCATTGGAAAATTCAAACCCTCATATCACAAGCCTTCCTAATATTTCTAGGGGAAGTCTAGATTATATGACTGACTCATATGGAAAGTAAATGGAGAGAAAGTCTTCAAGAATAGGTTCTACTGAGCACACCATCTCTCTGGCTGATATTGCATGCCTCAGATGGCAGTGTTTTCATAGACCAGAAAGGCTGTTTGTTTTAGTCTAACACGTGACCCAAGGCTTATTAAATTCTTGATTGAGAAGAGGAGTTCTGCATTGTCAAAAGACAACGGATATAGCATTAGGTCCCAATTGAGCTTCAAAGCCTCAGCTGGTCATGTTAAATTTGTCTGAATTTCATCCAAGGTTATTTTGGGTGTATACTCTTTTCATCCAACATGGTGGACTTGGAATGTTTTAGAATTCTAAAGGATTTTAGAAAAATAATTTAGTACAGATCTTTACAGAGAGAGGAAGTTCAGGGCAGGAGGCTGTTAGCAGCCAGCTCGTGGGAAAGATGGGGCAGAGCGTGTATTTCCTAGTTCTCTTCTTTCAACCCAGTGTGTACTTCCTACCGGTCCGTGTTACCTTGTTTTTATATGGCGCAATTCTGTGCTTTCAAAAAACTAAATTATTTATGAAAATTATAACTTAGAGTGCTCAATCTCAGCCTAATTTTGACCCAGTGAATTAAGTGAACAGTTCACTCAGTGGTTGCTGAATTTCTGTCACAGCGTTGGGTGATGGAGGTGCTGTTTGGATACAGAAACAAAGAAGACACAATCCCATCCTGGAAGAGTGCATAATCTCGTGGGAAACAGAGTACATGCAGAAGCCCATGATTTTGAGATAAGGACCAGTGATGGTCTTTTGTGCAAAGCATCATGGGAGTTGAAAATAGGAGAAATCCAGGGTTAGATCAAATTGTGATAGGTTGGGACATTTGAAGTGTGGAGACATTTTTGTTGTCAAAATTGGAGGGGGGTTGCTACTTGAATTTGAGTGTTGAACCCAGAGTTTTCTAAACACCTGTGATGCACAGGACAGTCCTAATCACAAGGAATGACCTGGCCTACAATGTCAACATCAAAAAGCCTTGGGTCAGAGGGAAAGGAGATAAGTCAAGGCTTCCCAATCCTTCTGCCAGATTTCGGTGGTGTCATTGTCCTCCGGATGCAGACATATTTCACTGCTCTTTTCCCCCTTCTTGTTGGTTTCCTCTCAGGCACAAACTTATTCCTCGTTGCTGTTCATGAGCTTGGCCATTCCTTGGGTCTGAGCCATTCCAGTGATCCAAAAGCCATCATGTTCCCTACCTATAGTTACGTTAACCCGAACACCTTTCGCCTCTCTGCTGATGATGTACGTGGCATTCAGTCTCTCTACGGTGAGTTGACTTTCTTTACCATTTTGCCTTACAAAGACACTCATGAATAGTGTCATAGTATCTACATTTGAGTAAAACTTTCATCTCTGTCTTCTGTTTGGAGCCCTGTGAAAACCCTGTGACGGAGGTAGCACACATCTTACCTTCATTTTGCGGAAAAGCACAGGAGACCTAGTATGTTCATGCCGGTGACGGGGGCAGAATCTGAGTCCTCAGTCTTTCTATCCACCACACCATTGTCTTTGAAGAAGGCACAAAGAGAAATAATCTGCCTCGAACAGGAAAACCAGAGTGATCAGATTTTTCTCCTCCATGACATTGCGACCAAATGGGGGAAAGATCTTTATTGGCTGCTTCCTGTGAATGTCATAGGAAGCATAAATTGCTTTTTATGCATTTTTTATCCAGAAAATTAATGTTTTAGAAAGAATGGTTCTTCCCCTTAGCAGCTAAAATGCAGATTTTTTTCTCTAATGTTTCTTGAAATGTATTTTCAGGTCTTCCAGAAAGGCGCCAACCCTCATCAAATCCTGACAGTAGAGAATCAGCCACCTGTGACCCCAACTTGAGTTTTGATGCTGTCACTACAGTGGGAAATAAAATCGTTTTCTTTAAAGACAGGTAAAATCATCTTCATATCTGACCAACATTAAAGGCTCTGTCCTTGGATTTTTAAAATGTTTTGTCAGAGAATGGTGGAAAATGAAGTAGATGAAAATTGAAGAGGGACTCGATTCTGTAGGAAGTAGACAGCTTGAAGGTTTTGAAGGGAGAGAGTGATGTGATTATATTTGTGTTTAATGAGAAGACTGATGGGTAAAAAATGGATTTGTGGTAGGAATCTTGGGTGAGGAAAGATAAGGCAGGAAGTGAAGCCAGACTACTTTAATCACAAGTAAAAATTGTTAAGTCTAGGACTAAAAGTGTGACAGTATCAATTTAAAAGTCTTGATTCTTGATTACAGAGAAAGGAATTCCAGGATAACTTAGAGCACAGATTGAAGCAGATACTGGAAGGGTGGGGTGTGGAGAAGATTAGTATTTGGTAGATGGGACAAATATTCTCCATTTTTTAGATTGAAGAATAATTGACATACAAGATTGTATTAGTTTCAGGTATACAACACAGTAATTTGATATTTATGTATATATTATGAAGTGGTCACCAAAATAAGTCTAGATTCATTTGTTACCATATAGAGTTGTTACAATATCACTGATTCTGTTCCCTGTGCTATACATTTCATGCCTGTGTCTTACTACAGAACTGAAGTCTGTCCCTTCACCTCTGTCAGCCATCAGTTTGTTCTCTATGAGTCTGTTTCTGTTTTGTTTTATTTGTTCATTTGATTTTTTTTTTTTAGATTCCACATTTAAGTGAAATCATATGATGTTTCTTACTCTGTCTGACTTATTTCACTTATCATAATATGCTCTAGGTCCATCCATGTTAGCGCTAATGGCAAGATTTCATTCTCTTTTATGGGTTATATCCCACTGCATACGCACCATGTCTTCTTTATCCATTCATCAATCGATGGACATTTACGTTGCTTCTGTATCTTGGCTATTGTAAATAATGCTGCAATGAGCAGAAGGGTGCATATGTCTTTCCTAATTAGTGTTTTGTTTGATTTGGATAAGTACCTAGAGGTGGAATTGCTGGATCATATGGTATTTCTATAATTGATTTTGTGACGAACCTCCATACCGTTTTCCACAGTGGTTGCACCAGCTTGCATTCCCACCACCAGTGCACAAGGGTTTCCTTCTCTCCACACCCTCACCAACACTCGTTATTTCTTGTCTTTTTGATCCTAGCCATCCTGACAGGTGTCAGGTGGTATCTCATTGTGGTTTTGATTTGCATTTCCTGATGGTTAGTGATATTGAGCATCTTTACATGTATCTGTTGGCTGCCTGTATGTCTTCTCTGGAAAAATATCTATGCAGTTTCTCTGCCTATTTTTTTATCAGATTGTTTAACTTTTTAAAAATATTGAGTTGTTTGAGTTCCTTATATATTTTGGATATGAACCTCTTATTGGGTATATCTCTTGCAAGTATCTTTTCCCATTAGGTTGTTTACCTTATCATTTTGTTAATGGTTTCCTTTGCTGTACAAAAGCTTTTTAGTTTGTTGTAGTCCCACTTGTTTATTTTTGCTTTTGTTGTCCTTGTCTGAGGGGAGGGATCAAAAAAAAAAAAAAAGAAATCTCTAAAGCCAGTGTCAAAGAGTTCATGGCCTATGTTTTCTTCTATAAGTGTTATGGTTTCAAGTTTCTACATTTAAATCTGTAACCCATTTTGACTTTATTTTTGTGTATGGTGTAAGAAAGTTGTCTAGTTTCATTCTTTTGCATATAGCTCTCCTGTTTCCCCAACATCATTTATTGAAGAGACTCTCTTTTCCCTGTTCTTGGCTCCTTTGTGCTAAATTAAGTGACCATATAAGTGTGGGTTTGTTTCTGGGCTCTTTATTCTGTTCTGTTGATCTATGTGACTGTTGTTCTGCTAATACCATATTGTTTTGATTTATTTAGCTGTGTAGTATAGCTTGAAATCTGGGAGCATGTTACCTCCAGCTCTGTTCTTTCTCAAGATTGCTTTGGCTATTTGGGATCTTTTGTGGTTCCATACAGATTTTAGGATTCTTTGTTCTAGTTCTGTGAAAAATCCTATTGGTATTTTCATAGGGATTGTACTGAATCTGTAAGTTGCTTTGGGTAGTATGGATATTTTAATAATATTGCTTCTTGCAGTCCATGAGCATGGTATATATTTCCATTTATTTGTGTCCTCTTCAATTTCTTTCATCAGTGTCTTATAGTTTTCAAAGTCCAGATCTTTCACCACCTTGATAAAATTCATTCCTGGTATTTTATTCTTTTTGATGCAATTATAAATGGGATTGTTTTATTAATTTCTTCTGATAGTTTGTTATTAATATATAGAAATGCAACAGATTTTGTAGGTTGATTTTATATCCTGCATCTTTACTGAGTTAGTTCACTTATTAGTTCTACTAGTTTTTTGGTGGAGTCTTTAGGATTTACTAATTATAGTACCATGTCATCTGCCAATAACGACAGTTTTATTTCTTCCTTTCCAATTTGGATGCCTTTTATTCTTTTCTCACCTAATTTCTATGGCTAGGACTTCTGATACTATACTGCATAAAATGGCAAGAGTGGACCTCCTTGTCTTGTTCCTGATCTTAAAGGAAAAACTTTCAGCTGTTCACCATTGAGTATGAGGTTAGCTGTGGGTTTGCCATATATGGCCTTTATTGTGTGGAGGTGTGGTCCCTCTATAATCATTTTGTTGAGAGTTTTTGTCATGAATGGATGTTAAATTTTGTCAAATACTTTTTCTACATCTATTGAAATGATCATGATTTTTATCCTTCATTTTGTTAATGTGGTATATTACAATGATTTGTGGATATTGAACCATCCTTGCATCCCTGGAATAAATCCCACTTGATAGTGGTATATGATCCTTTTGATGTATTGTTGAATTTGGTTTGCTAATATTTTGTTGAGAATTTTTGCATCCATGTCCATCAGGGATATTGGCCTGCAATTTTTTTTCTTTTTCTTCTTCTTCTTCTTCTTTTTTTTTTTTTACAATGTCTTTGTCTGGTTTTGGTATCAGGGTGATGGTGGCCTTGTGCAATGAGTTTGGGAACATTCTTTCCTCTTATTTTTTTTTGGAATAATTTGGAATAATTTAAGTCTTCTTTAATTATTTGGTATAATTCACCTGTGAAACTGTTTGGTCCTGGATTTTTGTTTGTTGGGAGTTTTTGATTACTGATTCAATTTCATTTCTAATAATGGGTCCATTCAAATTTTCTATTTCTTCCAGATTCAGTCTTAGAAGATTGTATATTTCTGGGAATTTATATCCATTTTTTTTGGTTGTCCAATTTATTCACATGTAATTGTTAATAGTAGTCTTTTATGATCCTTTGTATTTCTGTGGAATCAGTTGTAACTTCTCCTCCATTTCTGAATTTAATTATTTGAGTCCTCTGTCTTTTTTCTTGATAAATCTGGATAAAAGCCTACCAATTTTGTTTATCTTTTGAAAGAACAAGCTCTTAGTTTCATTGATCTTGAAAATATTTTTTTAGTCTTTATTTCATTTATTTCCACTCCAATCTTTATTATTTCCTTCTTGTAACTATCTTTGGCCTTTGTTTGTTCTTTTTCTAGTTCCTCAGGTGTAAGTTCAGATTATTTATTTGAGGGGCACCTGGGTGGCTCAGTCAGTTGGGCATCTGCCTTTGGCTCAGGTCCTGATCCTAGGGTCCTGGGATTGAGCCCTGCATCAGGCTCCCTGTTTATCAGGGAGCCTGCTTCTCCCTCTCCTTCTGCCACTCCCCCTGCTTGTGCTCTCTCACTCTCTGTCTCTCTCCCCGTGTCAAATAAATAGGTAAAATCTTTTTAAAATAAAGATTATTTATTTGAGATTTCTCTTGTTTTATGAGGTAGGCCTGTATCGATATGAAATTCCCTCTTAGAACTTTTTTGCTGCATCCCCAAGATTTTAGAAAGTTATGTTTTCATTTTCATTTGCCCCAAGGTATTTTTATTTTTGATTTCTTCATTTCTTCATTGGATGTTTGGTAGCATGTTATTCAGTCTCTACATTTATAGAGGTTTTTCCAGTTTTCTTCTTGTCATTGATCTCTAGTCTCATTATTCTCCATTCCTGAGATTCAAAAACTGAGACATTTGGGATAAATAACTTCTTTTAGATTACAAAACTAGTAAAGGAATTGTGGGTTCAGGTTAGAACCTAGATCTCTTGATTTCAAGTATCAGGGTATTTTCATATGGTGGATTGCCCATTAAAATTATTGTTATTATAAAAGAATTAATTAAGATCCATTCCTTGTGGTGCTCCTATCAAGACATCCATGGAACAGAATGTGAGGATATTGGAAAAAACCCATTAAGTCATTTCACAGGTCCTTCCCAGTGACCATTTCATGGTTCTTGAGTCTACAGTGATTTTTAACATGTGTTAAATGTTTTTCATCAGATTCTTCTGGTGGAGGTATCCTGAGAGTCCAATGAGCAATGCTAGTTTAATTTCTTCTTTGTGGGCGACCTTACCATCTGGCATTCAAGCTGCTTATGAAGTTGGAGCCAGAAATCAAGTTTTTCTTTTTAAAGGTAACTCTAATGTTTAGTTTGCTACTAGGTCTACTTCAAGGAAGAGAATAAATGAAGGAAATACTACTGATTTTTATAAACATAGAAAAAAGCACTCCAGACTTAATTAATGGTGAGTCTGAACTATGAGCTAAAAATAGTTTAAATACCTAGGTAATGTGCAAAAATTTCAGGAAAAGTTTGTTTAATATAAGATCATAATACTTGTGAAAGAAGTACAGGACCATAGGAGACAAACCATGTTGAAGAACAAGGAGCAGTATGTTTTGGAACTATGGATAAAGAATGAAGTTGTTTGTAGTGAGTCAGTATTTATATTGCTGTTTTTGTATGATTCCAGTGTATCCTCTCTGTTTCTCTTCACAGATGATAAGTACTGGTTAATTAGCGATTGGAGACCACAACCACGCTACCCCAAGAACATACGTTCTTTGGGCTTTCCTGACTTTGTGAAAAAAATTGATGCAGCTGTTTTTAACCCACTTCTTCATAAGACCTACTTCTTTGTAGATAATCAATATTGGAGGTGAGCTTTAATGATTGGTAACATGACTCCTAAAATTCATGAAATGGGCAGGGAATGGGGTTTTCAGTAGGGAGTCTTTCTAATGTAAATTCCCAAGGATCCTTGACCTTCCTAAGAGAAGAATCAAGAGAACATAGATCTGGACTAGTTATTGTCTTCCTAGTTCTGTTCCCTGGACTTTGGGATTCTGATTTGAGATAGCACATAATGTGTTTTTAAAAGGAATACTTTATAAATAAAATGTCACGTCATGAATCACAGTGGAAGGACATTGGAGAACAGGGGCATAGACATACAAGACATAGTGTTTACAGTCTCTTCAGGGAGTGTACTCTTTTTAGACTCCTTTTTATAACCACTGGGCCCAAGGAGACAAATGAGGAAACCATCTTCTGAGTGGCAGTGAATCCTGCAAGGTCTTCACTACAGGAAATTAAACAGTCGGGCTCTCTAAAGCACTGGCAGAGGCATTGTGCAGGAGTGGGGAAAGTTCCTGACCAGAAGTGAGGAACCCTAGGGTCTGAGTCCTGTAGGGGCTTGGAATAAGTCAGTGAACTGTTTAGGTCCTTGGTTTTCTTAACAGTGCAAGGAAAAGTCTTTCAGGAGAGAATAGATGGGTTTTGTGGTTCATGTCATGAAATATCAAGCTCTTCATCATGAAATCCATTTTTTTTTTAATGGAGGTCCTATTGATTATTTCTTTGCTCAGGTATGATGAGAGGAGACGATTCATGGACTCAGGTTATCCCAAATTGATTACCAAACACTTTCCAGGAATTAGACCTACAATTGATGCAGTCTACTATTATAACAGTAAGTAGATTGGGAAGCCATGAAGATACTGGAAATCCCCTTTTAAAACACTGATGATGATAAAGCCTTCGAGGTCAGAGAACAGGGATTCAAACTGGGAAAGAATAGGAGGGCCGTGCAGTTCTCTGTAGGGCTGCAGAGGGAAAACTCATAGCCTGCTTGGTTTAGCATAGATGGGCTCAAAGAATGAGTGGCATAGAACAAGCAGTAGTTCTAGAGTGGTTTAGTGGTTGGGGGCATATGATTGTCGCCACATGCTTGTGCCTGAGTTTCTGGAATGTCTGATCACATGAGGCCACACAGTGTGTACAGATGAGCATGTGGCAAGACTCAGGCAAGCTGGGCTCGCCTACTTTCCTACACCTTGAATCTTTGACCTTCCTTGCAGCCCCTCCCATCCTGCATGGGCTCTTGTGGACTAGGGTAGGGATACGAAACACTTGAGTTTGTTGGCGTTTGTGTCTGGGAATATCTTCAGGCAAGGTCAGCCGAAGCTGTCGGCTAGGCCGAGGCATTTTGTTTTTATCCCCCCCCCCACCATGTGTTTCTTACTCCTCCGTCAGGGCCTCTGTGTGCCCCACCTGTGCCCAATTTCTTCCCTCCCAGATGAGTTCTCCACCTGAAGGGTGGCTTTTCAAAAACAGTCACATCTTCAGAGTCAGCTTTTAAAACCAAACAATCTTCTCAGTGAAATTAATGAAGATATTTAGTGGTGAAATGATGGGCAGTAAACAGATATCCAAGGGCAGGACACCCAGCGCAGGGGCCCGACATTTATATTATCAAATGTCTAATATAGGTCATCTATAAAATTTGGTCTACTATAGATAATCTATAAAAGCACAGATCTGTGTTTTCTTCTTTTTATTTTTAAGAAATGCAAGTGAAGAATTAAACTACTCAATTTGTTTTCATTTTTAGGACACTACTATTTCTTCCAAAGATCTGACATATTTGAATATGATGTCGTATCCCAACGTGTCACCAAAATGCTGAAACAAAATATCAAGTTAGTTTGTTAGGAATGGTATAATTAGTGATGTTGGTCAATTCACTTCAGTTAAATAAGTATTTATTCCATACTTGCGTGACGTGTGTCTTAAAATAAAGTAAAATCTATAGGCCATAGATAAATTATCATATAGACAGGTGACTATACAAACTACATAAGATTTTTTTATTTTGAAAACCCTCCTTGTCAATTTTTACTTGATTCAACTATTAAGCTTGAAAACAGACACTTTTTCAAGGGGCAACAGAATATCTTGCTCCTTGAACATCCCAGAAGTGAGAAATTATCATTATTTCTTTGCTTAACTAACATTAAGCAATGCTTAGTTCCTGTGGCCATTAAATGCCTCAGCAAGTATATCATTTTAATTCTTTTGGAGTAAAAACAGAATATACCAGAAAATGACATTTACTATAAGTAATATATAAGTAAATTATATAATTATGGTGATAATGTTATTTTATTCTCTTGTCAGTGTTGATTTTTCTAAATCTTAAAGTATATACATATATATATATATATTTTCCTTTTGCTCAAATAAAAGCTCTGAAAGAAAGTATTTGGTTTCTGAGAATTTTTTCTTGAAAAAAATGTGTATTTCAAAAATAGTTCTGGACCTACTCCTAAATAAAGCGAGTCTCTACATAACTGTACCAAGTGGTGAATGGGAATATGGCAAAGGGGAAAAAGTTGTATTTGCCTTGGCAGCTTGTCGAAGGCCACATAAATCCCTGGTCTGGAGTCAGGGAAGCGTTCTCCAGACCCTGTGTGACTCCAAGGAGCATGCCCAACATATGATGATGAGCCTGGAGAAAAGAGATGTCATGGGAACTTCCCGTTCTCATATAATTTCCACTACAGCTCAGGCCTCACAACGTGGGCCACGTAATTGCTGTGTGACCTTGACAAGACATTAAATCTCAGCTTCCTTAACTTTAGGAGAAAGCAGTAGTGTTAGCCACCTCATTGATTTATTGAGAGAAAAAATGACACATGATGAGCCCATCACGCTGGTGACTTGGACAGCCTCTACCAGTTTTCAGTGCCTTGACACACATTTTCCTTATTTTCTGGATTGTACGTACACCTGTGAAAGCTCCAATTAAGATGTTATGGGTGTGAGGAATGCTTGGAATTTTCAATTCATTTGCAGACATTTCTGATTGACATTAATCGTTTTGATTAATGGAATGAACTGAGGTCGGAAAATATGAGGATTGGAAAGATTCTAGACAGGGATGGAGTTCTCCGTCCATTCTCAAGTACGTGCTTCTTCAGTTTAATAGTCCTAGCATTGTCTTTGTGAGGCACTGGGTCACGTCATCCTGAGAAGAAATGTTATTTCCCCACAGGAAACTGCATGCTGGATATCCTTCAAAAGAAGAAAGTTCCCCACAGGATTAGCATCAAAAGAAAACAGTGGTATCTGGGTTGAGTTGTCTCGGGCCTTAGGTAATTTGGGGGGGAAGCTGTTTTTCCTAAATGATGACTGCATTGGAATAAAAGCCAAGAGTACGCCCTGCATGGTCTCATCAATGCTCATGAGAAATGCCTCCAAAGATTTACAAGGGAATCAATCCTTCCTCTGTCTACCTCCATTTGCATTATATCTTTACATTTTATTTAACAAATCCTTACAGTGATAACCGTGGACCAGGCACTGTTCTAAGTGATGCACACACACACACACACACACACACACACACACACACACACACACAGAGCTCAGCTAAGTTTCATTGCAAGCATGAGGCAAATGCTATCATTCTCATTTTTCAGAGGAGAAACCAAGACACTGAGAGGTAAACTTACTCGCCCACGGTCACACAGCCTTGTAGCTGCAACTCAAAGCCAGTCAGTTTGACTCTAGAATCTGTTATTAAGCACCACAAAATTCTGCCTCTCAAAATCATAAAGTGGAAAAAAATCAAAGCAAAGACTGCACTCTGTACTGCTTTGTACTTTCACTTGACCTTTCAACAAAAAAGTCTTTAAAATGTCAGAAGGATTCTTTTGTGTGTCCAGTCCAGGGAATATCACCTTGCCTTGGGAAATGTAGTAGAGCTCTCTTGCTAATGTCAGGGAAAAATTATCCAAGACTTGGAAGCTAGAGTGCTGGACATTTGTCTAGTGAATCTTCTGGGGAACAGCTGATTGAGCGTGAGCACCTTTGACTTCGCATCAACCAGGCTATTTTCTAAATCCATAAGGACAGAAATAGTATAAAAATGGCAATAATGCAAATTGTTTCTTCCAACAGCAAAACAAATAAATACAAATAAATGATATGTATTAGAAATATAATTGATTTCTGCCTGGTAGAAGAGACAACTCCAGATGTTACATTTTATTGCCCTATAAGATATCAATGGATTTATGTCATTGGAAAATTCATTTTAGCATTTCTTACTGCATATATGTTTTTCAGATCTTTCCTTAGACCAATTCTTTCATTAGTTAGTGAGTTGGGTAATATCTTTAACATGTTCATCTCATATTTACATAAAAGTCACTTTTAACTTTTTTGAAAATTTTACTTGAGCACTAGTGGACCAACAGGGGAGCACGGAGAGCTGCCCACCTTTTGGGCCATCAGTCGGAGAAGACCACATGCTAGTTTTGAGCAACTCCTCAGGCCAGACAGAACCCAAATCCTCCGAATCCTGTCTACCTCCTACCCTCTAATGGTGTAGTGAAGGGCACTGCCCCTTCTGGTGGTATACAGTTTCCCAGCTTCACTTTTTTTGCCTTTGTTCATTCATTGAAAAGTATTTGTTGAGAATCTGCTGGATTCTAGGCTGTGATAAGCATGAGGGGCCCAAAGAGGACTAAGACAATCTCTGCCTTCAAAGGCACAAAATATGGTAAAAACATAAAAAAGACAGACACATAAACAAGAAGTCACTATGTAATTAAGTGGGTAGACTAAATGAAGTATGTACAAGATAGAATAGTCAGTCAATCTCTGCCAAAGAATTCAGGGGCCACAGGATACTGTGGAAAACAGTATTTATGATGTGTTTTAAAATAGGAGAGATATCTGTCAGGCAGAAAAATGTTAAACTAAAGGGATTAAAGACAGAAGAAGAAACCTCTTCAAAGACCCATAATACACAAAGAGTAGCTTTTTAAAAAGTCGGAGCATACAATATGAAGGAAGGAATGGCAAGAATAAGACACCAGATTATGGACCTTTCCTGTCATGGATTTTACCTTTGTCTCATAAATGATCTGATTTTATTGCTGGGACTTAAGATAGAGAGAAATGATTAAATTGCATATTAGAAGATCTTTTTGTTGGAAGTTTGGGGGTTGACCAGAAGAAATTAAGGCTAGATCCAAAGAAGAACAACTACTATACTATTGCACTAATCCATGCAAGAAACACTGAAAATGTGAGCACCTGTCCTAGGCATAGGTAGGACAAAAGTGATATCAAAATGGGGCTATTATAATAGGTAGAAAGGAGAATAAATAAAGTTTATTACTGCTTTGCATGTGGATTATGACTGAAGAGCAATAATGGAGGATGATATTTTAAGGATCTGGTTTAAGAAATTATCTTGAATAGGGACAGGCAAGAAAAAGCAGGTCATGGAGGAGGGAGTGGTGTGGCTGATGGAATGGAGATAATTCTGTCTGTTGAGTCTGGGAGCCTTAGGACATTCAGGTGGGGATGTCCAATAGGAAACAGGATGGGATCAAGGCCCCATAAAAAGAAATGAAAGTACTGTATTCCATAGTGCATAGGTGGAAGGTAACAACTTAGTAGTTAATGGGATATCCCAGGAGGAGCATAAGTAATAGTCTTTAAAGTATGCATTATCCCTCAGAGTGATTTTCTAGCATTATTATTAGAATATCAAAATATTCTGAGGTTGTAATGTACTGAAGAAAAGGACTGTGCTTACTTATGCAAGAAAAGCTCCAGCTCACAGGGATTAAAATCCAAGGCTTTGTCTTTCCATGTGTTAGTATGTAAATATAACTTCCAAGGATCACTTTTGTTTCTGGTCATATTGGAGTAATGAGTACTGATTTTTCCTTCCTGCTGTGATTATTTAAAAGATTGGGCAAAATGTATGAAGCAGCTGATTCCATTCACTGGGTGCCGGGAAGATTAGTCCAGAAGAGAAGAGAAACAAATGATTCAGACCCATAAATCTTCCTTGCTTTTCTATCTTCAGGTAGTTTCCAGAACACAGCATATGGGAAGGGACAGAACACAGCAGTCTGCCTGAGTTGAGGAGACCGTCAGAGAAGTTCAGGGAGATGGACGTGGCTATAATTGGCAGAACAGAGAATGAACAGGAGAACACTATAATGCTATACAGAGGAAACATTCCAGAAATTGGAGGAGTAGTCCTCTTGGGTCTGTTAATGAATACTAAGCTGCATATGTACCACCAGGGGCTATAGACTGAACAATCCCTCGAGGTTACACAGGACTGGGAGAGGTCTCAGTCCTACCCAGCCAGAGTGGGAGATAGTGAATGATTGCGGCGATCAGTAAAGCGACCATAATAGGGGGGCTGAAAGAGCCCTAGGGCAAAGGCTATGCTACATCCATCCTAAAAATGCTGAAAATCAAATCTTGAAAATATCATAGTGATCTGTAAATTATTTAAGTGCCTGCCCCAACTAAAAATTGAACACTTTTTAAAGAAAAAAATAAAAAGTCTAAATAACTATATATCATCCACAATGTCTATCCAATAAAAACTTACCAGATATGCAAAGAAGTCTGAAAATGTGACCCATAATACAAAAAACAATGAGTCAATAGAAACATATGCATAAATGATAGAGATGATGAAATTTACAGAAAAAGGATGTTAAAAACGGTTATAAATATATTCCAGGGTTTCATGGAAAACACAGACATAATACAGACAGAAATGAAAGATATGAAAAATGAGTAAATGGAACCAGACCTGGAAAACGAGAATTTCCATTGGATTCATTTTCAGATCAGACTAATCATTTGTTACTTTCTTCTCTCTTGCTCATGTTTGTGGTTTCATCTTTTGTTTCTTTATCCCTTAAATTCTTTCATTATTATATAGTCTGGGTTTGATAATGAGCACTGGGTGTTATATATAGCTAATGAATCATTGAACACTACATCAAAAACTAATGATATGCTGTATGTTGGCTAACTGAACATAATAAAAAAAAATTTCCAAAGACCTTGTGGGTCTAAATATGTTATTTGCTGTTTCTATTGACTTTCATTCCTAAAATGTTTTCCCTTGTATATTAGGTGAATTTGTGGGATCCATTTTAAAAAAATCTTAATTTGCAGCAATCTAGAGGTTCTAAAAAGGGCATGCTTTTTTTTCCCCTAAGAATATTGGTTATTGCTTCTATTAGGAAGCAAAAGGATTTTTCTCATCTGAAAATACCTGGGTCTCATTCTAGGATTTGTGGCAGGAGCTTTTAGATGCAAAATCTCTACCTTGCAAATTTAGTATCCTCAGGGTCCTTCTGACATAAGCATTTGACCTTGGAGAATTTCCCATTTTTTCTCCATTTGTTCTTTGCTAGCTGCTCATTCATCCTTAATCTAGCTTCAGCTCAGTGTGTGTGTGTGTGTGTGTGTGTGTGTGTAGAGGGGATGGGGGAGCCCTAGAGAGTTCAGGTATCTCCTGCAAGCCCAAGAAAGCTTTGAAAAATAAGCTTCGTTAAGTTTGAAGTTGTTTTACAGTGAAGGGACCCTTTGGGATATATCACCTGCTATCCTGTAGGAAGTAAAATGTGGCTTTTCTCTTGACCCTTCACAAATACCTTGGAAAGCGGAGTTGTCAGCAGTGACTCACTATACAAAGTCCATGATATTGATGTTAGGAAATTTGCACTGTGATTCACTGTCTGATCTAAAGCAAGTTAGCTGACCTCTTTAAGGCTCAGGGAAAATAGTATATGTCTGTAAGGTTTGTTTTGAGGATTCAAGTAGGTGAAGTTCCTGGCACTTCATAGTTATTCACCTGAAGCTTGTTTCTTCCCATCTCACCTTCTCCCTGACCCAGAATTCCCCAGTCTTGCTGCTCTCCTTGATGTCTGTTCACATCACAACAACCTCACTGACTTTCAAGGAAAGTAGAGAGCCCATGGGGTCCCTCCACCATTTTCTCCATATTTCCTCCCTTCCCAATCACTAAAGATTGTTCAAAGTTAGAAATACGGTCATGTCATTTTTTGCCATCACTCTAGATATCCAGTTGTTATGAATAATAATGTTTATTATGTGCCTAGAAGTTTATATATATTTTCTGTTATATATATCAAACTCATAGGATAGATTTTTATTGCCTTTTTTATTAAGAACAAAAATGAAAGGGCATAAAGAAGCCAAGCAGGTTTTGGTGTCACAGAGCTAGTAGGCGCTGGACTAAGACTCGAACTGAGGGCTGTTTAACCCCAAACTCATGATTTTCTTACTATGCCACTTTCCTTCTTTTGGCTGATAATCTTTTAACTAACAAGGAGCATGATCTGATACTGTTTGGCCCCATGACTAACGGCAAAATAAAATAGTCAATAAATTATCATCAAACCCAAAAATCCTAGTCCTCTTCTGTGCTTTTTTGGAGCAGTCAAGTTAGCAAGAAGATATCTTAAGAGAGCTGTAAATATAAGTGAGGTTTGAAGAGGCATTTTTCCACTTAAGCCCTAAATTCATGACTTAGAACAGCATGTTCCTGTCCCATAGCTGAATAATACATGACTTTGAAAAGAAACAAGGATTGTGAAATGTGTTTTGGGACACAAAAGTATCAAAGTAGGTATTTATGCTCAGAACCTGAGAATTGGGCTTTTTGACAAACACTCAGGAATTCATGGCCAGCAAGATTTTGTGAACTTTTTCAGGAATTGGAACATTGACTAACCTTGGTGAATGAGGAGGCTTTGTGGATTTCTGAATCTTAGTGACGCATAGTGACTGCTTCCAGATATGTGTCCTAGTTGGGTCACATCTGGGCAGCAAGAGTGAGGGGCAGGATCAGAAAGCCTGGACTTGAAAAGGGGACATGGAAGTCAGGGGTCTAAAACTGATGAGAGGTTCCCCCAAAACTGAAGACAGATTATCGGACAGACACTGGGTTAAGAAACACATGGAGGATTCACTTTTCAAAACTGTGAAAGCTTGAGAGATAACATTTGTGGGGACAGTTAAGTCCAGGCTAAGAGGGGGTATGAACAGATGAGATGCAGGGATTGGAAATAGTCTGCAGACACTGCAAACTCATATTTCTGTTTGTTTGGGTTTCAATTGGACAATATTTACATCATCTCTGCTACTTAGTTTGTTCATGGACTTGAGCAAATGTTTTAACTTTCCTGGGCTTCAGTTTTTTCACCTGTGCTGATCTTCACCTTAAAGTGCAGGTGTAAAGATCAGACGCACCACCTGTAACATGTAGGACACATAGTAGATGGTTGATATGTAGTTTCTTCCTTTTTGGAAGAACGGTTCTGAATGTACACCTGTTTGACCATATTACACATGCTGAGAAGACTCAGAGATGTTAATTACCTAAAACTATATAAAAGAATAAATGTTCAGAACCTTGGTTCCATTTTTCTCACAGTATAGTTTTAGTGGAGAATAAGCTGGAACACCAACACCAGTGAGGTTGTGTGAGTTCGTCCTATCTTGGTATGTATCTGACACTCATTTTCACTATGACTACAATACAAAACTTCATTTTGTCATTTTTACATAATGTGACTCCTCCAAAGAAATGTAAACTTTACAAATCATGAGTCAAAAGAAGACAAGGTGTCCCAGAGCGGTGCCTAGGACCATTACCACAGATCTGTCAGGGCAATGAACATTACTGGTTTGAGGTATTTGAGAAAAATGTGGAGAAACCTAACTCCCAGAAGAAAGCACTTAAGAATCCCAGAGTTTAAGCAAAGAATATATGGATAGCAAAAGAAGAGGCCATTCAGCCAAGGGTACATACCCAAGGCTTTCATCTATTACAGAGGTTCATAAGCCATGGGGTAGAAACAACTTTTCCAGTGAGAGTCTGAATATACAAATGGACAATGGCCAGGTCCTATATAAAAACAGAATTTTGACCCACAATCAGCGGCAACCTGCCCAGGAAACCAATTCCCTTATCTACAATAAACAACTCAGGAAGCCAGCCTGCTATAAGTCAGCCTTGCAGGAAGCCAGCTTGTGATCTCTAGTAACAACCCAGGGTGCTAAACAGTAACTTCTATGGCAATCAGTCCAAAATGGCCAGGACTCGACTTGACAACTAATAGCTTCCCCAAATTTTTGTTCCTGTTTCCAAGTCCAGACCAATCAGAAAAAGCCAAATATGCACTCCAAACAAACAACATGGGATGCCCGGCTTCCAGTTAGCCTCCCTATGGCTTCCTTATGCCAAGAGCCTCCAATCAGGATACACATGAAGCCTTTCCTCTTTCCACAATAGTTTTCCACTCTTCTGCCTGCTGTTGAATCTCTGCCAAAACACAGGTGATGGTGGCCAACTCCCTTGTTATAGCAAGCTCTGAATAAATAACTATTCCTTATTCCTCTTTGGTTGGTCTTCATTGATTTCCACATCAGGCAAAGATCTGCCAAGTCATAAAGAGAGAAACTCACCAATAACCACAGACCAGGTGGTTTCCATTTTTCTCAATGCTCTGTCATGCCTTTTTCATCCTGCCTGTCCTTTTTCTATCTGTACCATCTCTTTCCTTTCTCAATTCTTTTTACTTATATCTGTAGTCCTTCAGGTTTTCCTTATAGGTCGCTGGGACGATTATAATAGCCCCTAAACACATCAACTTCACTTTCTTCACATTGTAATCCACACCAGTCCCTGCTACCAGGTAAATCCCATAGAAGCAGAGTTCTGATGTTGTCACTTATCTGACCAAGTACAGTAACTGGGAACAATTTCAGTCTAAGAAGACAAGTGATCTTGATCAAAATCCCAGCAAGTTCTTGTATAGATATTGACAATTCCATTCTACAGTTTATATGGAGAGGCAAAAGATCCAGAATAGCCAGCACAATAGAAGGAGAAAAACAAAGTGGGAGGCTGATACTACCTGACTTCAAGACTTGCTATAAAGCCACAGTGATCAAGTCAGTGTGGTATAAGAGAAAGAACATACAAATTGATCAGTGGGACAAAATAAAGAGCCCAGAAACAGACCCACGTCAATATGGTCAGCTGGTCTTTGAGAAAGGAGGAAAGGCAGAACCGTGGAGCCTGCAGCAAGTGGACCTCCACATGCAAAAAGTGAATTTCAGCACAGATCTTACCCCTTCCCCAAAATAAACTCAGAACAGATCGTAGACCTAAATGTGAAACCTAAAACTCCAGGGAGAAAACCCAGATACTCTTGGGTGTGGAAGGCACAATCCATGAGAGAGAGTTGATACACTAGATTTCATTAAAACTAAACATTTCTGCTCGGTGAGACACTATGTCAAGAGAATGAGAAGACAAACAACAGCCTGGGAGAAAATTTTTTCAGAAGACATATCCAATAAAGGACTCTTATCCAAAATATATAAAGAACTCTTAAAACTCAACAATACAAAAACAATCATCCCAATTTAAAAATGGGCCAAAGACCTTAACAGACACCTTAACAAAGAAGATACAAGATGGGAAGTAAGCATACAAAAAGATGCTCTATATCACAGGCCATCAGGGAAATGCGGATTAAAAATAACAATGAGAGGGGCTCCTGGGTGGCTCAGTCATTAAGCGTCTGCCTTCGGCTCAGGTCATGATCCCAGGGTCTCGGGATCGAGCCCTGCATCGGGCTCCCTGTTCAGCGGAGAGCCTGCTTCTCCCTCTCCCACTCTCCTTGCTTGTGTTCCCTCTCTCACTGTCTCTCTCTCTGTCAAATAAATAAATAAAATCTTTAAAAAAAAATAATGCGATACCACCACACACCTATTAAAATGGCCAAAATCCAGAATGCTGCCATCACCAGATGCTGGCGAGCATGTGAAGCAATAGCAACTCTCATGCACAGCTGGTGGGAATGCAAAATGGTGCAATTTAGCGAACAGTTGGGCAGTTTCTAACAAAACTAACCATACTCTTACCATATGATCCAGCAATCACGATCTTTGGTATTTATTCCAAAGTGTTGAAAACTTATGTCCACACAAAAACCTGCACGTGAATGTTTCTAGCAGCTTTATTCATAACTTCCAAAACTTGGAAGCAACTATGGTGTCTTCTAGTAGGTGAACAGAAAATCAAAGGGTGATAACATACAGACAATGCAATATTATTCAGCACTAAAAAGGAATGAGCTAGGTGCCTGGGTAGCTCAGTCGGTTAGGCAACTGACTCTTTGTTTTGACTCAGGTTATGATTTCATGGGTCGTGAGATCAAGCCCTGCGTCAAGCTCTGCACTGGGCAGGGGTCTGCTTGAGATTCTCTCCCTCCTCCCTCTCCCCACTCATGCTCTCTCTCTCTCAAATAAAAATAAATAAATCTTTAAAAAAAGGAATGAGCTATCAAACAATGATAAGATACAGAGACTTAAATGCATATCACTAAATGAAAGAAGCCAATCTGAAGGCTATATACTGTATGTTTCCAACTATATGACGTTCTGGAAAAGGCAAAACTATGGGGGCAGTAAAAAGATTAGTGGTTGCCAGGGGTTGAGGGGAGGGAAGGGATGAATAGGTGGAGGGAGCACAGAGGATTTTTAGGGCTGTGAAGATGCTCTGTGTGATATCATCATGATAGGTACACATCATTATATACGTGTCCAAACCCACTGGATGTACAACACTAAGAGTGAGCCACATGTAAACGATGGACTTTGAGTGGCTCTGATGTGTCAGGGTGGGCTCATCAGTAGTGACAAAGGCACTACTCTGAGCGGGGGTTGCTCATAATGGGGGAGGCTATGTACGTTTGGGCGCAGGGAGTATGTGGAAAATTTCTCTACCTACCCTCCATTTTGCCTTGAAACCAAACTGCTCTAAAATAATAAAGTCTTTTTTAAAAAGTTAATGTGAGCCAATGCAGTCATCCTGATCTGTAGTACCCCATGGGTAGGACTGCTCGAAGGGCAGCGGCTCAGGTATGGTTTAATTCATACTCCAAAATAAAAATTTGAAAATTATCTGTCTCTATACTTATATCTATCTCTAAACATTCCCTTAAAAAAAAAAGGAAGACCCTGGCCAGTAGTCACCGAAGCAAGCCTTCCCAGACTTGCACATAAAATGAAAAGAAACACAATGGTTACAACATTGAAAACGAAGTCTCCTGCTTTAGAATGAATTGTTCTGCGGCTTCTAGGGACGGTAAAGTTGTACTGGAAAAGAAGATTTGATGGCCTACCTATGTCATCTGAAACCTAGGGAACTCTGGTAATCAGAAGGAACTAGAAAGAGACTTTGCTCCTCACATGTCTGCTCAGGCAGCAGGACACTTTCTTTCTTTCACTCTCTTCCCACTAGACAACGTTGAAGCCATGTCTCTACTAGATGGGTGTTGATCTGGAAAGAGAGAAAAACCCCGTGACCTGTTTCATACCCATCTGAGGCATGTCCCATAGGAGAGGTTAACAAAAGATGTGCTCAGACATGATGGAACCACCCCCGGGGAAAAAAAAATTACATAAAGGCCTACCATTGCCAACTGACTCAAAACAAACATTTCCAGAATGTATAGGTCAGGCTCTAAGAAGTGTAACAGAGCTGTCTTTCCACAGTTTGCTGGACAAATCCATTTTCCATGGAAAGTTGGCTTGCAGGTGGATGCGGCAGTCTGGGCCCGCGCCTCCCACCTGCCCCCGTCGGCTCCCACTGTGATCCTCACATCAGAAGACGTGATTCTCAAGCAACACTTCATACAATTGGACGGAACATGGCGCCTGCTGGAGGACCACTAGAAACTTTAATTCGTGTTACTCCGTTTGCACAATTGCAACGCTTCTGCCAAGAATATTACAAAACGCTCTCCTTTCCATAATATCAGGGTGCTCGGAGCCACACACAGCCTGTTACCACCAAGGAATGCCAGGGATGGATTTCAACACTCATGTTGAGTGATCTGAGTCATTATGCTCTCATAAGTGAGAAAAGACTGAGCCATCCACGTGCCCAGATTATCTGTTCCTAATTCCCTTTTCTGTTCTGGTTCACCTTCCAACTAAGATGTTTGGACATTTCTGGGTCAAATAGTCATGAAGATTAGCATATGGGGTTGGATTTCAACTATGAAAAACATGTATTAAAAAAAACCTGTAAGCTACATCAAAAACTAATGATGTACTCTATGGTGGCTAACAACATACTAAAAAAAAAATAAAAATGCAAAGAATAAAAAATAAATAAAATTTTAAAAACCTGTAAGCAACATATTTTATCCTTTAATTCAAAGAAGATATATTGCCTGATTAGTACTCCTCTCTGCCTGGTGAGATTTAGAATTGTGGAAAAAACAGGTATAATTTTCTAAATTTCCCCTGATCACCATTATGTAAAAAAGGAAAAATTAGAAGGAAGCACAGTGAAGTGTTAATCATGTTTTTCTCCTTGTGGCATGACTATTTATGATTTCTTTTCTACCTTCTACTTCTTTCTATATTCTGTATTTTGCTATATTAAAAATATGAAGTTTTACTGAAATGTATAAAACTTTATTTAAAACATAGTGTAGAAACATGGCTTTCCATCACCAACAGAATAAACTAAACATCTTGGCCGGAGACTGATGAGTTTTCACGAATGAGCTCCAACCTGTCTGCCCACAACTTCATTTCTCATTTTTTGTCACTACTCTTCACGCATGTTTTATTTAAATAAAAAATTAATTCTTCCATTTTCCAAACAGACGTTCAGCTTTCTTGACTCTGCCTAGGTGTTCATTCTGTTCCTGGCTTTTCCTCCATGTCCACACCTCAGTGACTTTTCCTGCAGTGGACACCTTCCCTCTGCGGAGCACCTGTCAACCCCTCTCTCTATTCCCCGAGAGTGCCCTGTGCTGCTGGATCATGCCCTTCCTGTCTTCCTTCCCTCCTTCCTGCGTTTCATCCTCCCTCCTTCCTTCCTATTTTTAAATAGCTCATTTGGTCACGTTGTCTCCAAGTTTCTCTGTTACTTGTGATCTCCAAACGTATGCTCTTAGTTTGGGGGTTCTGAGATATTGAAGATGGAGACTCAGACACGGGAGAAACGAACGCATCGTTCTGAAGGAATGAGTCTCTTGGCTGGAGGTGGCGAGCATCATTTATTATCTTGTCTGACCAGTCCTGGAGAAGCGCGATGAATGGAGAGACAAATGGGAGAAGTTATCAGAGAGGATGTGACTTGGACTGATGCCAGGTCTTGAGTCCAAGTTTGAATCAGATTGAATTTAAGTTTACTGCCACGCCTCTGAGCCCTGCAGGTCAGCTTTGTGCCTCCAGCCTTCTCTGACCTTTGGTGTGTTTAGCCGTACAACAAATATCATTCTGTGGAGCGGTCATTCTCGTTTCTGTGCTGGAAAAGCCCAAGTCTTTTTCTAGTGTTCACAGATCCCCTCTACATTTGGTGTATTTATTCTCATTCTCTTCCTTCTCTCTTCCACTCAGTTGCTCTGTAATCTACCTATTCTTCCTCACTAATGCTTTGCCTTTAAAAATTTAATCTACAAAATGCAAATCGACTCTCATGCATTGTCAGAAGACCCTTTGATGCTGCAATCTTTGAGTATTTTACAGACATAGGAATGAGGAATAGGAGTATACAAGCCTTCAATTTATTCTTTATTAGAGAGACTTAAGATGATCTCTTGAATCTTTTTCAAAGACAAGGAAACAAACAAAAACAAAAATTCAGTTAATAAAATATTTGGTAAATATGACCTGTGAGACCTGGGGATTTAGAAACATCTGCATGACTCATGAGGTTTTTTTGACTTTTCATTCATCTCTTTGACTTTTCCTGTGAGCCTTTCATTAATATGCAATTAATAATCTATTATTAATTCTTCAAGCAATATTAGGGTGCCTGCTTTATGCCGGGCACCATGCTCACTCTTAGGAGCACAGAGAGAAATGAGAATTTACAGTGATGGAGGGAAGCATCACACTCCAGCTCAGCATGAACAATATGCAAGAAAGGCAGGTCCAAGGTGCCACTGAGAAACAAATAAAGAACTCTTCCGGAGGCTTGAGACTTCTGGAAAAGCCTCTGAAATCCTTTTAGGAGATGACCAGCTCTGCACAAGCAGACTTTCGCATTTATTTCGGGAGCAACAACATGGCCCTTTTTGCCAATCGTGTTTGAACATCTGGGAAAATAAACATGGTGTCTGTAAGGTTTCCCTCTAAACTTGAAATATGTTTTATCAGATATGATCCTAGAGAAAATTTACACAGGAAAAACCTTAATCCAGAAGGAATTGAGAGTGTGGTCCCTAGTAACTTCTGTCTCAGTCCATCAAGCCTTCCCCGAACTCACGTGTGGTACCGGCCCACCACCCCAGGCCCCTTTAGCTACCGTGACATCAGTGTGGACAAGCATTTCCCCCTGATTTCAATCAACGCAAGACCCAAATCCTTGCCCCTAAAGGAACAAAGTGTCTTTAGATAAAATCTAGTCTAAGAGCAGATGCTCACACTTGATGCACAGCCCCTGCCAAGTGGCCTTCAGATAACTGGTCACCTCCAGGCACAGGGCTCTCACTGCATCTCTGACACATGTTGGATGAGATCTCTCCGGTGTTTATTCAGAACATACAAAAATACAGCAAAAGAAGGAAAATGCACAAGAAATGCAAAGGCAGGGAGCAAAACTTGCACTTATCAATGTTCATTTTTATTCATCATTTCACTGAGTTTATCACTCCCAAGTACTCTGCTCTTCAGCAAACAAATAAGCAAGCAAAGAAAAAACCAAGTGTCGTGGCAAATCAAAAATGTGCACTTAGGGGCGCCTGGGTGGCTCAGTCAGTTAAGTGTCTGCCTTGGCTCAGGTCATGATCCCAGCGTCCTGGGATCGAGCCCCGCATCGAGCCCCGCATCGGGCTCCCTGTTCAGCAGGAAGCCTGCTTCTCCCTCTTCCACTCCCGCTGCTTGTGTTCCCTCTCTCGCTGTGTCTCTCTCTGTCAAATAAATAAAAATAAAATCTTAAAAAAAAAAAGCTGTCTGCCTTTAAAAAAAAAGTGCACTTAGTGGACGTTTCCTAAGTGTAAACTTGGCTCTTTCCACTTTGCATTTCTTTGTCTTTTTCTGCTCTGTTTTTCTAAGGGTAAGAGAGGCGAGGCCAGCAAGGGAGAGGGGCAGGGGGCAGACGGATGGTAAAATGTTCAACCAAGTTCCTTCCCTTGGGGATGTGTCAGTCTTCCCTACAAGCTTGGTTACACTGTTGGCGGGAGCAGCACTCTGCTGGATAAAGAACAGGAAGGAAGAGGAGGGAAGAAGAGAGAAGAGAGAATAGATTAGCACCCTGGGGAGACAATTAAGGGTAGCTTTTGTTTTAAAGTTCAAAGTAGGGGCGCCTGGTTGGCTCAGTCGTTAAGCGTCTGCCTTGGGCTCAGGTCATGATCCCAGGGTCCTGGGTTCCAGCCCCACGTCGGGCTTCCTGCTCGGCGGGAAGCCTGCTTCTCCCTCTGCCCCTCCCCCTGCTGTGTTCTCTCTCTCTCTCTCCCTCTTTCTCTCTCAAATAAATAAATAAAATCTTTAAAAACAAAGTTCAAAGTATCTAGGATTTTGAATTGAGGGAGGAGGGAAAGAGACTGAAAGAGAATGAGAAGAGCGTAGGCAACAATGACAGAGAATTTGGGTCCCATGCGCAATGTACTTCATTTCGACTCACCTGTTCTTGCGTACGCTCCTCCCAGGTCTGTCACCTGCTCATAAATTGGGCACAGAACGAAGACCAATCAGAGGAGAAAGGATAAACCTCCTCCTTCACCATCTTTGTTTTGTCCTGCCTGTGAGCTTTCCCTCCTCAAAACCTAACAAATCCAACCAGAAACCAATAGCACATACTTCAAATCAAGGACTCAAACATGAAGTCTCCCTTCCAATTTTATTCTAGATATTATTTCTTCTGTTTTACAGAATCTAACAGTATAGACTTGAGCTATGTAAGCAGAGCTTTTCAATTACTTACATCTCATTATGTTTGATTTTAAGTTTTTCTTAAAATAAAACTGCATTTCAATGTTCTAACCAATTATGACTTTTTACCGAGTCAGCCTATTTCTCCTCTCAAACACACAAACATAAATGGTCTAGTAAATTCCAGGCACTTTTCTTTTTCCAGAATAAAAAAAAAATGCCCCAGTTTTCTTCTTACAAAGACAGGAAGCATTTCCTGGAGCTTAATCACTGTTATGATTTGCAAAATCGGAGAGGTTGAGAGAAATTAGTAAAGTAGGTTGTATCATCCTACTTCAGATTTGGAATTTTTGGACATAGTCCTGCTGCCATTTGGATGAAAGCAATCATGAGTCAAGCTGCGGGTGACCTAACCCATCACTGTTGCCCTATAAAAGTCAGGGCTCCAGAGAGTGGACCCAGGAGAAGGTAGGCAGAGAGCAAGGCACTACGACGACACAGAGCCAAGAAGAGCCCGTGGAAATGCAGAGCCTTCCAGCTCTGCTGCTGCTCTGTGTGGCTGTGTGCTCCACCTACCCAGTGGACCGAGCTGCGGAGGACGAGGACATCATGGAACTTGTTCAGGTAAGTGGTGGGTGCCTCCCTCCTGGATATCGGCAGAGCCCCACGGGAAAACTGTCTCTGCTTTCCGTTTGTACAGCCCGTGGGATGCTCTGGGCTTTATTGTGTGGGAGAGGTTCAGGGACAGAGTTAGAGCGTGTGGGATGAGGAGGGGTCTCCGTGTCCCACTGTGCAGCCTCCTCTCCTGCAGGTACGCACAAAGGCCAGAAATATTAGGTGTTTTCCTAAGATCATCACCTTGACGGCGGCAGCACTGGGCCATGAGGCACACGAATAACAGGTGGAGAGTGTAATTAATTGTATCTCCTGTTGGGACTTCTGTAGGTATTTTAATCCAACGTAAGTTTAGCTAGATATTTATATTGCTAGGGTCGGGTTTAGACGCGGGGATTTGTCCAACATTTTTCTTAAGCCAGGTCCCCGTGAGACGCATAAAGTAGAAAGTCGAGGGGGTTGAATAAAGGCTCCTGAAGTGCACGATTATGCTCAAAGAAGCCCATTTGCTCTGTGTTCCTCCTTTAAGTTCACTAGACAGTTATCTTGATTTTCTGCTTCATTTTCATTGCTTTGGGAGTAGACGAAGCTCCAGAGATTATTTGGCTACAAAGATAAAACAAACGAGGAAGAGTCTGTAACTGAAGAGTTGAGCCGAATATGACATTTATTTTGATTTCCACAAACCGGACGGCAGACAAATTAAGTCAACAGCTGCAATTTAGCATAAAAGGCTAAAAATCAAAGCATGACCTGAAAACTCTACTTATTATCCCATTAGCAATACCTGGAAAACTACTACAACCTTGCCAAAGATACGAAACCATTTGTTAGAAGACGGGACGGTGGTCCTGTTGTTGAAAAAATCCGAGAAATGCAGAAGTTCCTTGGATTGGCGGTGACGGGGAAGCTGGACTCGGACACTCTGGAGATGATGCGCAAGCCCAGGTGTGGCGTTCCCGATGTTGGGGAGTTCACTACCTTCCCTGGCATCCCCAAGTGGAGGAAAACCCACCTTACTTACAGGTAATGGGGCTAAAGAGGTTTCCATGTACTATCGAGATTTTACAAGTGACTATCACAGGAGGAATAATGTCTTCTTCAATTTTTCTCTTAAAGGATTATGAATTATACACTGGATTTGCCGAGAGATGCTGTTGATTCTGCCATTGAAAAAGCTCTGAACGTCTGGAAGGAGGTGACTCCACTTGCTTTCTCCAGGACTGATGAAGGGGAGGCTGACATAAAGATCTCTTTTGCAGTTAGAGGTAAAAAAACCGAACATGAAATGCATCCATTTATCTAGTTGCTGTTGGGGGGCGGTGTTCCAAAGAGATCCTGATTACCTATCTTTCCAATAAAAACATTTTCTCTGTTAGATCATGGAGACTTTAGCCCTTTTGATGGACCTGGAAACGTTTTGGGTCACGCCTACCCGCCCGGGTCCGGCATTTATGGAGATGCCCACTTTGACGATGATGAATTATGGACGAGTGATACTTCGGGTTAGTTACACATCTCTCAGAATGATGTTGGTGGGTGATTTTTTTAGATTTAGAAAATTCTTATTAGCTAAGAACCTTCAAGAAGGGGGGTGTTCCAGATTTCCCAAATGGCTCAAGAATTAGTAGAATGTATTTTTGTTTTAACCCTTTTTCAGATGTCTAAAAAGTTTACTCCGTCTTGGTAAGCATAATATGGGAATATCGTTAAGTATTTCTTTGATGACTACGGTTCTAGTGTGAGCTTGGGACCATCATTAAGAATATTCTCTCATTATATTGAATTGCAGATACCCAAGGGACAGTGCATTGCATTGACTCTGCATTAACCCGGGCCCTTGATATTGCTTGTATCCAGCTGAGGGAAATTTCTTCTCTACTCTCCAAAATGGAGATGAGAGTTAAATTTCAGAAACTGAGGTTCCTGTTTAGGTTTTCTTGGTAAATCAGCATTTTACTCTCTCTAGGTTAACAAGAGTTTCTATAGACTTGTTCCGAAGGAAAAGACTTGCCCCCAAATATAACTGTCCAAATTTTTTAGGTAGAAGAATATTTCTCAGTTCATAACTGTATACTTTGAGCACTGGCTTCCAAAGTTTTCAAAAAATTGGCTAAAACAAATAATACTACTTCTGAAATTCATTTCGATTTATAATTGAAATGCAAACAGAATCTCTTTAGCGAGTATGAATGTGAAGTTAGTGCTGGATAAATTTCTTTGGTTTAACAACTTCTTCCTGTAATGTCTCTAATGAGGAGTTTACTAGGATCACAAGTTACACGAATAACGCTTGCAAAAGTAAACTTGGCATGTCAAACATAATTACCTGATGACTTCCAATTTTTTTAATAATATGAATAAAGCTAGTGTTTGTGTCACCCAAATCTCTTTTGTGACAAATGGTAGGCATGATTAGGTTTGCTATCTTTTAGACCAGTCTTGCAAACCCTATGACAATTATCCTTACTAATATTTTCAGACCCAATATGTGCTCAGTAATAATCTTGAGGCAGAAAAATTATGCAGGCAATAGTCCAATGGAAAATAACAGTAGTATGGTTGTTTCAGGATTTCAGAACTGAGATGAATAAATTGTGATTCATTTAAATGAGACCATAACTGGCGAATGGTAATACGTTGAAACAGTGTTTTTAGCTTTTCATTGACAAATGAAGAGAAATATTTATGGACGTGCTAAACAAGTTGGTTCCATTCCAGAGCACAAGAAAAGGGAGCTGGTTCTCAAGAAGTAAATAGGATCCTGAGGCAGGAGAGGGGGAGTAGATGGATATAGCTGGATATTTTGCCTCAAAGATTGATTTCAAGAATAAGCCTTGAAAGACACTTGGCTTTCCATTAAGTGTGTAATCGGTCTGTGGATGAGTTAACCACAAAACAAGGCAAAGAAAGCCCTGTGAGCCTCCAGGAAGAAAATCAATAGAATACACAGCTGACCCATGTGATGATGTACATGGATTTAAGGACCAAGTAACCGTTATTTATGATTTCTAAAATAGGAACCAACTTATTCCTGGTTGCTGCTCATGAACTTGGCCATTCCCTGGGTCTCTTTCACTCGGCCGACCCTCGCGCTCTGATGTACCCAGTCTACAACGCACTCACAGACCTGGCCCGCTTCCGCCTTTCTCAAGATGATGTGGATGGCATCCAGTCCCTGTACGGTGAGCGATGTTGGAACAGTCAGGCATAGCTTTGCAGGGATGGTCTTCGGGAAAACTTTAAAATGCTGCACGAAGGGTTTGCAATTCCCCTCAGAGCACCCTGAGAGTGTTTGGAAAGCACATACACGGACGACAGCCTCACAGTTGTCCTTCTGTTTGCCTCCCCACATCTGTTCCCCTCAGGAGCTCCCCCCGTCTCCCCGGATGAGCCCATGGCACCCACGGAATCTGTGCCTTCAGGACCTGAGACCCCAGCCGCGTGCGACCCCGCTTTGTCCTTCGACGCAATCAGCACTCTGAGGGGAGAAATCCTGTTCTTTAAAGACAGGTCAGACCAGAAGATTCCATTTCTCTCTCCCTTCTTTTGATGCACCATGCTTAGAAAGGAGAACAGAGAAACTTGATAGAGATTTTTAAATACTGAGAGCAAAAGCGTTTCCTCTGAACGTGAAATCACTGAGATCTCATGCTTCACCCTCCCCGTTTTCCTAAAAGCACCAAGCTCGTTTTCAAAGACTTGATTCGATTCCTGTCCTCTCCTTGTTCCCAGTTGCTAGAAGCCACGCTTGCTTTTCCAAAGGCTCACGTCGAACTTCAGAATTAGGGTTTTATCTTTGTTTCCTTTAAAAATGACATCAGGAGAGCATTACACTTAATCAATTAACTTACTCACGGCTGGATAAATACACACATGATAACACATGCAAGCCGCACACATGGGAAGAAAGTGAAGAGCAAATCTCCCTCACCACACTGGCTCCCCGCATCCATCCACCATTAAGGATGCATGGAGTGCTTCTGGAACCCTTCTGATAATGCTGACACACACACACACACACACACACACACACACACACACACACACACA